>NC_073695.1:278914078-279286156 GCF_029784165.1 Wyeomyia smithii
GATCGGATAAATAATAAAGATTAAATTTCTGCATTCTAGCTTTTACACAAGAGCAATAACAACAATAAATTATTATAAAGTCTAATTGTTGCAATACTCTACAATTGTAATGTCGGCTGTGTTGGAGAAGTGATTAATTTTTAAGTTTGACTTAGACTAAGGCAGAGAGTTTCATCAATTCTCTACATTTTTCAACATCCTCATTATGATGGACGGATCACTAAGTTTCCGATCGGTTGCTGTAAGAATAAAGGAAATCCGTTAGAAACTGACTGAGTTTTTATTATTTTAATGTAGACAGTTGTCGTTACGCTGTCGAAGTTTCCGTTTTATCAATTCACACATGCTGCCGTAGGATGTCATTCTACGTCAAAAATTAATTCTCGATGTTTCCTTTTTATCTCGAAAAAAAAAACACAGAAGTAGCAATCTTAATAACATTCGTATCTCTAGATAGAACCGGAAAAGAGTAGTAACCCGAATCAGCAAACAACTCCACACAAACCTCTATTACGCTAGATTGAGCATAGTTTATAGAAAACGCTTAAACGTTTTTACCAATCAATATAGAAAATGTCGAAGAGTTGAATGTAATTTTGTTTTAATTGTTTTGGACTTCATTCATTTAGACTAATTTCCTCAAAGATTTCCACACACTACTCGACTTTTGCCGTTGATATTTTTGCAAAAAATGTTTAAATACATAATTATTAAGAACGATATTGAAGCAGTTCAACCTGCATTAAGTGTTTCAACAGTCTGCACCAATTGTGCTCAAGAATAACGAGGGAGTTCAAAATACCTTCTGTTTGTGTAAAATACGTTATTATCTTAAACAAATGTACCAAAAAAAATCCCTCTGCCTTATGTTATTTTCACAGCTGACAATTTAAAAATTTGTTACTATGAAAAATAACCCGATTTTCTTCTTCAATTTAGTGTTTTTCTCCGAAATTCAGACACCCCTCCGTGCACCTTTCGGCCTTGCTAACGAGAATTCTTTTGACACGAGATTGATGGCGATAATTGCTCGAGCATCAAAAACTAATGTTCATTACGTGACGTCAGCTACTAACGCTCAATTATTAGTGACCGTTCTTCTTCGGTACCCATATGTTTACTCAGCATAAATTTCCGTTCCATTCCGCTGGCCACAGAATAATCGAGAGAACGCACCTAGCTCTAGCGATCTCCTTCAATTTCCGATTCGTGCCCCTTTGGCAGCGAGATTTATGAATTTACATCTTGATATGGCAACACCTCAGCAATTTCTTCCCCCTACAGCGCCAGCCCTCGAAACCGTCGGTTAATTGTTTCCAACCAATTGACTTTTTCCTCATCCCCACATATTTGTTTGGTTGGATGTAGTATTTTTGACAGTCTTCATGCGTACACCTCGACTCCGGCAACGGCTAGATCTAGATCAAGATCGAGATAAACTCTCGATAGGCAAAAGCCACTCCACGCAGTATCATTCGCTGCGCTGCGAGTGAAGAAATAAGTTCACCAGGTTGAAACGGGGACCGCGGCCTGGATCATAAATAACAGCGCTGGAAACGTCAATTGCCCTGGAGTTGTACTGCCAGCTCCGGAATGACGGTCCCAAAGCGGTACAAGATGTAAATTACACATTCGGAGCGCCACCACCTTTTCTCACATTTCTGTGCTGATTCGGGTCTCGATAGGCCCTAACCCCCGAAAAATGCCTACAAATTGTTGTGGAACGATGAACACTATCAAGCGAAGCTCGAAGTCGATTTCCTCGCAGATACCACGTGACGCATCATGTACATAAATAATTTTCTAATTGTAGATTTCCGTCATCCCGCGTGAGGCCAGAACCATTGCGACAGCCCGTGGAATAGTCCGTTACGTTCGTTGTTTTATTGACATTCCAAGTACGAATTTCTCACGGATTGTATGTTTATGATATGTGTTTTGAAGGGAGGAGCAGTAAAACAATAATTAACTTGGAATAGTGAACAGACTTTAATGGTTGTGTCATTTCATGCAATTCATTGGGAGGCGATTGATATCATAGTAAATTTCCGCATCGATTGGAAATGGCGACGTTTTTATACTGCTGCGTTTTTATTATCGGCTACAAAAACAGGTTTACGGTAAAATGGTAGCAAAGTATTAATTATGGTGAGTGCTGATAGTTATTTTCCAGCGCACCAAGCGATCCGACCTGAAATGACTGATGAGGACGATCGTAGAGCAAATAGATGAAAGAGCTTCGCAAAACGCGACAAGATCATCTTTCGGATGATTTACGATCCGAGAAATGCGTTACAGTGCAGCCGGGAAGATAGAGCAAAAATTAAAATTGATGCGCGGTGGCACATCTTGGTGAGTTATGGACGATCGTCTCAGATTGCGAGAGTTATCATGATGTTAGTCGGAAAGTAACAACTACGCAAAATTATAAATAAAATCTTACGTTGGAAGATTTTTCTACATGACATACACGGCAGAATCTCTTGAAATCAGCATATAACATTAAATCAAACATGCGAATTAAGATGTTACACTTCCAAAACAGAAAGCCCTCGCCAAGCTGTACAGACACTATCAGTTGAAATCTACCGAAATCAATCTTGCGGAGAAACGCAACAAGCTTATCCGAACGGAAAACAGCTCGTCTGTCACAATTTGCATATAAAAACGTGCACACAAACGGTCTGCACGGTCTGCCTGGGCGACAGCAACCGCAGCAGCAACGGCGGAAAAAAGCGGGTGGACAACTGTCAAACCTGGCCCCAACCGTTGTTCCTTCCGCACAGCCCGGGAGAGAGGGCGCTGACTGCACCGATTATTCTACACCATCCAATCGTTCGCATCCAACCGGGCAGAACCGAACAGGCGAATACTTTACTCCGAGTTCGGAAATTTATTACAAATCTTTTGCATATCCGGTCGGGGACCAAATTTGTGCGCATCTTTCGAGCACTATGCTGCGACCGTGTGACTCATGTCGCAACATTTTACCGAGGACGGCACACAGTGTGATTGGGAATTTTCGTTACCAAGGGAAGCGCTTATTACTGTTGAGGAAAACAGAAATATCGCACAATTGTATTGATTCAATAAAAAACCTTTTTCACCCAATCATCGATCCTCAAATCAAAAAACAAATTGAAATTAAAAAAAAAAAAACAAGACCAACACTAGCTCACTGTGCGCGATTTGTACTCTTACTCTTTTTGCTTTGTTTCATTTTGAAGCCCCGTGAAACATCATCAAAACATGCTAATTCATATGTAGGTTTAATGTGCCGCGTGTGTGTGTGCATACATTTTGGGCTGCCAAAGAGCGTTGACAATGACACTCCCTTATTTTGTGGAAAAGTTCTTTTTCTTCTGCCTCATTCAACCGATCCAGCGGGAGATTTGTATTGTTTGTTTTTGTCAGTTTTTGCCTGGTTGCATGTAAAGCTGCTGGTCGCCCGCCTGGGCCATGCTTCGATGGCGACGTTCCGTGATGTTTATGCTGATCATGTTCCATCTGTGGGGACAGGAGCCGGGCTCCCTGCCCGACGCGGATAAAGACAAAACACTTTAAATCGTCAATTTGGGTGTTGTTTGAAAACCACGCTCGTTAGTTTGGCGCGGTAATGTGTATATTTTATTTCTTCATTAATTCAAACTGGGATGGGTTACCAATTTCCTTTCGTTTAGTAAAATGCTAATAACCGACAATTTTCTGTGGCACCGATTAAATTGAGCCCTTCACATGCAGCACGGTTGCTCGTGGGATATATAATGGCCAATATGTGGGCGAAAAGTGTTTGCTAATTGAATGCACCGACGCGCGATGATTCATTTGAAGATTAGAAAAAGTCTTCTCACGCTGGTCTGGGAGAAGTGACGATCAATTTTCACCAATGCCTCATCAAACATTCGCCAGAACCCGGAATCCGTCCATCCCAATTGCCGCACCTATTGGCAAAATGTTTCAGAAATTTCCTTTGATACTGATCTTGCCTAGCTTATCAGAAAATTGGATCATGTTTTTGCTCACTCAACCGAATAAACCACGGCCACGGAGGTTCGGGGCTTTATCATCTATCACCGGCTGCATGCGGACCATTTCCGAACTGTGCCATCAGTGCATTGCTTTCCCGGAAATTTCGTGTCAGGAATTCCGTTCTGAAGCGTTACGACCATCGCCCGCTTGTCGGCCATCGTTGCAATGCAAAAGAGCAAAGTGTTATTACTTCCTATCATGTTTGCCACACATTCAGCAGCCGAGATTCGACCCAGTTATTTCGAGCTCGACTATTCCGTTCCGTTCCTAGAAACCATTCCCTATTACTCAAGCAGGGTTGCAGCCAACAAGTGCCACTCAAAGATAACGGTTACCCACTACCGGATGGATACTGCTTCCTACGCCACTGAACTTTGTAGCTTATTCTTCAAATCACCCGCACACTCATTGGGCAGCAAAAAGGCAACAAAATAGTTTTCCCCTCCCCCAACTTCACGGTAGCCGGTAAATCGTACCCAAAACCAAAACAACTGGTGACCACGGGCAGCCCGCATCGCATCCATCAAACGATCGACAGGAATGGCTAATGTGGCCTTCGTGCACTCTTACCAGGAATCTCAATTTCTAGCACGCAAAACAAGATTGCACATTCATTCCCGTCTGGTTGACTTGCGATGCATACTGCGAACCGATAGCTGTTGCTGCTGCTGCTGCCGTTGTAAGTGGAGTCACACGGTCCATCGTCGTCGGTCAGCCGTTATCGTCTTCTTCCAAACCAGCCAGCAGAGGGCCATTCATTAAAATTACCCTTTGCAATGCAATGCAATGCAATGCGATACTACTACGGACTTGAAGCTTCATGGAGCAGAACGGTGCCATTAGGAGGTCGATGCTTGCTCCTTAACGGCAGGCAAACTATTATGGCCGCCCGAGCGGGAGAGCGAGAGATGGTGGGAAGTCTGATAGAGTCCCGCTAACCTCCTGACTTTTGCGAGGTTGTTTTTCTTCCGTGGATGACACGCGCGCATAAATTTCTGCCGGTCAGCAGCGCTCGTAGCAGGAGTGTGGCCGTTTGTCATAACTGGCAAGTTGGACAGTAATTGTAAGAATTGCGCTCAAAGGCCAAACCGAGGCTGGGTACTTCGTGGTGACCGAGCGGGACGGATTGACATTTTCACTGACGGTTGTTAGGTCGAATGGTTGTTTGCAGACTGAAAGGAGAGTCATTTGCTTGTGGAAGTGTCTATCGGAGAGGTAAATAAGGTCATAAATTCATAAATTACGTAGCGCTCATAGGGGGAAGGGAAATACACTTGAGCGTTATGAATTATTACATAGAAGAGGGGGAGGAAAGATCATCGTTACGTAACCATAATCTCTGAAAAGGCTGTAACTTTGTTCCAAAAATTACCATATTTATTAAGACAAAACTTCTGTTGCGTTACAATTTTTATGAGGTGGTAGGTAATGGCGTTTCGTTTTGTTACATATAGGTGTGAGGGTCGAAAAATTGGGCTTGTTGCGTTACATAATTCATGGATACCGCCTAATATCACAATGAAATTTCAGATTGGTGTTTTTAAAGTTTGAAATAAGCATCATGCAGTACAATATAATACAATACAATAGAGTTCAGAATCAAAAATATTGAAAAGATAAAAAATCAAACAGCCATAAATTGAAATGTAACACAAATGAATTAAAAATGATATATAAATATGATCAATTATCCTAACATCAAGCAGCAAAAAAAGAGAAAAAAAAATCTAAGCCAATATATCCGAAAATTAAAAAGTCAGAAATATCAAAAACCAAAGAAAGATATAAAAGTAGGAAAAAGTCAAGAAGTCAAAATATCGGAACGTAAAAAAGTTTCATAGTCCAAAATTCAAGGAGTCAGAGAGGCAAAAAATCAAAAACCTTACAGATGAGAGAGGAAAAAATTCTGCTAATCAAAAAGTTGAAAGGTCAAAAATGTCAAAGAAGAAGAAGTAAAAATAATCAGATAACGAAAACGGCACAAGAAAGGATTAAGAAGAGTTGAAAAGGTGAAAGTTAAAGAAGTCATACAGCCAAAAAATCAAAAAATGGCAAAAAGCAACAAAAAAACAAAAAAAAAATAAGGCTCATACAGTAATCACCCGATTATATCTGTACCCGAATTTTATCTACCCCCGATTTTATCTGCCCCCGATTTTATCTGCCCCCAATTTTATCACATTTTTCACCCGATTTTATCATCATAAAACATTTCATTAAAAAAAAGTCATGGTGAACTGATTTTCTATTACGCTTCAATATTTAAGATATTTTTCATAATTCTGTGTATCATTCTGGATGCAGTTTACACTAAAAATTCAACCGATGCACAATGTTACATTTTGCTGTTATCGTGCGAATAATTGAATAGAGATACAAATGTTTATTATAACCGTATAATATGTTCGGAGAAGTTTCAAAATTTTTGAAAACGCATCTTTTGATGTAGAAAGCTGGGTGATCAATCCTCCTAAAAGTGAGATAAAATATTTACTTTTTCATTAGATAAAGATAGACGCTTGGTGCCTTAGGCAAAGTATTAGGTGATTTCAAAACAAGAAACTTGCAAGCGAAAAGTGAAAAGTGAAAAGTGATAGAATTAGATAGTGAAAGTGAATAAAAAGTGAAAAGTGTAGCGAAGAAACTTTACAGACGACATCAAGTTTCTATCTCTTACATATTGCAAGCAACAAAAAGTTATCTATGAGAAGGCATTAAAAATCGTTATTTACATTTTAAGATTTTTCTGGTTGCAATATGTGAGAGATATCAGCATGGTGTCTTCGGCAAAGTTTAGTGTTGTGAGAACATCTAATATGTTGCTTATGGTACTGCGCTACAAAAAAGCAAGTAATTCATTTTACCAATACAAACAAAAACATGAACGAATGAAAAACTTAATTGTAATTTATTTGCAACTATACATCGATTTTTTAGGTTTCTTTTTAGATTTGTTCAGAAAAGTTTTACGCAACTGAATCATCTATCTAAAAAAATGTTTAAAAAGAATAGTGATGATCGATTCTTTATAGTCACTTTTTGTTTTTATTATTATTTTTTTTTTCAGTACAGGATCTCAAATTGAATTTTTTAAATATTTTTTATAAAAGCTCAGACAATTTTCTCAAATTCATCCCTTGACAACTTTTCTCTATCTTTTGTCATTATTCAGATATATCGATTCATGGAAAAACAACTGCAGCTTTTTTCATATGTTTGTACAGATAAATTTTCCAAAAAAAATTAAAAGCGCTGATTTTACGTATTTAGTTATTGATTCAACATCTTCAATAAAAATAAATAAAATTTTAAAAATTTCCCGATTTTACACTTTCCCTATTTTATCACGCCAAAAATCATCAGGGTGAGATATAATCGGGTTATCACTGTATTTAGAAAGTCAAGAGCTTGAGCTTGAGCTTGACGACCGCAAATTTCGTAGTTGTTCCTTTGTGACCGATCTGATCTGGTGAAGTTACACAAGGAATCACGTACTGCCATCTTCCGTGTACAACAATTCAGTAGCTACCGCTTTGTATAGATCGATAATGGCGATAACGATTGTTAGTGTAAGGAAGGAGGTGAAACAGACTTCGATCTCGAAGACCTAGTTTACCTCTGCATCTCCACGACTGCGACGGAAAGGAAGGGATGTGCCGTCGAGGTGAGTGACTGAGTCGGGCAGTGTTGCACGCGAAGGAAACTTATTGCGAAGACGAACAATAAGTATCTTTCTTGTCGGATCCCGCGGGCCTGAGTAACGCGCGCGAATGCACTTCACCACCAGGAGCATCCAAATGTTTAAATATATTTGTGTTACTATTCCCGAGTACCCTCGAGAAAGCGAATGCAGTTTGGCAGAAAGGAGAATTCAGGGCTTTAAGTGCTGCCTGACTATCACGGAAAATGCAAATATTTGCGTGTCCAATATTGGCCAGTGTCCCATGGGAAAAAAATTATTAGTTCCTGGTCCTGTGAATCCCGCACCCGCGGAACCATTCATTTTAGAACCGTCTGTGTAGAAGCAAAGTGAACCGTCCCGAATTTCGAGTTCATCTTGTTGCCAACTTTTTCGTTCTATCTCTAATATTCTGTAAGGAATTTCGAAATTTGGTTTCCACTCCAGCCAATCCTCCTTACTTTTTATTAGATTATTTATTTGGAAATCTTCCAGTATTCTCAGGTGTCCTGTTAGATCTCCTTCTTTTAGGTTGTACTGTCGATTTAGCCTATATAAGAGCACTTTTGACCGCTTCTAGTTGAACCACCTGATGAAGTGGAAGAAGGTGAAGTATTGCATCTATGGCTTTTGATGGAGTGATTCTCATAGCTTCACAAATCGACGCACATGCCAATCTTTGGATTTTACATAGCTTAGCTTGAGTGGATGTTTCAGTGGTTCTGGGCCACCAAACTAACGAGGCCTAGGTTATTCTGGGTATGATTATTGTTTTTTCAATGGCTCTGCTGCATACCCATATGGCGTTTGTGGCCTTGCTAATTGTTTGCTCTATTTGAATGTTCCAGCTTAGTTTCTGGTCAAGTATGATTCCCAAATATTTGACTTCAGCGGAAAGCTTTATATCGGTGCCTTCCAATCGCAATTTAGGAATAATGTATTTCCTTTATCGAGTGAAAGGAGCAATAGTTGTTTTGGATGGATTTACACTCAACCTCTCTCGCCTACACCATTGAGTTGTGAGATTAAGTGCAGTTTGCATTCTATTAGAAATAACGCAGTCGTGCTTCTCCCTAACAAAAATCACTACGTCGTCTGCAAAACCTAGCATTCCGAAGCCGTTTTCCGATAGGCTCCGAAGAAGATCGTCTACGATTAATGACCATAACAGGGGAGACAATATCCCTCCTCGAGGGCATCCTTTTGTAGTTTTTTCTTGCCACCGAGTTTAGCCGTTGTTTCGCGACTTATTAGCATGGCATGAATCCACTTTATTGCGTTCCTGTCTATGCCATGCCTTTCCATGGCTATTTTCATTGAGTTGTGAGACGCATTATCAAATGCTCCCTCAATATCAAGAAAGGCTGCCAGGGAAATTTCCTTGGCATGGATGGAATTTTCGATTTTTTCCCACTAACTCATGTAGCACTTCAGTGGTTGATACGTTGTTTTTGTGAGCAAATTTAAATTTGCTTAATGGATTGGATTTCATATATACTGTTTTAATATGATAGTCGATTAATTTTTCCATAGTTTTCAAAAAGATGGAAAATCAACTAATTGGCCTAAGCGATTTCGGGATGGTCCTATCTCGTTTTCCGGCTTTTGATATGAAAATAACTCTAGTTTGTCTCCAACTAGGTGGAAAGTATCTTAGTATTAGGCTCCCCGACCAGAAGAGCATAACTAAAAAATTAGAAAACTCTATCAACACGAGATACAAATAACAAATTTTGATACGATTTTGGTTTTTTCCATATGCGTTTGTTAACGAAATTGAATCTGACTGAGTTATAATAACAAATCCTGAAATGAATTTGATCTGAAACAAGTCAAACATTTTTTTCGTCTCTATCAAAACTTGTTATCATTCTGTGCCGAACACGCATCAGTATCGGACGTGTGATCGGTGATCGTTCCGATAGAATATAAAACAAAAGGCGTGTGAACAAGTGTTGGCATTGTTTGCCTGGTCAAGTGAAATAAATCCGGGTTCAAGGTCGCGCCTTTGTGCAACTGTTTCGCATCGTGACTACCAGCTGGTGCGTGAGCCGATTTGGCTGCTGGCTGAATTGTGCTACAGCAGTGGACGAGACACAAAAGAGGAAAAAGAAGCCATCAGTTGACAGTGAGTTGTATCGCTGTGTGGAGTGATCTCACACCTGGCTAGCTGCTGGTGGCTGTTTGGTGCTGCTGTATTGGTGCTGCTGGCTGTAACGGCTGCAACTTCGAACGATCGGACAACCAACCTTACTGGAAGGGAGAAGTAAAAAGGTACGTGCTCTTGTCGGCGCTAGTGCGCTAGACTTAGCGGGATGGATGAAGATCCTTCGCCTCCCGCGCCACCATCCCCGAACCCCTCCGACCCTGACCCTTCTGTTACCCCCTCCCCTATTCATTCTTCAGTCCCCCCTCGCCCCAGGCTTTATCCAGACGGAGCCCAGGGCAGCTATACTGTCTATTTTCGGCCAAAGGCGGGACCGAAATCGAAACAGTTGAACCTCTTGCAGATTTATAAAGACCTGACGAGGGAGTACAAGGGCGTAACCGAAATTTCCAAGGTCCGGCCTAACAAGCTCCGTGTCGTGGTCAGTAACCTGAACGTGGCCAACGATATAGCTTGCTCTGAGCTCTTCACACGCGAGTATCGCGTTTACATAACCGCACGAGACGTGGAGATCGACGGTGTCATAACCGATTCGAGTCTGTCCGTCGACTGTATACTGGAAAGTGCCAAAGGGTGCTTCAAAAACAAAACCTGTCCCGATGTAAAGGTGCTCGACTGCAAGCAATTGCGGCCAGCATCGATCATCGGTGGCAAAACAGTATACACCCCGTCAGACTCGTTTCGAGTTACGTTCGCCGGGTCAGCGCTACCAAGCCACGTCTCGATCCACCGGGTTCGTCTCCCTGTGCGATTATATGTGCCTCGCGTCATGAACTGCCTGAATTGTAAGCAGTTAGGCCACACCGCCGCCTACTGCTGCAATGAGGCACGTTGTGGCAAGTGTGGGGAGAATCATGCGGATGATTCCTGCAGTAAAAATGCTGAAAAATGCATTTATTGTGGGGAGAGTCAGCATAAGCTCTCGACATGTGCGGTGTACATGCAGCGCAGGGATAAAATAAAGAGGTCTCTCAAAGAGCGTTCGAAGCGTTCTTACGCTGAGATGCTGAAGAAGACCGTTACCACTTCTCCCATTACATCAAACCCTTATGATCTGTTGTCCTCTGATGAAACCGATTTTGACGATTTACCAGCGAGAACATCTTACGTCAATCCTGGGGAGTCTAGAAAGAGGAAAAATATTTCCTCTCCCAAACTTCCCAGAAAAGGTCCTAAGATTTCTCAAAGTGAAATGAAAGTTACAAGCAAACCAAACAATGCTGCGGAAAAACCGAAGCAAACTCCTCCTGGGCTTGCAAATTTAAAGTCCCAGAAGGAGTTCCCAGCACTGCCAGGAACATCTAAAACCCCAGTTGTTCCTTTTGCACATCCAGTTGATGAAACAAACTCTGGATTAGTGAAATTTTCTGACATTGTGGACTGGATTTTTGAAACTTTCAATGTACCCGATCCAATTAAAATTTTTCTTACAGCATTTCTCCCAACAGTTAGAACGTTTTTCAAGCAGTTGACTGCCCAATGGCCCCTCCTTGCAGCGATTGTATCCTTCGATGCCTAATTCAACTGCGTATATGAAGGATTCTATCTCTGTCTTACAGTGGAATTGTAGAAGTATTTAATCAAAAATTGATTCGTTTAAAGTTTTGATAAATAGAAACAAATGCGATGCTTTTTCCCTTTGTGAAACTTGGCTTACTTCAAATATTGACCTCAACTTCCATGATTTTAATATTATTCGCCTTGATCGAGACACCCCATATGGAGGAGTACTTTTAGGGATTAAAAAGTGCTATTCTTTCTATCGTATTAACCTCCCCTCGATTCCAGGCATCGAAGTTGTCGCATGTCAAATGACAATACAAGGTAAAGAGCTTTGTATTGCCTCAATATATATTCCTCCCAGAGCACAGATTGGGCAACGGCTGCTCCTTGATTTAATAGAACTTCTTCCCTCGCCACGTTTGATTTTGGGAGACTTCAACTCTCATGGCGTGGCTTGGGGTTCCCCTTACAATGATAACCGCTCCTCTTTAATCTAGAACCTTTGCGATGACTTCGACATGACTATTTTAAACAACGGCGAAATGACACGTATCCCGAAACCTCCAGCGCGCCCAAGCGCTTTGGATCTATCCTTATGTTCGACGTCGCTACGGTTGGATTGCACATGGAAGGTAATCCTCAATCCTCACGGTAGCGACCATTTGCCTATTCTTATTTCAATTAATGACGGGTCAACTCGCATGCGACCAATTGACATTCCGTATGACCTCACACGGAATGTCGATTGGAAGTTATACGAGGAAATGATTTCAAAAGCGGTCGAGTCGATTCAACATCATCCACCACTTGAAGAATACAACCTCCTCGCGGGATTGATTCTCGACGCCGCGTTGCAAGCCCAAACGAAGAAATATCCCGGCGTAACGATTAAAGAACGGCCTCCCACTCCGTGGTGGGACCAAGAGTGTTCCGATGTCTACACGCAAAGATCCGACGCGTTTTTGGCCTACCAGAAGGGAGGTATACCTGGCGACTATTTACGGTATTCGGAGCTTAATACCAAGCTTAAAAGCTTGGCTAAAGCAAAGAAACGCGGATATTGGCGTCGGTTCGTGAACGAGACGTCGAGGGAGACATCGATGAGCACTCTTTGGAACACAGCCCGAAGAATGCGGAATCGCGTAACGGTCAACGAAAGCGAGGAGTCTTCAAGTCGGTGGATATTTGATTTTGCCAGGAAAGTATGTCCGGCTCTGTTCCTGAGCAAAACATTGTTCGCGATGCGTCTCCGGGCAACGACGCGATAGAATCACCTTTTACGATGGCAGAATTTTCAGTTGCCCTCCTGTCCTGTAACAATAACGCGCCTGGGTTAGATAGAATCAAATTCAACTTGTTGAAGAATCTACCCGGCAATGCCAAGAGGCGCTTGTTGAACTTGTTCAATAAGTTCCTGGAGCAAAACATTGTACCGCAGGATTGGAGGCAAGTGAAGGTGATCGCCATCCAAAAACCAGGGAAACCAGCTTCTGATCACAACTCTTATAGGCCGATTGCAATGCTATCCTGTATCCGGAAATTGATGGAAAAAAAGATACTCCGTCGTTTAGACCATTGGGTCGAATCAAATGGCCTACTATCGGATACTCAATTTGGCTTTCGCCGTGCCAAAGGGACGAATGATTGTCTTGCGTTGCTTTCAACAGATATTCAGCTGGCGTATGCTCGCAAAGAACAAATGGCGTCTGCGTTCTTGGACATTAAGGGGGCTTTTGATTCCGTTTCTATTGACATTCTTTCGGGCAAACTTCACCGACAAGGATTTTCTCCAATTTTAAACAATTTTTTGCACAATTTGTTGTCCGAAAAGCACATGCATTTTACGCACGGCGATTTGGCAACTTTTCGCATTAGCTACATGGGTCTTCCTCAGGGCTCATGTTTAAGCCCCCTTCTCTACAACTTTCATGTAAATGACATCGACGAATGTCTGGCAAATTCATGCACGATAAGACAACTTGCAGACGACAGTGTAATCTCTGTTACAGGAGCCAAAGCTGCCGATTTGCAAGGACCATTGCAAGATACCTTGGACAATTTGTCTGCTTGGGCTTTACAGCTAGGTATCGGATTCTCTCCGGAGAAGACTGAGATAGTAGTTTTTTCTAGGAAGCATGAACCTGCTCAGCTTCAAACACAATTAATGGGTAAAACGATTTCTCAGGTTTTGGTACACAAGTATCTTGGTGTCTGGTTCGACTCTAAAGGCACCTGGGGGTTGTCACGTGAGGTATCTGATGAAAAAATGTCAACAAAGAGTGAATTTTCTTCGTACAATAACCGGACAATGGTGGGGAGCCCACCCAGGAGACCTTATAAGGCTTTACCAAACAACGATATTGTCTGTTATTGAATACGGGTGTTTCTGCTTCCGCTCCGCAGCAAACACACATCTGATCAAACTGGAGCGAATACAATATCGTTGTTTGCGTATCGCCTTAGGTTGCATGCAGTCGACCCATACGATGAGTTTGGAGGTCTTAGCTGGAGTACTACCATTGAAAAACCGCTTTTGGAGCTTCTCGTATAGAACCGCAGAGTCTTCTCGTATTCTTATCAAATGTGAGGTCTTGAACCGTCCCGTGGTTGGAATTTTGAAAGGTTAATCGAACTTAATTCTCAAACCCGTTTTATGACATTGTATTTCAATCACATGTCCCAAAATAATAACCCTTCTTCAAATATTCCAAATCGTGTCGACTTATCAAATACTTCTGATTCTACTGTGTTTTTCGATACATCCATGATAGAAGAAACTCGTGGAATCCCGGATCATTTACGCGTGCAGCAGATCCCCAAAATTTTTTCCAATAAATATCGAAACATCAACTGCAACAATATGTTCTACACTGACGGATCACTTCTTGATGGGTCCACTGGCTTCGGTATTTTCAATAACAATTTAACCGTCTCCCATAAGCTCGATAATCCTGCTTCTGTTTACGTCGCAGAATTGGCTGCAATTAAGTACACCCTAGGGATTATCGAAAAAATGCCCACGGACCATTATTTCATCTTTACGGACAGTCTCAGTTCCATTGAGGCTTTCCGATCGATGATAGATGTTAGCACTCTCCGTATTTCCTGGGGAAAATACGGGAACATCTGAGTGCTTTATCCGAAAAATCGTATCAGATTACCTTAGCGTGGGTCCCTCCTCACTGCTCTATACCGGGCAATGAGAAAGCGGACTCTTTGGCTAAGGTTGGCGCAACAAACGGTGTTATTTATGAAAGACCAATTGCCTCTAATGAATTTTTCGCACTTGTACGACAGAATACGATCATCAGTTGGCAAAATGCTTGGACCAGAGGGGAACTGGGAAGGTGGTTACATTCCATAATCCCCAAGGTGTCGACAAACCCGTGGTTCAAGGGGTTGGATGTAGGTCGGGATTTCATTTGCGTGATGTCCCGGCTTATGTCCAATCACTATAGATTTGACGCGCATCTCCGTCGTGTTGGGCTCGGGGAGAGTGGTATCTGTGCCTGTGGTGAAGGTTATCACGACATAGAGCACGTTGTTTGGTCATGCCCTGTACACCGTGACGCCAGGTCTAAATTAATAGCTTCCCTGCAGGCCGAAGGTAGGCAGTCGGCTGTTCCTGTTCGTGATGTCTTGGCGAGCCGTGACCTATCCTACATGTCCCTTATATACGTTTTCCTGAAATCCATCCACGCCCCAGTTTAATCCTATTCCCTTCCGCATACATCCAACCAAACGACAAGAACACGTTAAGACCCCGGATCCGGAAACAGCAACTAGACCCGCACGATACTCTCAGGTCCCGAGGGAGACAACCCAATATGCCAGTCCGTAATATCTTGGCCCAGCAGCGGAACATATTCAATATGCTGCTTACCTATGGCGATGGAAAACCATCAAACAACAAATCAGTGCTTTTAATGCAAAACATTCTAGCTTTAAGTTAGATTTAGTTTCAGCTCGTAGTCGGCAGCGAGGATAAAAAATTTGCTTTTAGTTATTAAGATACTTTAGAAAGTAAGCTACCAGATATAATTGGCGCCGTTAAACATTGAATTGTATTTGTGCCGTGTCAAATAAATTATAGATGAAGAAAAAAAAACTTGTTATTTCTGACAATGGTTGTTATAATACTGTTCTATATGCTATATTATTTTGTTTAGAAAGCTGATACGTTAGTAACAAAGTTTGATATGGGTTTGATACTAGTGGAATCATTTTTGTTATAATTTCTGTTATTTTAACACCTTACGGGATCAAATTCAAAACCCAGCCTGAAAGGTTTTTCTCATAGCAAACTAACAGCTCCTGTTACATTTTTGTTTTGCCTTTCTGATCGGGTCACCTTACTCATCTCCGTAATAATTGGAATAAACAGTTGCTTGCTCTTTGGAAGCATAACTGGCTGGTTTTAAGAGTCTATTGCCCATTCAACCTTCGATTTACTGAATATAGAACAGGCAAGTTCCCGGGATTCAGTCCAAGTCGCATGTGAGCTTAGCTGCTCTACAGTTTGATCCTGCACTTTCCTGCACACACTTTCCTGCACACAGTTTAGTGCCTTTAGACGATCTTCAGTTGAACCTCTAAAAAGCTTCAATAAGAACTTAAAAAATGTTTGTAAAACTTCATAGTGATTTTTTCTAAGTCCGTCTAAAAACTGATTTGGGCACTAGAGGGTTAAGAAGTCACCAACTCAACAAGTCAATTAGAATAATGAGTTAAAAATTTATAAGTAGCAAAGCTATGAAATCACAAAAAAGCAAGATATTTTAAAAATCACAGAATTAAATAAATTAAAATCACACAAAGTAATAGTGGTAAAATGACCAGCAAACAAAAAATTCGGTAAATGAAAAATGAGAAAAACATCAATTAATCGAAAAGCTAGAACGGGTCCATCAACAAAATTTGGATATTCGACGAGATGAAGAGATAAATAATGAAAAGTTATACTTCAATATAAGCAACTTTTGATTTTATAACGTTATATCGAAGCACACATTTTTTTTTTCATTGATGCCAAATCGTTACGTTATATCGAGGTTGCCTTATGTTTCTCGTATGACTATTTAAAACTCAAGAAACAAAAGTGTCCAAAAGTCAAAAAGTTAACAAGTCAAAAAGTCAGAAAACTGAGCAGTCAAATTGTCGAGAAGTACAACAGTTTAGAAATAAAAAATCGAAAATGTCAACAAATCAAAAAATCAGAAGCTCAAGAATTGACAAAATCCACAGGTAAAAATTCAGAACGAAGTCAGTATGAAGTCACGAAGCCAAAAATTAAAAATAGTAGAAGGGTGGTAACCAAGACACGACCGCATAGTTGACGTAGGACCACAATAATTTTATAATTTTATTTAGAAGCTATGTTTGATTTGAGCTCGTTTTACTTTTGTAGTTTGCTTGATTTGTTTTAACCAATTTAAGCTCAACATCTTCCAAAAGGAAGGTGATTTGGTTCCGGTGGTAATATCAAGTATCTAGGTCGTCAGCCCAAATTCATCAAGCGACACCTCAAACGACTTGGAACTAAAACTAGTTCATTGGTGGCCGTTTCTACTGTTAAGGTCGTCTTTGACCATTTAAAAAGTCAAAAAAATCATGAAAAAAACCGTTCATTATTGGCATAGTTCGATTTTGGCAACAGAAAAAATTCTGAGGTGTTGCCAAAATCGAACGGGGTCTGTATTTTGATTATTTCTTTGCAGCACTCTATCTTAGAAGAAAAAATATTCTCTTTAACATTCACAATGGTCCAGAAACCAAATTTAGGAGAAAAGCTCTATAGCAATGTTTTAGAAAAAAACTTTATTTTACAAAGTTACTTAAAATTATTGGAGCTATAAAATTGTAAAACAAGGTTTTCTATCTACAAAAGTAAAAAAGTTAGATACTTGATTTTCCCCTAAATTTGGTTTCTGGACCATTGATGAATACCTTTAATTTTTTTTTTTTTTTTTATTCTCGTTTATTTTCCGTCGGTCTAGTTCCGCCACTGTTGTGGCCAATCACCGACGCCCAGGGAGGCGACTCCACACCCAGGATCCTAACTCACGACCCGTTTATTAACGGACCGGCGCCAACGGCTTTACTTCCTCATGCGATGGAAGGCGTGATCCCAGAGATTTTTCGCCTCAGAAAATCTCCCGGTGTCGGCTAGGATTGAATCCAAACCAGTTGGGTTGGTTGTGAGTGGATCACGCCACCTCACAACCATCGACACCTATGTCGGCGGTGGGATTCGAACCCAGGCGTCGAGCGTGGTTGACGGAGACGTTACCAACCACACTAGGCCCCCGCTCGAATACCTTTCATTCTAATACAGCGAATTTTCTGTACTGCGCGAAAAGGAAACCTTCTATAAAATATTTAATTGAGTACGATTTAGTAGAAATTAAACTTCCTTCTATATGTATTAGTCTTGTTGAAGTTGGCTCACTCACCGATCACAAAGCGGCAAAGATGTCACATAAATGTTTTTCCTGTAATTACAAGCTCGTGGAAAAAATATCGATAACGAATTACAGTTTTAGTAGAAAATGTATATTCACAGAAAATTTGAAATTGACATAGAATTTTATGAACATGTTAACATTCAACTCAGGTCAATTTAAACATTTTATCAGTGTACAGGATCAATCAGAAAAAAATTTGATCAGTTTCAAGATACCAAAGAACAACGAAGATACCATATTTGAAAGTTATATGTCCGTTATCTACGAAAATAAACTGGGCTAGTGTGATGCACAACATCAGCCTCAGCAATTAATGTTTGCATAGCGTTGTTCAATTACAAGTAAGGTTATGGAAAGTAATATTTTCTTGCAAATGCTAATTCAAAAAAATTTCAATTGAAAAATACAAACACTAACGTCGGAACTCTAATATAAAGATGAAATGAATTTGGTTTTTCTCTAAACCGCCACCGCGTGATGCAACTAGTATTGTCATATTGGACTAAATTCATTTAGCTAGTAAAATATATTCATCAGTACAGCTCGTTTAACTACATATTCAAAGATCTGTACGGTGCATTTTGGTTTTCTATTGTCTTTTAAATACCTTATATTTAGTTATTTAAATAAATCGAAAAAAAGGCAGAGGGTAGAGTCAAAAAATAAACAACGCATTTTGTTGTCCCCGGCGGCGCAGCCTATTTTGCGACATCCGAAAAATCATATTGAATTCTGATATTTGCTGCTATACGAAACAAGAAGAAGAAGAAGACGATTCAAACGGCAATTCGATTGTGTTCCACGCCTCACTGCGAGTCAACAGCGGCAATGTAGTTTTCACTTGGCTTGACTGCACACAAATGAATATCGAGTTTTTCTGCACTGATAGACGACGAGTAACCAGCGCTCTGTTCATACATTGCTCGGTGCAGTACTATTGCCTGTGCCATCATATTATCCTTCAAGACATCAGTTTCATTAACATTAACATATTTGTTAACAGCAGAACGTAAAACTGTCTGGTAGTGGAGGCGGTTACGAACTTTCCGAAAAAGCTTTACCTTCAAGACATCAATTCAGTCTAGGCTGATGGAAGCTAACATTAGTTGACCTATTGGGACGGGGAGATTCTGTCAAATTTTTTTTGCCACTGCTATACAGGATATCACTGCAGGCAGTTGGTGTCTATTCATGAAGTCTGTGCTAGGCGTGCTCGCATATGATTGGTACATTGTTGGTGAACATTCGACCTTGAAACTTTTATTCAATTTTCACTGTTTAACAATGAAGTGATAATGAAAATTGAAGAATCACAAAATTGTCCATCATTTTATCAATCCAACGACATATCGATTATTGTGGTCCATCATGTGGTTACATCAGTATAACCGTTTGAAATCTTTCATTCCGTCGTTACATCTTGGTTTTAGTTTTCGCGGAATGTATCTCGGTATAGTGCGGTTAGACGTAGTCCTACGTCAAAAAAAATTAAATATCCGAACAAAGGACAAAAATTTAAAAAGTGGTAAATTCGAGGAGTCTATGGATTAAAAAGTAAATAAACAATAAACAGTTTTAAATAGTCAAGAAGTCGAAAAACTGAGAAATCAAATGAGTCTAAGTCTAATCAAAAAGTCTAAGTCTAAGTCAAATCAAAAGTCTAAGTCAAGAAATCAGAAATCAAAATCGTAAAGTTATTTTTACTAGAAGTAGAAAAGTGGAAAAGTCACAGCTAAAAATCGAAAAACCAAATGAATAGTGAAAATAAAAGCAATCAAAAAACTAAAGAGGCGACATCCATAAACTACGTAACGCCAACACATACACCCCCCCTCCCCATAAAAATTACGTAACGCTGCAGAAGAATTTGCTTGATAAAAATGCTTGTGAGTTTTTGTGTTACGTAACGCTGAACTTACTTCCCCTCATTCTATATGTACAAAATCGTAACATTCACGGATAGCCTCCTTCCCCCTCCCTTTATGAGCGTTACGTAACTTATGGATGCCGCGAAAGTCAAAAGGCAAGAAATCGAAAATATGAAAGTTAAAAACTCACAAAGATTCAAAAAATCAAAAAGAGCTAAGGCGTCGTACACAAGTTACGTAACGCATGAAGGGGGAAGGGGGGTTGAGTCTGCCTTTCCTATTGGTAAATACAATTACGTAACTGTGATGTTTGCTCAAAATCGAAAATTTGATGGGGGTCTGGTTGTTCAACGTTATGTAACTTTAGGGGGGGGGGGGGGTCATATCCAACGTTACCAATTGTTATACAGAGGGTGAGGAAGTCTGAAATGTAGATCTTTAACGTTACGTAATTTGAGTACGACGTCTAAGCAGTCCAAAGTTTAAAAAATCGTTGAGTCATAAAATGAAAAAGTCTGAATCGAATCGTCGAAAAGTTAAAAAGTCAAAGAGCCAACAAGTCAAGCTGCACCGTAAACCGGAGTGAGATTGTGTCATCTCAACTCAATCAGCCATACAAACCCAATCAATTTGACAGCCTTCTTATGGCGACCACAAGATCAAACTATCTTGAATAAGTTTTCTCAAATACCAAGAAAAACTAGTGTTCAGAGCCGGAAGAGATGGTTGTCGAGTCACGGGTTGGATGGCACAATTTCACCTCCACTAGCACAATCTACGCCCGTCTGAGGGTATTAAAAAGTCCTGAAGGTACACCATCACAAAATATTTAAAAAAAAAGAAGTCAAATTATATTATTACAAGGAACTAAACAAAAAACTATTAGAGTGAAGATCTAGAAAATTGTAGTTGGAGTAGCTCCTAAGGGTGTGCAAAATTTCGCGAAATCTCGATAAACGAAATCTATCGAAATTGAGAACACATTTTTTCATGAAATAGTATAAACTTTTGATTTCTTCACCAATTTTTCTGCTGTCATAAGCTCTTATTTAGGTTCGGAGTTGCTTCGATGTTTTGGGCCTTAGAAAATTGAGGAATACCTAGAGTTTACTATATTTTTCCTAATTTCCTTAATTTTTCTTAATAATTTTTCAATTAAGTAAACTCTAAATGTCATTGAACCTCCTTTTTGAATATGAATGAACAAAAAATTACCAAAAATTCAAGAATTTTAGTTTATTTATGAAGAGTTTTGAGAAAAATTTCGTTCAATTTCGGAAACCTCGAAATTTCGCACCGCCTTAGTTGCTGCTCCGTGATGGATCTGAGCTAGTAAAGATGTAGAAAAAACCACTATCTTCTCACCATTATTTCAATGTACAACACAATTCAGTAGTTTCTGTTCTGTATAGAATGATAACGGCGCCGGCTACGCCCTTAGGTTGGTTAGGAGAGAAAAGTGTTACTGTCGCTGTCGTAGACCGAGTTCATCTCTGCATCTCCAACGACTGTGATGGAAAGGTAACGGTTTTTTCTCTCTTACCTTTCTGTCTATGCTTACTGCTCTTCTTTACCATGCATCGTGAATTACTTCTGCCAAGTATCGGCAACCATAATTGCTTGGGAAGGTATTCATTCAAGTGTTTGTCGTTCGCACTTTGAAGCTAGACCAGCTACGTCTCTCACGAAGTTCGGAAGTTCGGGTACATAGTGGTGTAGAACTGAAATTTTAAAACGGATGCTTATGAGTCGTTTAGTTTTCAACGGATTCCCTTCGTTATTGCAGCAAACGATTGAAAAACTATTCACGCAACCGCCCAAATGCAGAAAGTTGTAATTTGATTATTCGAACTATTGTACTAACCTTGTTGAAATTCAGATTTCGACCTCTATTTGGTCGCTTAATACTTGCTTTCCTTAGCACAGTTGGCAGAATTGTATACCTAGTAAACCGGAAATGCACTCCTTGGGCTACATAAGAGTATGACTCTGCTCAAACCAATCAGTTTACTAATGGATAGCCACTAAGACGGTCCTACTTAAGTAGCATCAATAGCAGCTGTGGACGCTAGTTGCAGTAGTGGTGGTTGCAGCGTCATTGCTAGGTGCAGTGGCACTACTCCGTCTAATGCAAAGATGTCTTTGTGCGGTAGCAGCAGCAGCAGCATCAGCGGTATGTACATTGGCTAGCATTTACTCAAGTGAAAAGTTCGGCCGTATTATAGAACACACGAACGTTTTTGAAATGCTCCTAATCAAAACCTGTCGGCCGTCGAATTTTAGGTTTCAAAACAGCTCTCAACTACAGGATCACAAGAGTGCCTTTGTCGGGGAGATGCGATCAATGTCATATACGATATTCAAATGGAGATTCATAATAGCAACTAGGGTCGATTTACGGTCCATGAATATAAGTTCTGAGTGAAATTGAAAACAATTGATGAACTCCAAAAGACAAGAAGTTGAAGGGTCAAAAATTTATATTTTCCAAAAACTTGAGGATAATTTTGGGGAAAAGTTAAAACATCACTAAATCAAAATGTTGAAAGACAAGGAAGAGTTGGAAAAAGGAAATAGGTCAAAATGAAAACAGGTTTCCTGAAATCAACGAATTGAGAGAGTCAAAAAGTCTCAAAAAAGAGTCATAATTCCAAACGCAGTCTCTTAAGATCTTAACGATTTCTCTCTGTTTTTCGAGGGTTTCAATGTTGTTCAGTCTGCCACGTGATTCGTATGATGGGAGTCTCAAAAAGCTCCAGCCTAGCTTTACATGAGAAACAACAAACACTGTTTTGACGTAGAACTACATCTTTCAGGAAGTTTGGCTACATAGGGATGTACAGCGAAACAGGGGATTAAATTTGCCCTTTTTTGATTGCTCAGAATCGCTTGATTCTTCTTTGTTCTTGCAACAATCGATTACAAAATTATCCACGCATTCGCCCAACTGCAGAAAATTGGATTTTATTATGCGAAAATATTTTAGTATGCGTAAACTATACGGAATTCTAATATGCGTGTATTTGAAAATTGTGAGATCTTTTTGAAACGCAGATTTCGACAGATGAATGGTCACTAAATACTAGCTTTCCCTAACACAGTCGACAGAATATTATTCTTAGATAATCGAGAATGCATTATTTGTACTATATAACTGCCAACTTCTGCTCAAACTAATCATTTTACTATCGGATGATTCCACCGTCGGACATGATTCAGCAGCAGCAATAGCAGCAACATTCAAAACCAATAGTCAGCATATTCAAAACAGCAATTTGCATCAAAGTTTTTTAAAAATTAACGTTTCATGAGTCCAACCATTCAATATTATCGGTTCGTTGTTGTTCGACTGTATTCGAGCAGTCACAGTAAAAGAAAAAAAAATGCAGTGTAAAAAATCATTTTTGGCATTAATTTTCAATGTAGCTGTGTTTAAATCAATTTTAATAGCTTTTCTATCAACTAAAATCCTATTAGAAAATACGCTCGGTTTTTTCTACTTCTCAGTGCAATCGTTGGCCGACACAATTTTCTAATCTCGCTTACTCAGTACCTAGCACCAACGGCAATTAAAATGCAGTTTCACTTCTCACCGCTCTGTCGATAAAACAACGTTTGTCTTTTCCTTCTTCTTCTCTTCCCACAACGACTATTGGTAAATACTACTAATAGCATAAACTCCTTGTTGTCATAGTCATGCGATATTGAATATAACACTGGGCTAGCTAGTAATAAAATTAATTTTCCGCCTTCTATTCCGCGACCGCTGCGTCCATATTTCCGCTTTCGGTTTTTGAAAGTCAAAGCATTATTCCATAGGGTGCCATCGTTCCTCGGACTGGCAGAGTAATCTGAACGTTAGGCTTATAAATTAATATGAGTAATTGATGTGCCTCAGCCTCAGTTTGTGGTAGTCGAACTGTGCGAAATCTCCGCTGCCACTGCTGGCGCTGGTCGATTCCGCGATCCAGGTCCAGACTAGTAGGCCATCGAAAAAGTTCACGTGATACCGATAGCGTGCACGGAAGCAAGCTCATGGAGAAAGCAAAATGGCACTGATGGCGACTAGCATCCTGCCTGTGCCACTGCAGAGTACCACTTCTGATGGGAAACATCGATCCAGTCATTAGCGTTTGATCCCGAGCGCGGTTGGGTTTCGTTTGGTGTATCTATTTTCTAACGCAGCGAGTGGGTACCGTTAAAGTGGAGAAATTTCGCGTGTTTGATGTTTATTTTGAGCCACAGTCACCTCGGTGACTTATTCGTTGGGTCGATTCAAGATCTAGAAGATAAGAAAAACCAACTGAAGCGGATGAAGAGTTCGTGGGGTCAAAAGTATTTCTGAGCTACATGAAAGGCCCTACATTAGTTGGACCGAACGTTCAGCAATCATCCACCCAATTTTTCAAAGTTCGACAGAACAAAATCATTGCGCAGATAATTTCCATTCTGGAGGTAACATCCTATTGTTCTCTTTGCGAGTAGATTGGTAGGACAAAACACAAGCTTTGCGAATCACGAAAATATCTTGTTCGTTTCTGTTTAATTTTTCAAAAATGAACCCAACAAAGGACAACCTGTGGACACTGTGCAGCAGGACGGAATAATATCAATTTACGCTGGACTACTCCGGACACAATACAGCAACGCGGTGTATGCTCAAGTCCAGGAAATTTGAATAAAACAAGCACCACTTCCCTACCCCCACTGCAGCGCCGAGTCCTGTGAGCGGCACGCGGTAAGAAAGAAAGCAATTGAATATTTTTATCTTTCCGTTCGCACGCCTGGCAGCAAACAGCAAGCAATTCCCGGCTGTCGTGGGGAGGACAATTTTCATTTCTCAATTTTGTGTGTTCCCAAGAAATTGTCCGAATATCGTGTTTGGGATCTTTGCACTGATGACGGGGGATGCAGAAATTTGAATAAATCCATCTTGCGACCGCTGCGTAACATGCGTTCGAATATTTTTGTCTGTTTTTTTTTCTTCCTCGGATATCGGGTCGTGTACAATTGTGGCTTCGATTCGAGGTCGTGCTGCTTTCCGAAAAAAAGCACCAGAGCTGCGGTAAGAAACTGCACGGTTCACAGATGCGGACATGAGCAAGAGAAATTTGCAGAATTCAAAATTAGCCTTCCGAGCGCAATAAACTTTTCTCCCGGGTCAGAGACCCTTAATTTAAACTGTGAAATATTCATCATCTGGCCTAACAAG
The DNA here is from genome assembly GCF_029784165.1 of Wyeomyia smithii. Taxonomy (NCBI): domain Eukaryota; kingdom Metazoa; phylum Arthropoda; class Insecta; order Diptera; family Culicidae; genus Wyeomyia; species Wyeomyia smithii. The sequence goes on from NC_073695.1 coordinate 278,939,001, forward strand.
CGTGCTGCCCAAATCGAAGAAAGAACCGACTTATTTTTCATGTCAACCGTAGGCTTAACTAATTCGCGCATAACTGACTCTGGCATGGGAAAACAATGGAAATTCCGAATCTTTCCGAACGACGACCGCTCGATTGTGTGAGCTTCGTTTACATATGTTCCGTTATCTGATGATATTCATAAAATCCATCACTCGATCCACAGCGAATTCGTTTGCGAAAATTTAACCGAATCAATCAACTTCACTAAAGCTTTCGAATCTGGAGTCCGCAATCGGGGTCACTTGTTCTGCATATAAACGCCAACTACTGCGACTGCGACTGTACAAACTAGAGGTACAAAACCTGAAGATTGTCAACGTAATTGAAATGCATTCTGCTGATTGTCCTCAATCATGGTTCGCAACGTACTTCCGAAAGGCAACCGTAGATTGATGCCCGCCTTCGTTTGCCATTTGATTCAATCAGCGCTATCACGTTTCCTTCATTTGCTGATGGTGCTGCAAATGGTCCTTTCACTGACTGATTGCTATCCTGAAGTTGTTAATTATTAATACAAAGCCCCCGCACTCCATTCACTGCAACTGCAACCAGCATGCAGTGGGGAGAACTGCTGATGAAGCGCACACCGAGCGACATCGGAAACAAATCGCCAAGACGCCGATCGTGGATTTGTCGGATACACCAACGACAAATCAGTAGAACAAATATCGAAATTCTGAATCCATTATCGGGAATGTCATTCGTCCTCCGGTCGCAGTCGTGATGCGCCCGCTGCTACGACGCGAGATACTTGTAGATACCTACATGGAGTGCAGTACGAAATGATGCACATTCCATTTGTCGCCCTCATGAATTGTGCTGATAATATTTCATCCGAAGGAGCATAATTGGATTCGAGAGCGCGATATTGCATTCCAGCACCGTGCACCACATACGGGAATAAATTGCATGCCCATCCGAACTTAGTTAGAATAGTATTCCGTCAATTCCGTTAGGTTTTTTTTAGCTATCAATGTTGTTAATTTTTATGTTCTCTATCTTTTCTGGTTTTTTTTTTATGTTTTCTACTTATTCTGTCAACCATGTCAATAAATTTCGTTCGACCAGCGAAAAGGGAAACAACTGTGCTGTCTCATGACTACGGTGACCGAGTTCCCGCAATCAGCGAGAAAACTTATGACGGTCGTGTTCGAATGAAAAGTTCACTCCTTCATTTTCCCTATATCATTATTACTATTATTATTTCCATCGTCGTAGGAGCAACGCTTTGGATCGACAGCAGGCGGAAGGCCGCTGGCACTGGCTGGCGGGCACAAGCGATAGGTTATGATGTGAAAATTTCCACTCTTGTTTCGATCCATGCATTACTGCTACCCACTATGACTGGTGTGGAGTGGCGAATACCTAGCGGTGGTAGATGATGTCTAAATTTATTCAAAACACATCGAGAGGAAGTTTGAAATGGAAATGCTGTGCCGGTACCGCGTCCCAAGATCTGATGCTGCACCCCGAGACCAAAAACTGGCAGCGATCCAGGCAAAACAAATCAAAAACGTGAAAAAGACATCATTATTTTGTGCCCTCGGCTGCAGTGCAACCGTTTGCGACCCGCGACAGCGTCCGCGCGCAGGCTGCTGCTGAACGGCGCGCGCTCCAAACTTGCGCGGATTGTCCGTTGTTTTTTTTCCAGTGAATACACATTTTCCATCAATTGCAACGAGCTTCGTGATCCGTTATTTAGTTTTTTCTTTTTGTTGACGAAAATGAATCTCTTGTTTCCCAGCTGCACCGAACGGAAAGAAAGTCGGGGAATTCTGCCTCGCGAAGTGACTGCCCGTTTGGCTGTCCATTGTTGCGACTCAAGCGATCGAGATGGAGGGAAACCCGAGTGGGAAGTTGCAGCAAATGTCATAAATATGTAAGCAACTCGCTGTTGTTTCGGTTGCTGCTTCCGGGTTCGATTCTGTTGGCATGTCGATGAGTTATCGGGTAGGTCAAAAGTGACCAAGTGTGAATACAGATTAGACGGAACAACGTTTCTCACTGGAGTGACAATTTGGACTGGTGGGGGTGGAGGAAACCACACTTACCGTACGGTTTTAGTCCAATCCTTTGAATTGCTGATGCAATTCCAACCAAAATGATTATTATTTCAAGTATGATTGGTAATTATGTAAAGCTTAGAATGATTATAGGTAATATGATTGAATTATTAAAGGTGATAAAAATGTGCGTGGTAAAACAAACTTTTTAAACTAAAAGTTCGTCACGATTGGGTAATCGTACATTTCTATAGCCATGGTCATGCCTATTATTCTCCTCAGTATGTGAGAGGAGAGGAGAAAAAATTCGCCGCGCACTTCCCTTCCAGTATGTGCCTGCGTGTAGCAAATGCTTTCACCAGACTGCTTCTTTCTCCACTCTAAAGTGTCTCAACCAGCTTACAGAGAGACAAACACATTTCCAGCTCACCCCACATCTGATAGAAACAAGAAGGGGTGAATCACTCTACAGAGAAAACGCAGAAGTATACAGAACAGTGTCCACTGGCGAGTAGTCCGGAAGGTGAAAAAAAAAACCTACCGGGCATAAGTGTAGTCCTTGTCCCCTCGTCTAGCTACACTGCGAAAACGAATTCCACCAGAGTAAATTCGACCGGCACGAGCAACGCAGTCTATTTTTTTTCTCCCAATCTCTTTTCCTTTTCTGCCATGCTCAAGAAACAACGGCGAAACGCACCGCAGATAGCTCTGCAGTGTAATTATTGTGCGTGATGTCCACACGTGTGAGAAAGTACACCATAGTTCATTGTCTCGCGAGAGAGAGAGATTTCAGATTTCACCGCAGTGCTTTCAGGAAGCACAGCCAGATGAAAATCGTTTGTCGCTCGCTTCTTGCATTAATGTTGATTTGCTCTTTAGTGTGAGAGCAGTTGTTTTCGCAGTGCAAGATGTTCTCCTGCACTCTAAAGGTATTCTCTGGAGAAAAGACAAGCATGGCCATGGTCACTATTATTTTAAAGCATGCTTGCAAAACTAAGATGAAGTCAATTTTGAAAAAATTTCTTAACATCGAACAACAAAACATTTTAAAAAATGAGCAGCCATTTATGGTCTTTCAGCGCGGTTCTCTCAATTTCCAAGCACGATCATTTTATGTTTAAACCATTTCTTGCCTTTAGAAGCGCTTTCCAGCGATTCTGAGCTTATTTTGGAATCATTTTCTCTCTGTTTAGCCTTCTCTAGCCATTCGAAGCGTATTAAGGCTTCAATCATGTTGAGACATTCTCTGACCAAAAGAAGCACTTTCGGGAGATTCTAAGCCCATTAGCAGCGATTCAGAGCGCAATTTGAGTTTTTATTCCGGGCTGTTTGGTAATTTTGAGCTCAATATGGAATTATTTTCTGTTTTAGCTTTTGAATGCGATTATTTTGAGCAAAAATTTGGAATAGTTTTATTATTCTGGCTTTTTGTTGCCTTCAGAAGTATAACTTAGCAAATTGAGCCTAAATTTCGATTACACTGGTAAAAATAGGTTTTACCCTAGAGCTCAAACTGAGAAAAATAAGAGATTGTAGCTTTATAACAAATGCTGTGAACTTTGAAACTCCTAACAAAGGTAACTTTTTAGAGACTTAACTGAATTTTTCTGTAAGCCAACAATCGACGATCCCTGCGAGCGATTACTCTATGGCCTTTTGACGCAATTATGCATTTATTAGTAGCATCAAAATCCACAGGAATGGTTAAAAAGTTATGATCTTTTTTCGCTTTTGTCGACCAGAGCTATTATCTGTTTTGGCCTTTAGTAGCGTATTTCGGCAGTTCTGAACAAAATTTGAATATTTTGTTCTTTGCTGGCCTTCAGGGGCGTTTTCCGACGATTGCAAGCTTGACCTAATATTATTTTCTGTTTGAGCCTCTCTTGGCTTTTAGAAGAGTTTTATGGTAATTTTGAGCTCAATTTGGGATTGTGGAACCAGCAACCTTTCTCAACCTGTCGTTAATGAAGTGTATGCGATTATTGTCTATTAAGTACATGATCAGAAAAGCATTGCTAAAATATTATAAAATTCTATTAACACGAGATATAAATAACATAATATGATACGATTTTGTTCTTTCACATATGCTTTTGATAATAATTTGAATCTGAATGAGATATAAAAAACAAATCTTGAAATGAAGTTGTTCTGAAACAAATCTAACAAGTTTTTCGTCTTTATCAAAACTTGTTGTTTATAACAATGGTTGTTATTTTACCGTTCCATATGCTATCTTATTTTATCGGAAAGCAGTTACGTTAATACCAAGGTATGATTTGGTTTGATATAAGTGGAAAACTTTTTGTTATAATTCCTGTTATTTTACCACCTAACGAGATCAATTTGAAAACACAACGTGAAAGGTTTTTCAACTTACAAACTAACAGCTCCGCCTGTTACGGTTCTCTTGGTTCAGTTTAGCCTTTACGAATAGAATTGGTATATTGAGAACTGTAGCAGAGGGTCCAAAGCCCCTGTAAAGGAGGATGGTTGCAACAGCTCTTAACCATGGCTGTTGCGTAAAATCCAATGTTTAAAACCCCTAAGCTAAGGTGTAATGCGACCCGTGCCGATGGATGACGTGGTGGGGGGGGGGGGGGGTTAAGAAATACCCAGCCTTTAACGGAGCCTGTGGAGTACCAGCGCACCCTTCACAGTAATTAGCCCTTACTGCATCACGCGGGTCACTGATGCAACGGACTCTTCTATACCCAGTGACTCGTGGGAATTTTATGAACGACAAAACTTCACAAAATTCGGCCACCGGCAGCCTTTCCTTGCCGGAGCCCATGGACTCATCGGAGCGTAGTCCAATAAAAACAAACGCACCGGGCAGAAAGAAGGAGATGGAGCATGAGGATGATTTCAACCTCGACAGCGAATCGCTGGACGGAGAACCCTCTGCCTTATCTTCAATCCTACTTTCTCCACAAGGGAATGACGAAAGTCAAATGGACTTAGTTCCCGGTCCACAAACAAGGCCCGATGACGAAGGGAAACCCGAATCATCGGCACCCCTTGTCAAGCGACTTTCAAATGCGCAAAGGCGGCGACTGAGCAAAAATCTTCGCTCCGGTCTCTCGAACGAAGAAGCTAGGAAGCTGGCCCTCCTTCCGACAGAGCAACCTGCTCAATCGAACCAAGTCGCCGTCAAGAGACAGCGGTCGGACGACTTGGTGTCCCCAAATACCAGTACTAAGTGTCCACAGCCTAAAAAACTGCGGAATGGCACTGGTTTGGGGTCATCGGGTTCGAAGCCGCTCCCGACGGCCACATTTAGGGACATGGTGGGAGCTATAAGCCTTGCGGTTACTTCTGCTACCCACCCGAGCTCCCTACTCACAACGGACCAGCTTCAGGCTGTCCGGACCTCCATCCTCGATCACATTGCGGACCAGGAAAATCCAACCACCAGGCCCAAGTTTAACGGTTGCCATCTAAAAAATGGCTTCCTGCAACTTGCCTGTGCCGACAACGACACAGTGCAGTGGTTGGAAAGGGAGGTACCTTCTCTCGTACCATGGGAGGGAGCACAACTTCGTGTATACCACATGAAGGATCTGCCGAAGGCCAGACGGTATGTCGGTTACTTCGCGGACAGTGCGAACTCTCCGGACGAGAAGATTCTTCGTTCACTCCAGAATCAGAACGACCATCTCTCTACCAAAATGTGGCGAGTCTGTAACCGCAAATTGGTAAAGACCTTGGTCGAACTAGTTCTGGATATTGACGAAGAATCGGCCAAACTCGTTGAGAGTAGGAATAATAAACTGCACTACGGTTTCGGCAAAGCACGCATCCGAAAGGTAAGCGGAAGGCCGAACGTTACAGGCAGGAAAGACTCCGTCGCAATGTCAGGGAAGGTACGTGCGGGTAACTCCTCCGGGAGCACTCTGCCACCACCCAGGCAAAGCGATCCTGCGAATGGGCTAAAGGTTCGCGTGGGAAACTCCTCCGGGAGTGCCCCACAACCACCCAAACGCAACCCTGCGGTTGGGAAGGTACGCGCAGGATGCTCCCCCGTGAGTGCCCTGTCACCACCCAAACAACGCAACTCCGCGGCTGCTCGGACGGTTCCGCTGAAGACTCGCAAGAGTGTGAAGCATCAACTACCGAACAGTCGCAACCCCCGGAGTCAAAAACCGCCACAGTGTGCGCGACGACCTTCTGTTGCCAATCGACTGCTGCAACCGAAGCCGAACAGTGAGGAAGAGCAACTTCCATCAACCAGCCAAACCGCTGTTGGCAGCCGTCAGCCAATACCAGGATCATCTTCCGATCCGGACAAAGACGGCAACTTCACTGCAAAGTGAGCAGCCTTCGCTGCGTGCAAGCGAATCTCCATCACGCAAAAGGCGCCTCGGGTGTTTTCTGCAGGAGATTCGCCAAAGAGCAGCTAGCGGCTGAATTCATCCAGGAGCCGTGGATCAACGAATCCAAAGTTCTCGGACTTAACGCTCCTAACGGTAGGTTAATCTACTATGACACGCAGTCTAAACCAAGGACTGCAATTCTGCTAAATAGAGAACTAAATTTTTTACCTATTACAGAATTTATTCAACGCGACGTCGTTGCCGTCACGGTTGAAGTACCGACAACCAGAGGAAAGCAGGAAATGGTTGTCGCGTCGGCCTACTTCCCGGGCGACCAAGGTGATAAACCGCCACCCGAAGTTGCTGCGCTCGTGCGGTACTGCAAGGCCATCAACAAGCCGTTTCTGATCGGCTGCGATGCCAACGCTCACCACACGATCTGGGGCAGCTCGGACACCAACACCAGGGGTGAGTACCTACTTGAATACCTTACTTCTAACGATGTCAATGTATGTAATGTAGGGAATAACCCCACTTCTATCAACGCTATCAGACAGGAGGTCCTTGATCTCACTCTGTGTAGCGCCTCTATTTCTGAAAGGATTAAAAATTGGCATGTCTCCGATGAAACTAGTTTGTCGGACCACAGACACATCGTTTTTAATATAGAGGCTCACCCTCTGAAAAGATCTGAAAAGAGCGGTCAGTATGCCGTGACGTACCCTGGTGGAATGATCAACTTAGTGACCTTCGTCGGGAAACTAGGCGGTTGTTCAACAGGGCAAAAGTCACGTCTAACTGGGACGACTACAGGGCGTCCCTCACTAAGTACAACGCCGAGCTACGCAAGGCTAAACGGAAATCCAGAGGTAGTTTCTGTGAAAGAATCCACACTCTGCCGGAAGCTACGCGGCTCCAAAAGGCGATGTCCAAAGACCATACTAACGGTTTAGGACAAGTGAGGAAAGAGGATGGATGCCTCACTGTCACTACCAAGGAAACGCTGGAGGTTCTTATGAACACCCACTTTCCTGGATCGACAGAGACCGAAGAACTGAATAGTGATGGGTCGCGACAGGACAATTCGAGACATATGGTGTCTCGGGAGTCCATCCTACTGGCCCGTCGACTGTTCACGGAAGCTTCAATAGATTGGGCTCTAAGCTCATTCGACCCTATGAAGTCTCCAGGTCCAGACGGCATACTACCCATCTTTCTACAAAAATCGGCCGCAGTTATCATGTCCGAACTCATCAACCTCTTCAGAGCCAGCTTTATCCTGGGCCATACTCCGGATAACTGGCTGAAGGTGAAGGTAGTGTTTATCCCCAAAGTTGGAAGAAAGGACAAAACCCTACCTAAATCTTTCAGACCCATAAGTTTGACTTCATCACTTCTCAAGTTGATGGAGAAAATAATGGATAAATATATCCGTGATGAGTTTCTTAAAGACTCTCCGCTGAACAGGAACCAACATGCCTATCAAAGCGGCAAGTCAACAGAAACTGCTCTTCACAGCTTAGTGACGTTGATTGGACAGTCTCTGAGTTATCAGGAGACGGCGCTATGTGCCTTGCTTGATATTGAAGGGGCCTTCGATAACACGTCCTTTGCATCAATCGATACGGCTCTTTCTCATAAGGGAATCGACCACACTTCAAGGAGCTGAATACACGCAATGCTCTCTAGCAGAGTGATCACAGCAACCTTGGGAGATTCGTCTGTAACAATGTCAGTGAACAAGGGATGTCCGCAAGGAGGAGTTCTCTCGCCCTTGTTATGGTCACTAGTTGTCGACGCACTTCTCAACAAGCTTTCACAGCTTGGTTACGATGTCATTGGATACGCCGATGACATCGTCCTCATCGTCAGAGGTAAAGATGACGCAACTCTGTCGAGCCGAAAGCAAACGGCTCTGAATACCACCATGTCATGGTGTTTACAGGAGGGTCTAAACATAAACCCCTTAAAAACAGTCCTAATTCCATTCGGCAGACGAAGGAAGATCTCCATCGCTCCTCCAATACTGAATGGAGTTAGACTGGGCTTCAGCGATGAAGTCAAATATCTCGGAATTATTCTGGACAAGAAACTGAACTGGTCTGCACAACTGGATCATGCCACTAAGAAAGCGATTTCAGCGATCTGGGCCTGCAGAACTCTGTTCGGTAAGACCTGGGGACTGAAACCAGACTTGGCACTCTGGTGGCCTAAGGTGAACGAAGTGACTGCGCAAGCCAAACTCAAAAAAGTTCAAAGACTTGCATGTCTTTCGGTTACCAGCGCTATGCGAACAACTCCAACTGCAGCCATGGAAGCTATGCTTTGCCTACTACCTCTACATCTTCATGTGAAAAAGGAAGCAGAGCTTGGCGCTCTAAGGTTGCAAAGGAGGAAAACTATACTTGAAGGGGACCAAATCGGCCACCTTCGCATACTTAGGGAGTTCAAACTAACTCCGCTATTAACCACAGTCTCCGACTGGATGGACGTTAGAACCAACATGGATATTCCATATAGAGTGATTGAAACAAACCGCTCTATGTGGAACAATGGAGGGCCTAATCTTCCACCTGGCATCGTCAGTTTTTATACGGACGGCTCGAAAATGGGATCCCTAACGGGATCTGGTATATACAGACCCGGTATCAGGGAAACGTTTTCCCTGGGAAAATGGCCCACCGTTTTTCAAGCAGAGGTATATGCCATATATATCTGCGCAAAAATATGGCTGCAACGCAACTACAGACATGCGAAAATCGGTATATTCTCGGACAGTCAAGCAGCCTTGCTAGCACTTAAGTCCGTCAAATGCGCTTCCAAACTTGTTTGGGAACGCATTGAAACTCTACGGGAACTTTCCCGACAGAATTCAGTTTTTTTGTTTTGGGTGCCCGGACAATGCGGAGTCGAGGGTAATGAACACGCTGACTACCTCGCAAGACACGGATCAGCTCAGCGGTTTACTGGCCCCGAGCCGTTTCTGGGTACGTCCATTTCCGCTATCAAAAGCGAACTACTAACTTGGGAAGGGCTAGAAATAGTATCCCAATGGCAACAGGCACAGGGCTGTAGACAAGCTAAACAGTTTATCTATCCGAACCCTGGAACCGCCAGAAAGCTACATAGTCTAAATCGTAGTGACCTACGGATAATCACGGGACTCCTCACCGGACACTGTCCCGCTTTTTATCATTTAAAGAAAACCGGCGTAGTGTTGAACGACACCTGCCGATTTTGCAAATCTGAACCAGAGAGTTCAGAGCATTTGTTTTGCTCTTGCGACGCTCTTGCTTCCTCTAGGTACAACTTCTTAGGAAGCTACCTTCTAACTCCATACCAAGTGTGGAGCTCTAATCCCAAACAGGTAATTAGTTTCATCAACTATGTTGTACCTAATTGGGGTACAAGTTTACAACAAAACAGTTCTACTCCATCAATGAGTACGAGCAATCCGTAACCTGTGCACAGCAATCGGGGCCCGCCACAAAAGACAATCAGCAAGAATGTCGCAGTGGCATTTCAGTACCCAGTGCCCTTCAGGCGTACAGAGAAAAAAAAACTAACAGCTTTTGTTACATTTTTGTTTCGTCTTTCCGATCGGGATGCGTAAACGTAAAATTTTACATGATCCTATAAAAAAATAAACAACGAAAACTTCTCACTTTTGTAAAACAATTGTTACATGAAAAGGAATACCGTTCATCTCCAGTCAAATAACAAAACATACTGTCGTATATTTGGCACATATTACAGAATCGCGACTATTTATCAATGACCGCAAAGCTTCTACTTGTTCAATAACGAAAAATTTGACCTTCCGTAACGAATTTGTTGCTTGAAAGCTAAATAAATTGATCTCGCGCAACACCAACTCCCTCTTGACATAATAAGCCCCTCTTAGAAATCAACTGGCCAGGGAGGAACCTTTGGTGTAGTCTCACTTCAGGGTATTGTAATTTGGCGATATTGGTAGAATAAAAAGAGGCTAGGTATAGTAGAGCAGTAAGCTTGCAGTGAAAAACTTAAAAAACTTAAGAAATTAGAGCAAAAAAACTGTTTTTTGGGACCCACCCTGGGCCAGTTATGTCAAATTGCTCTAAATCGGTCAGGGCCGGCGTCATACTATTTTCCTGAGTGGGTAGTAAGAAATAGGAAAGGTTCATGGGTGAAAAAGGCGTAGCCAGGGAGGAGCTACCTATACATCAACAATAGGATGTCAATGGAATGTATAAGAAAAGTTTGATTTTCGAATCCACCACATCGATATTGAAGCGCTCCATCTCTTCTAACAATCGCTTCGAATAGTGAGCCGACGGCAGAACCGACCAGAATGCGGTGTGTTGACCCTTAGGGTATTTCTTGCTGAACGACGCAACTTCCGGCAGGCTATCCGGAGCGCAAAAAGAGAGCCTTTGACATCCTCTTCTCGCTGAAGGCGAGCCACAGCAGCACCTTTGTGGGGACTTAGTGTGTAAAATGAACTTCACCTCGGAGTTCACTCCCTTCATGGAAGAAGTAAAATACGAAGTGCCCTGCCAGTCGTTACCATCCAGGTTGAGATAGGTCTCGACGTCCATCACCACCGCCACGTTGCGATTCGCTGGGAAAACCGACTTGATTCAGCCGCTGCCGTTGCGTCATTGCCTTCAGCTTCGAGAAAAGTGGACGGAACTGCTGCTGTTTGTCCATGTTCGCCAGGTATTTTTTTACTGTTTGGCCTCCCGGCCAAGCGCATGCAGCGATGTAGCCCTTTTTCTCCTCGGTCTTCCTTTTCAGCATCATCTAGTTTCTTGTTGTTCCTGATTGTCGGCAGTCCAGAACCGGAATTCCTTTCGATGCTGTGATTGCTGTCCAGTAGTGCTATGTTGTAGATGCCGAAACGGGTGTATCCGGAATCCAAAAAGTGCCGTACGATATCCGTATAGGATGCGACGGGATACTGTTCATTGAACGCGCAAACTTCTGAACGAAGTAGCTTCACGTTAAGAGTTCAAGCCGATTTCTGTCTGCTGACTCATGGGTTACTATGGTTTATACTGAATGGAATATTCTGTCAGTGCGTGTTAAGGTAAAACCACGAAAAAACATTACATTTATTTTTGGGTTTGTTCGATAATAACGTGTGGGTAAGTACCCACATGGATATTTTCCAAATAGGTAATACTACCCATATTACCCAGATCAACCGCCGGCCCTGCAGATAATGGACCTAGTATGCACCGGAATTAAAGAAATTTTTGATTGGACGGAAAAAAGTATTAAGGAAAAGGTTGAATGCGAACTTTTTCAGTATTGATGAGATATTAACCCTTACTGAGAAAGATCCAAAGCAGAAAGCTGCATTATGTTTAGCGATTCATTATATAAGCTGGAGCATAAAGTTGAAAAATGGTAGTCTATTTTGTTATCACAGGATCATACGAGAAATTCGATGGGCAAATAGGAAAAATTTTTAACACATTTTGGTCACTATTTAAATATTTGTTAGAAGGTAAGTTAGTGTAAAATGTAATAATAAAAAAACGAGAAAGAATGGGTGAGTACAACGCAGAAGATGAAGTGTTTTCCTGTTCTTATTACCAATAACGTGTTATTAAGTGAAACGTTTTTTTATACAAACCGTTCGGTCAATGATCAATTCCTGAACGACATTCGAATTGTTGTTCATCGCAATAGTAGAGTGCCTGTGAAAATCTACTTCTCGATTTTCGTTTAGCGCTAAGACCCAAAAGTTTCGTATTCTCAAAAAAAGTCCCCAAGCAAAATTCTAGCTCAATCGTACCGTAGTCTCATTCCCAGAACAAGGTATGATAACAGAATTCCATTTCCACAGACTGACAGACATGCGACATTTTCGCGAAATTCCTTCGCCGGAATAAAGTGCTGATACCAGACACCTTGTTTCCCGGTGGTTAAACAACGATGACCGCATGGCAACGAAATAAGTAGGCAACAACAAAAATGAATGGCAATAAAGTTTGTCATTCTTGGTAATTATAGGTGAAAAATACACAGCCAAGAATTAAAAGGCTAGAGAAAAGAATTTTTTCTCTCCAGGGTTAGGTTCAGGTAGAATTTTGTAATAAAATCGCCGTAACACATTAAGGGGGTTGAGTCTACGTTACTTATTGTTACATAGGGTGCAGGTTGTTCAGCGTTACGTAATTTCAGGGGGGGGAGTCATACCGAACGTTGCTTATTGCTAGGAAAGGAAAAGTTTTGAAATCTAGATTTTTAGCGTTACGTAATCAGTGTACGATGCCTAATGTGGCCATTTTTCCATTAAAGCTTGGCCCATTATATGTCGTTAGTAGAGAGCTCTTGTTGTGGTTTAACCTCCAATTAGAGTTTTTAAATTCAATTCGCAGCGTTAAACCGATTCACGACAAGTTCTTTCACTAATGCCGTCTTCACCATAAGTTTCAACAATTATTCGACATGTTTTGGCTGCAGATGTTTTCGAATTGAGCATAGTTTACAGTTCCAAGCGAAGTGAAAAATTTGACAAGTGAAAAAGCGTAAATTTTCGCTTGCGAAATCTGTCGTGAAAACCTGTTTGTGAAACACGTATGTATTTCACCAGCCTGCAGTTTACAGTTTAAGTGAAGCAAAATTCACGAGTTCACACTCCGAGCGAAATGAAAATTGGCTGCAACTGACAGAATATAAACGCACGCAAGTTTTCGCTTGCTGCTGCCTTTTTCAGAAAAAAAGTAAACCCCAGTGAAAAAGATAAGATCCACAACCTTCGATTTCGCTGGATCGAATTTGTTTACAGTTCCAAGCGAGGTGAAATTTTTGCAGGCTGCATTTTTCACGAGCGTGAAAAAATTAACATTTTGTATGAGATTTTCACTTCGCTTGGAACTCTAAATAGGGCTTTAGAAGCGAAAATTTCAATTTCCCACAAATGACGCTAAGGCAGCTTGAATTCCAACATTTTTCACACAAAAAACCAAAAAAGTCTAAATGAAAATTGACAAGTCTAAATGTCTCAGCTTACGATAAGACGTTGATCGCGCACGACTCTAATTTCTAGCGCAGTGCAGATTGGGTGACGCAACAGACGTTTCTGACATTGTTCTTCTACCGACTGTCAATACTGGTGACAATGATGAAAAACAGTGGTTTTCGATGTATACACCTGGTATTTTTTGAAAATCACATCGATACGGGCATTACCATTGCAAAAGATAGTATAGAACATGAATAAAAGAGTTTGCGAAGGATTAATTGCAAGCTGTTTTTGATACGACTTTTTCATATCATGTTTTTTCCCGATACTTTTCGAAAAGGGCATTTTCAGAAACTGCTTATTCTTGAAAAGAATCACAACATCAATATCAAAGTTAATGATGCTTATTTTGTTTTAAATTTTTATTGAAAATAAACTTTATTTGCTACTTTTTATTATTTTGATAAGTATGAAATAAATCGTAAATTTTGACGAAAAGTTTATTATTGATGTTGAAATTAAACTATTTATTATATATATTTTCAGTGTTTTAGTAAACAGTCAGGTTTTTTTTTACGCGGGGGATAAATACCTCGTAAAAAAAACCGCGTAAAAAACCGCGTTTATTCGAAAATCCGCGTAAAAAAACCGCGTTAATTAAAAAATCCGCGTAAAAAAACGCGTCAATTCAAAAATCCGCATAAAAAACCTCGTAAAAAACCGCGTATAAAGAAACCGCGTAAAAAAAACTGACTGTATAAAAGGAAGGGGTTTACGAGAAGACAGTGCCAACCTTCCATCTCGAGTTCAAGATGGTGGTGATGAAATCGAGGTGGTCGATGAGTTCGTGTATCTGAGCTCACTAGTAACTGCCAACAACGATACCAGCAGAGAAATTCAACGGTGCATTATGGCAGGCAATCGTGCCTACTTTGATCTCCGGAGGACGCTCCGATCGAGTAGAATTCGTGGCCGCACCAAGTTAATCATCTACAAGACGCTGATCAGACAGGTAATCCTCATGGACTATGTTTGTGGAGGACTAACGCGCCCTTGCGGTCTTCGAGTGGAAAGTGCTGCGTACCATCTTCGGTGGACTGCAGATGGAGAACGGAGTGTAGAGAAGGCGAATGAACCACGAACTGCAGAAACTGCTTGGGGAGCCATCTATCGTCCACACCGCTAAGATTGGCAGGTTGCAGTGGGCTGGGCATGTTGTAAGGATGTCGGACGACAGCCCGGTAAAGATGTTTCTTGAAACCAATCCGTCAGGGTCGAGACGGAGAGATGAACAGCGGGAAAGGTGGATCGATCAGGTGGAAGACGACCTGCGGACCCTACGCAGACTGCAGCGCTAGCGAACTGCAGCCATGAACCGAGTGGAATGGAGATGACCCTTACGTACAGCAAAGGCCACACCTGGGGCTGTTTGGTAAGGTAAGGTAAGTGATTGAAAACAAATTTCAGAAGAAAATTGGTTTCGTTAAAACCAGTTTTCTTCCGGAAAACGTCGACTCTAAATCATTAGGCTGTGGCGCTTTGGCACGCATTTCTACCACAAAACGATCAAAGTTTTACTTTTTTGACTAACGGAAAAAAGCATAAATTTTGCGAAAATTTTTTTAACGCAAAATGTCTTGAAAAGCGAAGAAATTCGTTGAGATTACGCAGTTTTTCGGGTTCTTCAACAAGGATGTTCGAATAACCGCGTTTGTACGAGACTTTTTTATTTAACGCGACTTTTTAATTACTGCGTTTTTTATTCTACGCGATATCGCACTAATTTAAAAAAAATTACGCGGATTTTCGAATTACCGCGGGTTGAGAACCAAAACCGTCTAAGTGTTTATTGAGTTAAAGACTTTTTTCTAAAGCCTTTCTCAGTGGTTTACTTTACGCGGTTTTTCGCGATACTGCGGGTTTTTTACGAAGTATGTATCCCCCGCGCGCGTAAAAACAACTGACTGTACATGTTGTCATCATCATCAATCAAAAAAGAAATTGACCGCTTTGAGGCTACACATCCCGAAATCCTATTGAGCTGATAGTTTGCATGGGAACCTTTTTCGAGAAGACGATATTTTCGATTCATGCCACTAAGCAAAGTTCGTAGGTCAGTGTTTGACTTTGTGTGCGATCGGGAATTGATTCTCAATTGAGCTGCGTTGCGCGTGGTCAGCTATCTTATTGATTATTCGGGAAGAGGATTACCAGGAGTTGCACACTCAGAATAATTAAGGTAGCATCATTTCGACGGTTATTTGTTTAATTTCCGCTGGTTAAAATCAATCGCGGATAATCTCTAATTTTGGCTTTTTTGCGTTTAAAAGCATTTTTGGTCGTTTCTGAGTTTAATTTTCAGGTTTTTAGAATACAAATAATATCTATCAACATTGATTTAGGTAAAAATACCTACTCGTGTCTCTAATTCTGATCATTCACTCAAATCGTTGAAGTTCAACGTATGCCAAAAAATTCGTTCAAACTGCTTTGTATGAAATCATTATACAGTCTAGCAACTAAATAAAAATTTCTTTAGAAAAGTCTATAGACCAGAATCCAGCTCAGATCAACGGCAAAACTGCATGGATTTGAACTGCATAAGAATCCAAAATATTTCGCCCCAAACCATCAATTCTTAGCCTGCTGCTCGCCGTTCGCAGAAAGTCTGAATGGGATTGTAAAACATCTTGCCCCAATACCGGGCACCGATCAAGATCAACCTTTGCTCCGCGCTGCGAACATCTTCATTACGTTCTGGCAGTATATCCAAGTGTCAGCCTGCTGTTGTACGATTCACTCGATATCCCAAGGTATTCATTCTTTGGGGGGACCATTGAGAAGAGAACAAAAAAAAAACAATGAGAGCAATATCGAACCGCGTGCATCGTCAACTGCAGCCAGCAAACCGTGACCGACCGGGTCGCGTCCAGGTTCGAGATCTCCCGATGCACAGTTTACATTTACATTCCGTGGGCTTTTTTTGTTTTTGGCAAATCTGACCGTCACCTTTGTTTGTTTGTTTCCTTCTAGGAAAGACCTCGAAGCCAACGGGGAGGTGCAGTTTTTGTCGCTCCCTCTCGGAAGTATCAGATGACCGGTCTAAGATTCCTTGTGCGGTCACACGACAACGACGTCGTCGACGACGACTGGCTTTTGTTCTGGCTTGTTGAATTTACCAGAAGTGCTCTTGTGTCACGGGACGGAAACCCGGCCAAAATCTCGGCTATTCTTTTAATTCTCTGGCGCAAATGGTGCAATCTCAGACTGCAGAAATGAAGTGTGAGTTGAATTCAGAAGTGTGAATGAAAAATATGTTCTTCACGCTTTTGTGGCAGCCGCCACCGGTTCAGGGTTTGTCTTTCTTCGGAGATGGCGACGATCTCATTTTCGCACTTTAGCCTTCCCTGCAAAGCCGGGCATAATGAATGCGGGCTCTGCCCGAGAGACGCTCGGACCTGCGGAAAAGTGATATACGTTAATTTAATTTTCACACATAAGCAGGGCAGCGTCGACGTGGGCAAGAAATGCACCGAACCATTCCGAGCAGGTTCGTCGCTTGTTAAACGTCGTGAAGAGAGCACAAAAAAACTCATTAAAAAGTGGTTTGTCTCGTAGCTGGGATTCTCTTTGTTTTCCCGTGGATTTCCATACAGCTACTTAGATTTAGGAAGAAACGGGTTTCCGGTTTTGATGGGCAAGTGAGAAACGTCAAATTTAATTATTTTCGCATTTTTTGTGATGGAAGCAGGTGTGACAGCATCCGTTCTGACTGCGTTGTAAAGTAACCTCTAAACATTCTTAAAACAGGATATTTCACTGCTATGAACAGTCCAAAAATTTAAGTAAAATAACATCTGTTGCACCTCGGTTGTCATAATATATGCAAAAAGTTATTATTTATGTATGAGAAGCAAACCAAATTAAGATATTGTCTTCCAAATTGGGCTAATAATACGGTCAAAGCATCGAATTGCACCAATTAGATTTCTTCCACTATTGAGTTGGCAGCTTCAAAGCCCTAATTGATCCAATTGCCATTGAATAGTCAGCAAGCAAGACGTTCGCTTATCTGTTTTAAATTCCAGACCATTAAATATGAAAAAAAAGAACAACGGCGTCAATGAAAATTAACCAGTCTTCAACTTACCTGGTGGCAGCAAAGCCGTAGGGCCATTTCGCAAATGTTTGCTTGTTATTTATTGTTTGTTGATTCACTCCCTTTGCAGAGCCCATCGCAGGCTGCAGCAGAGAGGCGAGATACCGAAATTTGATAATATACTTGTTTGCGCTATGCCGCTTTGTTCGCATCGCTGGCATTTTCGTTACGCTGCTCGTTCGAAAACTATAATTATGAGACCACTTCGTTTCCTGGAGTTTTAGCAAGAAAAATTTGAAATTAAAAGAGGCATTCTTCGCCTCGGCCGCCGTTCGACTGCTGCAACGGCAGAGATCGTTGATTGAAACTAACCCGTTTTCTATTGAAACGACGGAATGGGGGACGGGTTCCGCTGATGCTGACTGCAACAGCACCAAGAGAACTGGTTCTGGTCAGTCGGCCTAAATTTCAACGTTTCAAAGACCCTCCTGTCTTTTCGGTCTGAGACTCAGTGCTAAATTTGTCAACTTGAAATTACATTGACAGCGATGAGTGATGACTCTACCAAAGAGAAACCAACAACTATTTTGCTGCGCTTCGGTTTGATATCTTCCGTTGACTGCTTGTGGCACCCGAGAACCCGAAAACACAACAGACGGATCGGAGAATCGTGCCAGTTGGCGGCGGAAACCGCGTGAGAAAACATAATCCCCCATGGCTAATCGGTGCGGGCAAGACGAGCGATGACAATTGCTGAGAAAATTAAAACACATAACGATGGAGGAAAGTCGCCCCGAAACGGGTGCGCCGTGATGAACAAATAAGATCACTATAAAATGGTGCGAAATTCGATGTCGGTGGGTCGTTTTGCTCAGGAATTCAATGCTGTAATTGGGGCGTTATGATTTAAATTTTCAATTTCGAAATTTGTTGCCCCACAAAGCCATCTAATTGTAGCAGGTTTTTTAAAGCCTAGTGTAGACACAGTAATTAGTAAATTTTTTGCTCCTTCTCGAAGCAGTTTCGGGTGTCAACTGTAGAATAGAATGCAATAAAATTAGTAAGTAAATGAATGCTATTATCTACTCGTAAAAAGCTAACAATTGCAAATATTTTTGCTATGTAATTACCGTTAAAGTGGTGAAAACTTTATGATCGAAGAGCTTTGCCTTTTTATTACTTTCCCGTGACTATTTAATTCGATTGTCGGGGCTAAAACGCTACACCCAGCTGAACTCAAAAAGCAACCATTTTTTCGCCGAGAATAAAATTTATTGCCATAGACAAGCAACCTCGTGGAAGTTTAGCTGAGTTATTACGGAAAAACCACAAAAACAACTTTTACAGCAAAAAATGTGCTAACAATGTACTAAAAATCTGCTTTTAAAGGATGAATTTCATGATGAAACCAGCTTATACTTTTAATGAAGTAGTAAATATGAATGGAGGCCAGTCTCAATCACCCAAGCTATTTAAGATGTACAGTTTTCAATGAATTTAATATAACCAAAGAAAACTTTGTCACACAGCCCCAAGGTAAACCAAAAATTCAACCAGCCGTCCTTATTGAAGACAAACCAAAACGAAGAACGAAGAACCAATGGTGGATGCAAACCGACATACAAAAAAAAAGAAATAACCGGGCAACAAATCAAACATCACGAAACGAGTATCATGTGATTATAGATGTAATAAATTTTCCGAATTGGTAATTTGGAAATGATAGCCTTATATGTCGTCGCCTGGAATGATTTTTCGTGGTCATTGATTTTTTGCTCCGTTCCACCGTTATTCACCGTTTCCGTCGGTGGCCTTAAGGAAAGATTAAGCGAAACAACCCACGTGCCATTCTGGCAGGAGTTGTAATCAACATTTAAGAATTATTATTTCTATCTAATTATTCAACGTTCGAATCTTTTTGTAAATTTGTAATTTCCCTACAACTTCATACATTTTCATTTCAATAGCTCCACGGCGGCAGTTGCACCATCGTCATCATCATCGCAATCAGTTGTACCCTGTCATCGTACGAACCCGTTGCCCTCCAGCCGCCTCCGAAGAAATCTTTCAACACGCTGGAGTGTGCGTCCGAAACCATCCGGAACAGCCCAGTCTCAAGCCCGGCCGTTTAGAGCACAATCATATCGGAGCGTCCCATCGAGATTGAAGAGGGCGAAGATTCCTCATAAGAAAATAAATTATGTTTTCTCGTCAGAATTATAATTGGATGTTCTCCTTTTTTTCGAAGCTGTGGTCGCCGCGCATCAAGCTGGCAACCGGACCCGACATTCACCTAATCCTTGCGCCATCCTCGCTGGCTGTACACACACGTGCGTGTATGCGTTGGCACTTGGTCCCCTTCAGCACTGAACGTATAATTTTCCGTGACTTTTCAACGAGTTTTACCACCGCGTTCATCTCGCCACCGCCTGTTGCGAAATTCACAGAGGGGCCAAAGATAAAGTGGCACTCAGGGTTGTAGGCATTGCAACGTTGAACATTGAACAACATCTAGAAACCCGAACTTTTGCTTACACCCTGAAAAGCGCAGTGCCAGCAGCAAACATAAAAATCGCAGTCGTTTGAAAGGTCCGTCTTTTCTTTTAGCGGCACCTCCCATTCCGTTTTGCGCTTAATAATTTATTTAGGGTTCCTTCCTTTTGGCCCCTTTTCCGCTCACTTGTGTTGGGTTGCTCTGCCCTGCTGACGCTAAAACCCGCAAAGGGCCAAAAACATCACACACCCATCCGGCGTATCAATGGAGCGCGGGGCGTCGGTAGATAACAAGCCACGACGGACGATGAGAAAAACGCCGCTCTGGCCGGAGAAGAACAACGAAACGGAAAGGAAACCTGGAGGCTACTAATAAAAGGCAGAAAAAAGATCCCGACCTGTGGCCACCTAGCAGCAAACCAGTGGTTTTCTTAAAGTACTGGTTACCAACGCTATTGGCTTTTTTTTTTCCATAACGATTTCGTACTTCGGATATCCCTTGTAATTTTTCGGCTTAAGAGCTTAGTTTCGATGGGAGACGCTAGCCTTTCGTCAACGAGAAAAACAAAGCAAACCAACATTGAACAAACATCCTCTTGAATCGGAGCGCGATCGTGATCCCGGATGTCTGCAGTGATCTGCCGTATTCGATCCTGCCAGTCGATCTTACCGCGGTGATTTCTCGGCTTTCCCTATACTCTACCGGGCGCAAATGTCTTTGGGGTTCTCGTTCGACACCGCCGAGCCCGGCAGAATGACTCTCGGCTTCAGACTAATAAGATAATTACGGGTAAAACAAACAACAGATCGTCGATCATAACAGTCGAAGGAATTCCGTTCTAGGCGGGTCTCATTTGCCTTGATACAAGCTGAACCGTTTGGAGCCCGACGGGCACAATTGACCGAGCCGGGGTTTGGCCGACGTGGAGAAAGAGAAATCACGTTATGTCATTAAATTAATTTCGTACAGTTATTAAAGAGTCGCTTTACCACAATAATGGAGGGCTAGTTACTTTCTTCCCGAAGGAAGAAGGTAAGAGAACCTCTGCTGCGGTAGTGCGCTGCGGTATGATATTAAATAGGTAATGACAGCAAAATTGCCGGGTCGGGGCAGGATTTTTCGCGAACTGCGGGAATGATGCCCTCGTGGCGGCCAGACCAGGATCATTGTTTCCAGCTGAAAGCAATCTACTCATTGGATTTTAAACGCGATACACACCGAATGGATAGATGGTAGGCATGAAAATTATCGTCGAATAATTGTTCTGTGGCGAGCTATAAATTTGCCTCGATTCCATATGTTTTATCGGTCGGGCAGTTGATCAAATTATTATCGTTCGGAGAATTTCAAGAGCAAATAAACGGGTAATTATTTTTATTTATTTATGAAAAATAAGCTATTTCGCGCTTTCGCCCAAAATGTGAATTCTCATTTTCGTGATAACGATATTTCGTGCTCCTGTTACGAGAAGATGGCAAAGGTTTTACTATGAGCAACATAATCATGAACGTAAAATCAGTAATCGACAACCTTTCGTTATTATAACCAAAGTTTATAGAGCGGGGGCCTAGTGTGGTTGGTAACGTATCCGCCAACCACGCTCGACGCCTGGGTTCGAATCCCACCGCCGACATAGGTGTCGATGGTTGTGAGGTGGCGTGATCCACTCACAACCAACCCAACTGGTCTAGATTCAATCTTAGCCGACACCGGGAGATTTTCTGAGGCGAAAAATCTCTGGGATCACGCCTTCCATAGCATGAGGAAGTAAAGCCGTTGGCGCCGGTCCGTTAATAAACGGGTCGTGAGTTAGGGTCCTGGGTGTGGAGTCGCCTCCCTGGGCGTCGGTGATTGGCCACAACAGTGGCGGAACTAGACCGACGGAAAATAAGCGAGAATAAAAAAAAAATAACCAAAGTTTTATCTTGGCGGACAAAATACTTTCGAAAAGTTTCTGATTGCATATTTTACCCTAATGCCATATGTTTATTGCAATTTACTCAATCAGTTGGGAGTAACAAGTTCATAATTGTTTATGATGGATTGTTGCTGACTAGCATTCGTTATCGTTTCATATGAGAACACATTTGGTACTCACTGTTCTAACACAATACTGTTATCCAGTCACCGCAGGGCAAGTCCAAAGAGCAATTCAAGATGTTCCAACTAATTTGATTTCATTCTGTGCCGAACACGCATCAGTACTGGACGTGTTTGGTGATCGGTCCGATAGAGTATAAAACAAAAGACGTGTGAACAAGTGTTGGCATTGTTTGCCTGGTCGAGTGAAATAAATCCGGGTTCAAGGTCGTTCCTTTGTGCAACTGTTTCGCATCGTGACTGCCAGCTGGTGCGTAAGCCGATTTGGCTGCTGGCTGGATTGTGCTACAGCAGTGGACGAGACACAAACGAGGAAAAAGAAGAAGCCATCAGTGTCAGCGAGTCGTATCGCTGTGTGGAGTGATCTCACACCTGGCTCGCTGCTGGTGGCTGTTTGGTGCTGCTGTATTGGTGCTGCTGGCTGTAACGGCTGCTACTTCGAACGATCGGACAACCAACCTTACTGGAAGGGAGAAATAAAAAGGTACGTGTTCTTGTCAGCGCTAGTGCGCTAAACATAGCGCGATGGATGTAGATCCCTCGCCTCCCGCGCCACCATCCCCGAACCCCTCTGACCCTGACCCTTCTGTTACCCCCTCCCCTGTTCATTCTCCAGTCCCCCCTCGCCCCAGGCTTTACCCAGACGGAGCCCAGGGCAGCTATACTGTCTATTTTCGGCCAAAGGCGGGACCGAAATCGAAACAGTTGAACCTCTTGCAGATTTCTAAAGACCTGACGAAGGAGTACAAGGGCGTGACCGAAATTTCCAAGGTCCGGCCTAACAAGCTCCGTGTCGTGGTCGGTAACCTGAAAGAGGCCAACGATATAGCTTGCTCTGAGCTCTTCACACGCGAGTATCGCGTTTACATACCCGCACGAGACGTGGAGATCGACGGTGTCATAACCGATTCGAGTCTGTCCGTCGAGTGTATACTGCAAAGTGCCAAAGGGTGCTTTAAGAACAAAACGTGTCCCGAAGTAAAGGTGCTCGACTGCAAGCAATTGCGGTCAGCATCGATCATCGGTGGCAAAACAGTATACACTCCGTCAGACTCGTTTCGAGTTACGTTCGCCGGGTCTGCACTACCAAGCCACGTCTCGATCCACCGGGTTCGTCTCCCTGTGAGGCTCTACGTGCCCCGCGTCATGAACTGCCTGAATTGCAAGCAGTTAGGCCATACAGCCGCCTACTGCTGCAATAAGGCACGTTGTGGCAAGTGTGGGGAGTCTCATGCGGAAGATTCTTGCAGTGTTAACGCTGAAAAGTGTATTCACTGCGGAGAAAATCTGCATGAGCTCTCGACATGTGCGGTGTACATGCAGCGCAGGGATAAAATAAAACGGTCTCTCAAAGAGCGTTCAAAGCGTTCCTACGCTGACATGCTGAAGAAGACCGTTACCACTTCTCCCGTTACTTCGAACCCCTTCGATCTGTTGCCCTCTGAGGAAACCGATTCTGACGATTCACCAGCGGGAGCATCTTACGCCAATCCTGGGGAGTCTAGAAAGAGGAAAAATATTTCCTCTCCTAAACTTCCCAGAAAAGGTCCTAAGATTTCTCAAAGTGAAATGAAAGTTACAAACAAACCAAACAGTGCTGCGGAAAAACCGAAGCAAACTCCTCCTGGGCTGGCAAATTTAAAGTCCCAGAAGGAGTTCCCAGCACTGCCAGGAACATCTAAAACCCCAGTTGCTCCTTTTACACTCCCAGTTGATGAAACAAACTCTGGATTAGTGAAATTTTCTGACATTGTGGACTGGATTTTTGAAACTTTCAATGTACCCGATCCAATTAAAATTTTTCTTACAGCATTCCTCCCAACAGTTAGATCATTTTTGAAGCAGTTGACTGCCCAATGGCCCCTCCTTGCAGCGATTGTATCCTTCGATGCCTAATTCAACTGCGTATACGAAGGATTCTATCTCTGTCTTACAGTGGAATTGTAGAAGTATTTTACCAAAAATGGATTCATTTAAAGTTTTAATAAATAGAAACAAATGCGATGCATTTTCCCTTTGTGAAACTTGGCTTACTTCAAACATTGATCTCAACTTCTATGATTTTAATATTATTCGCCTTGATCGAGACTCCCCATATGGAGGAGTACTTTTAGGGATTAAAAAGTGCTATTCTTTCTATCGTATTAACCTCCCCTCGATTCCAGGCATCGAAGTTGTCGCATGTCAAATGACAATACAAGGTAAAGAGCTTTGTATTGCCTCAATATATATTCCTCCCAGAGCACAGGTTGGGCAACGGCTGCTCTTTGATTTAATAGAACTTCTTCCCTCGCCACGTTTGATTTTGGGAGACTTCAACTCTCATGGCGTGGCTTGGGGTTCCCCATACAATGATAACCGCTCCTCTTTAATCTATAACCTTTGCGATGACTTCGACATGACTATTTTAAACAACGGTGAAATGACACGTATCCCGAAACCTCCAGCGCGCCCAAGCGCTTTGGATCTATCCTTATGTTCGACGTCGCTACGGTTGGATTGCACATGGAAGGTAATCCTCGATCCTCACGGTAGCGACCATCTGCCTATTCTTATTTCAATTACTAACGGGTCAACTCGCATGCGACCAATTGACATTCCGTATGACCTCACACGAAATGTCGATTGGAAGTTATACGAGGAAATGATTTCAAAAGCGGTCGAGTCGATTCAACATCATTCACCACTTGAAGAATACAACCTCCTCGCGGGCTTGATTCTCGACGCCGCGTTGCAAGCCCAAACGAAGAAATATCCCGGCGTAACGATCAAAGAACGGCCTCCCACTCCGTCTACACGCAAAGATCCGACGCGTTTAAGGCCTACCAGACGGGAGGTATACCTGGCGACTATTTACGGTATTCGGAGCTTGATACCAAGCTTAAAAGCTTGGCTAAAGCAAAGAAACGTGGATATTGGCGTCGGTTCGTGAACGAGACGTCGAGGGAGACATCGATGAGCACTCTTTGGAACACAGCCCGAAGAATGCGGAATCGCGTAACGGTCAACGAAAGCGAGGAGTCTTCAAGTAGGTGGATATTTGATTTTGCCAGGAAAGTATGTCCGGACTCTGTTCCTGAGCAAAATATTGTTCGCGATGCGTCTCCGGGCCACGACGCGATAGAATCACCTTTTACGATGGCAGAACTTTCAGTTGCCCTCCTGTCCTGTAACAATAACGCGCCTGGATTAGATAGAATCAAATTCAACTTGTTGAAGAATCTACCCGGCAATGCCAAGAGGCGCTTGTTGAACTTGTTCAATAAGTTCCTGGAGCAAAACATTGTACCGCAGGATTGGAGGCAAGTGAAGGTGATCGCCATCCAAAAACCAGGGAAACCAGCTTCTAATCACAACTCTTATAGGCCGATTGCAATGCTATCCTGTATCCGGAAATTGATGGAAAAAATGATACTCCGTCGTTTAGACCACTGGGTCGAATCAAATGGTCTACTATCAGAAACTCAATTTGGCTTCCGCCGTGCCAAAGGGACGAATGATTGTCTTGCGTTGCTTTCAACAGATATTCAGCTGGCGTATGCTCGTAAAGAACAAATGGCGTCTGCGTTCTTGGACATTAAGGGGGCTTTTGATTCCGTTTCTATTGACATTCTTTCGGGTAAACTTCACCGACAAGGATTTTCTCCAATTTTGAACAATTTTTTGCACAATTTGTTGTCCGAAAAGCACATGCATTTTACGCACGGCGATTTGACAACTTTTCGCATTAGCTACATGGGTCTTCCCCAGGGCTCATGTTTAAGCCCCCTTCTTTACAACTTTTATGTAAATGACATCGACGAATGTCTGGCAAATTCATGCACGATAAGACAACTTGCAGACGACAGTGTAATCTCTGTTACAGGAGCCAAAGCTGCCGATTTGCAAGGACCATTGCAAGATACCTTGGACAATTTGTCTGCTTGGGCTTTACAGCTAGGTATCGAATTCTCTCCGGAGAAGACTGAGATAGTAGTTTTTTCTAGGAAGCATGAACCTGCTCAGCTTCAAACACAATTAATGGGTAAAACGATTTCTCAGGTTTTGGTACACAAATATCTTGGTGTCTGGTTCGACTCTAAAGGCACCTGGGGTTGTCACGTGAGGTATCTGATGAAAAAATGTCAACAAAGAGTGAATTTTCTTCGTACAATAACCGGACAATGGTGGGGAGCCCATCCAGGAGACCTTATAAGGCTTTACCAAACAACGATATTGTCTGTTATTGAATACGGGTGTTTCTGCTTCCGCTCCGCAGCAAACACACATTTGATCAAACTGGAGCGAATACAATATCGTTGTTTGCGTATCGCCTTAGGTTGCATGCAGTCGACCCATACGATGAGTTTGGAGGTTTTAGCTGGAGTACTACCATTGAAAAACCGCTTCTGGAGCCTGTCTTCTCGTATTCTAATCAAATGTGAGGTCTTGAACCGTCCCGTGATTGAAAATTTTGAAAGGTTAATCGAACTTAATTCTCAAACCCGTTTTATGACATTGTATTTCAATCACATGTCCCAAAATATTAACCCTTCTTCGAATATTCCAAATCGTGTCGACTTATCAAATACTTCTGATTCTACTGTGTTTTTCGATACATCCATGATAGAAGAAACTCGTGGAATCCCGGATCATTTACGCGTGCAGCAGATCCCTAAAATTTTTTCCAATAAATATCGAAACATCAACTGCGACAATATGTACTACACTGACGGATCACTTCTTGATGGGTCCACTGGCTTCGGTATCTTCAATAACAATTTAACCGTCTCCCATAAGCTCGATAATCCTGCTTCTGTTTACGTCGCAGAATTAGCTGCAATTCAGTACACCCTAGGGATTATCGAAAAAATGCCCACGGACCATTATTTCATCTTTACGGACAGTCTCAGTTCCATTGAGGCTCTCCGATCGATGAAAGATGTTAAGCACTCTCCGTATTTCCTGGGGAAAATACGGGAACATCTGAGTGCTTTATCCGAAAAATCTACTCAGATTACCTTAGCGTGGGTCCCTTCTCACTGCTCGATACCGGGTAATGAGAAAGCGGACTCTTTGGCTAAGGTGGGCGCAACAAACGGTGATATTTATGAAAGACCAATTGCCTTTAATGAATTTTTCGCACTTGTACGTCAGAATACGATCATCAGTTGGCAAAATGCTTGGACCAGAGGGGAATTGGGAAGGTGGTTACATTCCATAATCCCCAAAGTATCGACGAACCCGTGGTTCAAGGGGTTGGATGTAGGTCGGGATTTCATTTGCGTGATGTCCCGGCTTATGTCCAATCACTATAGATTTGACGCGCTCCTCCGTCGTGTTGGGCTCGGGGAAAGTGGTATCTGTGCCTGTGGTGAAGGTTATCACGACATAGAGCATGTGGTTTGGTCATGCCCTGTACACCGTGACGCCAGGTCTAAATTAATAGCTTCCCTGCAGGCCGAGGGTAGACAGCCGGCTGTTCCTGTTCGTGATGTCTTGGCGAGCCGTGACCTATCCTACATGTCCCTTATATACGTTTTCCTGAAATCCATCCACGCCCCAGTCTAGTCCCGTTCCCCTCCGTCTACACCCAACAAAACGACAAGAACACGTTTGAACCTTAAGCACAAAACCAGCAACCAGACCCCGCACAACAGAACCAGGACCCAAGGACTACGAGCCTCTGTCCCAACTCACGACATCGTGGCTCAGCAGAACGAATCCATACATGCCATTCGACGATTATCAGACGACCATTGAACAACAAAACACTGATTGGAAATCCCATGCTAGTTTTAAGTTAGACTTAATTTCAGCTCGTAGTCGGCAGCGAGGATAAAAAATTTGCTTTAGTTTTTAAGTCATCAGATATAATTGGCGCCGTTAAACATTAAATTGTATTTGTGCCGTGTCAAATAAATGTTATGTGAAGAAAAAAAAAAAAACTAATTTGATTTGTCTGTCCAACATTCAGTTTCTGACAAGCTCTCCTCATCACAACGAGCAAAACAATCTTAACTATTGTGGTATGTCTGATATCTTATTCGGAAACCTTCTATCACATGCTACTAAACCGTTTATTTCACAGGAGCTTCTATCCCGGACGATCGACAACAACAAACTACAATTCACCTCACACTGCATAATGCCCATAGAGCATGGATTGTACGTGGGTAAAATACACACCGGTTTGAAGCCGTTTATCATGTTGTCCTATTATTGAAAATCGTTGTGTCGCATCTACTCTTGCTGACCGGATGAAATCATATCTCCCAGATCGATCTTTATCAGTGAAATCGGAAAATACTGTACCATACAGTTTTGAAAATTTGTAAGCTGTGACTCAAGTAAGCAACCTTAGTCCATTGCTTTTATTGTTATTTTCAATCAATATTTGTCTTATTTTGCGCTGGAATGCAGGCTGATTCATGGCGATGATCTTAAATTATATTTGGCCATAAGATCCGATGCTGTCGGTTGGGAGCTTTAGAGGTTACCTTACCTTACCAATTAGACGAGAAATCATATGACATCAAATGGCTCGTGGTATGCCAAGAAATAGACACCATTTGCTCGGCACTGGGTATGTCAATATTCGCAAGTCTCCATCGATCTGGTTGAGCTATCGTGCTCATTCTGCGTCGTCTGTCTGTGCGAAAGTTGAAGTCTTGTACAATCATTGTGTCTTCCCGATTCGCACAAATGTTGCACAGAAATCGCACAATAAATGTGTGAAACGCATAACGCAACAGTTGTATTGCGAATACATTGACATAGAATTAAATT
The DNA here is from genome assembly GCF_029784165.1 of Wyeomyia smithii. Lineage (NCBI taxonomy): Eukaryota > Metazoa > Arthropoda > Insecta > Diptera > Culicidae > Wyeomyia > Wyeomyia smithii. Next base: position 278,967,779 of record NC_073695.1, read on the forward strand.
AGAATATGTATCATATACCGACACTTTATTTCTCACGTCGAGTGTATTAGTGACTGCTACTCATGGAGCAGTGCAAGCAGCAAACAACAACTTGTGAACTCACTAGATTTAAATAGCTATAATACTTGATCGATTTATCTCGATGGATTTGGTCATTGAAAAGTACCATTGAATCAGATTCAAACCATTGAAGGATACCATTGAACCATTACCGTTGAATGATTTGCAAAAAAAAAAACGAAACAAAATTCTGTTCACAACATTTTGTAATCAACGCTAGCTTTACCACAATACTAGCGAAACCCTCCATTCCACAAAGCTCTCGCTCGTGAGATTTCCATGTACGTGCGACGAGACTAGACACATCACATACAATTTGCAGGTTGCTCTTTCGCTTCTCTTTCGGTTCGGATTGCGACGCGCAAGGCGATGTCAGGTCGCTTTACGAAATGAGCGAGACACCAGTGACGTACATACTTGATACCAGTGTTGTTAGTCTCACTCATGCTGTCGGTGCGTGCTTGCTGCTAGTCAGGGTAATGCATGAAGAAGAGTATCTTGAAAGCGTGTGTGCAGAAGACTGGAGAAATAAAGCATATGTCTCGTTCTCAAGCTCGTTTCGCTCGCTTTGCAATGCTGCTCGATACCAGTTGAAATTGTTCAAGTGTAGTAGTTTGGGGCTGCCAAATACATCGAAAAAACGCTAGAGCATTAATTGTGTTATGCCCAACACGCAATCATTGTACTGGTTTCGAATCACATCAACAATTGCGCTAAAAACGAACAATTTTGTACTGGTTTTACACCATCCAACTGTTGCGTGTAGAATACGTCGTTGGATCTCCTTACTTGTGTTATTGTTGACGATCACCAGAGATTCCAATTATATTAACTTATCTACCACGGCGAATGTTAGTTTCCCTGGAGCCTTAACCCTCTACGCGCTTCGAAGGGATTCGATAGTATCCCCAATACGCACATGTAACACATCACTCGATCCAAGGTAGCTTTGACTGCGTGGAGTCTCCCAAGTGCATGTAATGTTCCGGAAAACGGGACGCCAAACACTTTATGGGAGGCCCTAGGTGCTCAGCTGGTAAGCCGGCTGCGAAATCACGGGCATAAGGGTAACGCAACTGAACCTGAACCACTGCTATTCGGCTCAGCTGCTATACCAAGTATTCACTGAGTCGCTGTCGGACAACGCCATCGTATCGGACCCCTACCAGGAACGGTACTGGGTTTTCGATAAGGCCCGTTTGGCGGCCGTATGGACGAGCAGGTTCCAGGTTCGGTAAGTTGTTTTACCTTAAACGAAGGGTACGCGGTTGTTAAGGTGAACGGAGTGTTCAACTGCAGTTGCTAAGCCCGCCACGTTAGTCTACCGAAAGGTTCACCCAGATGGTCGAGGAGTTATCCATGGAGATAACAGGCTTAACGCCGTTGGTCGTGGGGTATGAGTTCAACGCTTGGGCTGTTTAGTGAGGAAGTCACTCTAAAGCTTTGGAAAAGCTCAATTTAGATCAAGCCAACGTTGGTACAAAATGTACATTCAGCAGAAATGGTGCGGAGCCGATCATCGATGTGACGTTTTCCAGCCTAGATATTCGAAGAGGCAATGAGAAGAGAGTTGGCTCCGTCAGACTGCTGACCAACAAGTTACCACACTATCGCGGGCGTGCGACGCCACCAACCTCGCCAACCTAAGAATGGTAAGCCACCAGGTTACTGTTGGACTAATGCGATAGCAGACCTCCGCAGAGCGTGTCTCCGTGCAAGAGCGCCGCGCAGCATTCGGTTCTGCAAGATCGATGCTGAAGAGTGCGATTAAGGTCTGCTTCGATAGTCTATGCGCGAATGCCAATACGAACCCGTGAGGTAACGTCTATAGGCTCGTAATGGTCAAGACCAAAGGCGCGCTGGCGACTGCGGAGCGATCACCAGCGATGCTGGAGCCTAGTCCTTGGCCTCCGACAGTCTCACGTCCGACGTTCAAGTGTCTCAGACACAGGATGGACACAGGATGGTTGGTCAGGTTGGTCAGGGCAGTCATGTAGAGGTGCCTGGATGACTGCCTCTCCCCGGACAGGTGGAAGCGGCAGAGTTTGGTCTTACTGCCGAAAGCTGGGAAACCGCCAGAGGACCCATCGGCATACAGGCCTATCTGCCTGTTGGACACTGCGGGCAAGGTGTTTGAGAGGATTATCCTCAACAGACTGGTGAGGTACACGGAGGGTTTAAACTGTCTGGCGAGTAACCAGTTCGGCTTCCGGAAGGGCAGGTTCATGCTGGATGCTATCCTCTTCGTCACTAAGACGGCGGAGATAGTACTTTAGCGCAAGAGAAGAGTCACACTTGACGTGAAGAATGAGTTCAACAGCGCCAGTTCGGACTCTATAGCGCTTGCGCTCAGGAACATCCATACATCGGTATCGCCGTACAAGATTCTGGAAAATTACTTCCAAAACCAAGTACTTGTTCACAACACGGAGGAGGGTCAGAAGTGCGTCCCAATTACCGCAGGAGTTCCGCAAGGTTTTATCCTGGGACCGGTGTAGTGGAATGTCATGTATGACAGGGTGTTGAAACTCAAATTCCCTGTAGGGGTCGTAATCGTCGGCTTTACAGACGACATAACGCTAGAGGTCTACGGCTAGTCGAGTTAATGGCCGCGCACTTTATACGCTTTTGGTCGAAGACTGGATCCACTCCAGGAAACTGAAGTTAGCGTACCATAAGACGGAGGTCACGGATGTGAATAACCGCAAATCAGAGCAACAGGCGGCGCGGTCAGAGTCGGAGACTGCACCATCACCTCAAAGCGATCTTAGAAGCTCTTGGGGGTTATGGTAAGCTCACATTCAAAAGTCACGTTATCTATGCTTGCAAGAGGGGTTCAACGGCTATTGCAGCAATATCTCGAATGATGTCGAATAGCCCAGCGGTGAACGGCAGCAAGCGTAAACTTTTTGCCAGCGTGGTTTCGTCCATACTCAGGGCAGCAGGAATAGTCCAACTCGAAGGGTAAATGGACGCACCGACTTATTCCGGTGGTATCCGGATGGGTCGGGAGGCGCCTTGGAGAAATTAACTTCCACCTCACAAAGGGTCGGGCATGCGGAATCCCCCATGTGCCCCGAGTGAGTGGATGCGGAAGAGACTGCTGAGCATGGCTACTTCGTATGTCCTCGTTTTGCGTGTGCGCGAAGTGACATGAGGGTGGAGAACGGACCATACACTACTCCGGACAACCTAGTTCAGAGGATGTGTGAAGACCGAACATCTGGAGGGCGGTTTGTGCAGCCGCCTCTCAAATAGTTAGAGTTGCAAAGCAGGCGACAGGTTGACCACCGATACGCCAGTGTTAGCTAACTGCCAGTCTCCAGGTTTGTTAGCTAATTAACATAGGGACTTGATTGAGCCAGGAGGTTGCACAAAGCATAGAAGCCGCTCCCGGAAGCAATACTTAGCGGTCGGCCCGGGGAGTATTTTGGGCTGAGACTGGAGGGTTTTTAACCCCACTCTACCAGAGGTTTGACTCTTAGGTGTTTGGCAGCCAATTTTCCCTCTACCTGAAATAAAAAAAGGTAGCTTTGATGAATCGTGTCAGTTGACTAGTTTTGATCGACTGTATCATACGCTGCCTTGAAGTCATCGAGGATGTGATGTTTGGGTAAGTTATGCTCCCGGCATTTCGGATGGATTTGATCCGTAGTAGCGCGTGCTTGCTTGAAGCCGAATCTGATATTGTACAGTGGAGTGACGTTGTTAGCAGCCATGACCAAACCACTCTTGGCACTCTGTGATATATTTGAAACACGACACGGCGTATATTGCAACTACCACTCAGTGTTAGTGTTACATCAACGGCAAGCAGGGCAAACCAGTGCCATTGTCAGTATTTTACTTTCGGACCCGTTGTTTTATGCCCCGACAAACACCGGAACCGACTGTTTAAAAGTATTTTGTAGGCGGCATTGATAAACGAGATGCTATGGTAGTTGCGGTATTCCAGCTTGTTGCCCTTTTGACGACTCCCTCAATCCACTCGTCTGGTAACTTTTCGTCCTCTTAAGTCCTTGAAATAACGCAATGCAACGCGCTAGCCAGCACCTATCTTTGTTGTTCTTCACCTTACCGATTTTGCAACGAACTTCATGAATATCGGTCGCTGGTGAGCCTAGATCAGTTCTTGTCGCCATTAAGATATTCATACAATAAGATACTCCCTCTATCTCCCGCTATTTATACCTGACCTTGTTCTTCCTAGTTGACTTTTCAATTATATCGCTCACCTCGCTACCTCGCATTCCTTGTCATCCCAGTCGTTACTGCCAATCGGTGCTTTCACTTCTAGTATAACCCTTGCGGTCTCCCTGATGTGAGAATCCTGACCAATTTTTCTCGAGAGGTGATGCCCCTTGGGTAGTACCGCTTCGAGCTGATGCGCGTATTCCTCCGCAGCCTTGGAGTCCCGGAGCTGCTTGATGTTGAGCCGCGGGGCTCAGCTATGCCGTGGAGTGTCGAGCTCAAGCAAGTGGTGGTCCGAGTTAATATCGATGAACATGGTCAATTTGGTTTACTCTACGTTAGTCAGATGATCTCCAAGTAATTTTGGGAATATCTTGACAGGGAACGAAAGTACTTAGAACTTACTCACAATCTGAGCGACGCGACCAAAAATCACAACCGCGTAGTTGGGGCCTTCAACCGAAACCCGAACGCCTCCGTTCGGGATGTGGCTAAGAAGCTGCACCTAAGCCGAAGTTTTGTCCAGAAGGCCAAAACTAAGGCTAGGTTTCGAACGTTCAAGGTACAAAAGGCCCCTAACCGCGACGAGAAGCAGAACAAGTCCGCCAAAACCCGTGCCAGGAAGTTGTACCTCAACATGCTGACGAAAGTTGAATGCTGCATCATGGACGATGAAACATATGTGAAGGCCGTCTTTGAATAGATCCCCGGTAACCTGTTTTTCACGGCCAGGGATAAGTTCAGCGTTCCGTTCAGCGAAGATGTCCAAATTTGCGAAGAAATTCCTGGTTTGGCAAGCCATCTGCACGTGCGGGAAGCGGAGTGCACCTTTCGTGACCCAGGACACGATGAACGGACAGGTGCACATGAAAGAGGGCCTCCAGAAGCGGCTGCTTCCTCTCCAGGAGGCCCACAACGTCCCAACAATCTTCTGGCCGGATTTGGCCTCATGTCACTACTCCAAGGACGTGCTTAAGTGGTATGCGGACAATAAAGTCAATTCCGTGCCGAAAATGTTCAACCCTCCCAACACTCAGGAGCTCCGCCCCATCGAAAAGTACTAGGCGATTATAACGCAGCACCTTCTTAAACAACCTAAGGTAGTGAAGACAGTCAAGGAACTGAAGCATGAATGGGTTTACATGCAAAAAACGGTTGATTCACAGGTTGTGCACAATCTTGTGGCCGGGGTTAAGTCCATGGTGCGGGCATTTGCGTATAGACTGTAAATAAAATACGAGTAAAATGGTAAAATGAAGTTAAATAGTTATTTTTCAATCCCTGAATATTTGATGGCAATCGGATGAAAACTCGAGTTTTGCGAATCAATTTTGTGTGTGGCAATTTCATCGTGGACACCCTTTACAACAATCAGCCCGGTTTCGGACGGCTGACGACCATGAGCAACAAGAAGCTTCAAAGGATGCTGAAGAGGGAGACCGAGGGAAAAGTGTCAACATCGCTGGGTGGGGTTGGTCCAGAGATCGGCGCAACCGGTCAAACAGTAAAAAAGTACCTGGCGAACAGAAACATAGGAGAACTGAGGGCAATATGCCTACGCTAAAAAGAATCTGTCATTACCTATTATCCAAAACGCCCCACAACAAAATGTCAGAATGTGCCGCAACAAAGTGTAGCACAAATGTGTTGCTATGACTCAGCGCATGCGCAGATGTGCTATTATACGCCGTGCAAGAAGATCGATACTGTTTTCTACGGAATGCGAATATTGTTTCTTGAAATTCTTCACAAGGTAGGCATTAGACTGGGACACGGTTATATGGGAAAAAGCGAAGGTGTTATTTTTTCGCTCCCATGCACTTTTTGTGTTCCTTATGGGTCCTATAACAACTGAGTGACTTTTCAGATCGATCGATGAAACGCCCGATTTGCGCCCGATTTTTAAAGCTTCCATACGATTTTATATGGGAAAAACCACTTTTCAAACACTTTTTTTATAGAGATGTCCAGTTGGCTCCTAAAAATATATCAATACATGATATTTATAGGAAATTTTCCTGGAAAAAACTCTTCCGAAGACCGCAAGGCTAGGCTACCCTGCTTGTGAAAAAAGATATTCACCCCAGACTGACAAACGGTTCACCATTGAATTTTAACAGCAATACTGCTGCAGCATGCTGCTGTTGCAAATTCAACCATGTGATGAGAAATGATATCGCTTAAATTTATCTTGGAGGCTTCCCCGAAGATACTATGAGCAAAAATCACACTTTGAAAATTAATTCCACGCGAAATTATTTCTCATACCTAAGCAAGTTTCCAATAGCAGCACGCTCTAGCAGTGTTGCTGGAAAATTTCAATGGTGAACCGTCCGTCAGACATTCAATCAGTTTGGGGTGAATAGCCGCTTCTATAAGCATTGTAGCGCCTTGCGGTCTTCAGAAGAGTTTTTCCCAGGAAAATTTACTACAAATATCATGTATTGATCATTCGTTGTTTTGCTTTCGTCTCGATTAGACGCAAATTGTTTATCTCCGTTTGAGTTCGCAAAATAACAATACACGAGTTATCGTACGGGTGTTTTTTTGTCGATTGGTTCTTGTGCTGCGCGATAACAACAGCCTGTTATATATCGGCAGAAACATCTGCACACTGGTAGGGGCAGGCTACCCCGCCAGTGATTCGATACGCAGCTGATATATCAGCAAGAATAATTCTCCCGCACCGCTGTTACCCCGCTAGCAGCACGGACCATCATACGATCGAGCGAGTGGAAGTCAACTACAAGTGGCATCTACAAGGTCGCGTGTAGGATACGGCCACTGTGTCACAACACGAAGCTGGATCGTCATTGTTTGTTCTGCAGAGACGCTCGATTAATCCTACTATCAGCCGTGAGGTCGTGACTTAGACGTTCGGTGACGTATTACCTTTAGAATTTTTACTATTATTATCAATATTATTACTATGTTATAATATTATTATTAATATTATTATTGATATTATTATTGTTATTATTAATATTATTACTATAATAATAATTATTATTATTATTATTATTATTATTATTATTATTATTATTATTATTACTATTGTTATTAGAATTAGTATTACTGTCTTTTTTTTATTTGATCCATTGTAGATTGAAAAATTGTTTTTAAAATTTAACACCAACTACTTGAACCCCCCCCCATATTCGAATATTTATCGTTTGTGTGCGGTAGAGCGTAACGCTCCCGCAAAATGGACGACATGCAGGTGCAACTTTTCCTGGAGGTGGAAACAAACGGGGAAGAAATTGAAATTTCTCCCATCAGCTCACCCCTACCTTCCCCTGTGCCCACCCTTTGCCAAGTCCTGTACCAAGAGTACCGGAAGTACGGGTAAAAGCTTACCCAGATGCCGCTGGCGGTCCCTACGTTGTTTTTTTCCGGCCCATAAAGAAGCCATTGAATATTATTCAAATTGGCAAAGACCTGGCAAAACATTTTTCGGCCGTAACCGAGATTACGAAGGTGAGGCCGAACAAACTGCGAGTTGTCGTGAGTAGCTTGAAGCAAGCAAACGAAATTGCTGGCTACGAGCTCTTCACGAGAGAGTATCGCGTGTACATCCCTGCCAAGGATGTAGAAATCGACGGTGTGGTTACCGAGGGGAACCTCACTGTCGATGACATTTTGCGTCATGGAGTTGGCTGTTTTAAAAACCCCTTGATGCAAAGTGTAAAGATACTGGATTGCAAGCAATTGCATTCAGTATCCATCGAAGAAGGGAAGAAGAAATTCCTCCCTTCGGATTCCTTCCGAGTAACATTCGCCGGATCCGCGCTGCCGAACTACGTCCGCTTGGACAGGGTTCGTCTTGGGGGGGGGGTTGCCAAAACTGTAAGCAGTTAGGTCACACAGCCACCTACTGCTGCAACAAGGCACGCTGTAGCAAGTGCGGAGGCAATCATGCTGAGAACGCTTGCAGTGGGGATACTGAAAAGTGTCTTTATTGCGAGGGAACTCGGCATGACCTTCCGGCATGTCCCGCGTACAAACAGCGCGAGGAAAAAATTAAGCGTTCCCTTAAGGAACGATCAAAGCGCTCTTTTGCAGAAATGCTTAAGAGGGCTGAGCCACCCTCGACAGGAAACATCTTTTCCTTTTTGCCAACCGATGAGGGTACATCTGACGATCCCGTCGAAGGGTGTTCCTATGCCTTGCCAGAGGGATCTAGGAAGAGGAGAATGCTCAACTCTCCTAATCTTTCTCGTAAAGGTCGTAAGATAACCCCTAGCGGAATGACCAATAAGACAACACAAAAAGGAAGCGGTGAAGAAAATCCGAAGCAAGTACCCCCCGGTTTTAATTTCAAATCAAACCAGGAGTACCCACCGCTTCCTGGGGCACAAAAAACCTCTCGTGCACCCATTTCTCGATCAGAAGACATAAAAGAAACAGGGTTCATAAAATTCTCTGATATTGTGGACTGGATATTTAAAACATTCAACATACCAGATCCCCTTCAAAACATTCTTCTTGCCCTTCTCCCAACAGTGAAAACCTTTTTGAAGCAACTCACAGCAACTTGGCCCCTCATTTCAGCTATCGTATCTTTCGATGACTAATACGTTGAAAGAGGTTAGGAATTTTGTCACTGTGTTACAGTGGAACTGCAGAAGTATCATCCCCAAATTTGATTTATTTTCACATTTGATAAACACATACAATTGTGATGCGTTCGCGCTTTGTGAAACTTTTCTCAATTCAAATGACCAACTTAATTTCCACGATTATAACATCATTCGTCGAGATCGAGACTCACACGGTGGAGGGGTACTTTGAGGGATCAAAAAGTGCTATTCTTTTTTCAGAATCGACCTCCCCTCGATCTCGAATACTGAAGTTGTTGCCATTCAAACGAATATGAATGGAAAAGACCTTTGCCTTGTTTCGTTATATATTCCCCCATCCGCGCGGATTGAACAGAAGCAACTCCTTGATATAGCAGAATTGCTTCCCGCACCTTTTTTGATTTTGGGAGATTTTAACTCTCACTGTTCGCTATGGGGGTCGCTGTACGACGACAACCGATCTTCTTTAATTTGTAACTTGATCGACGACTTCAATATGACACTTTTGAATACTGGGGAAGCGACACGTGTACCTAATCCTCCAGCACGTGAAAGCGTGCTTGACCTATCCCTCTGCTCGACATCACTTGCGTTAGATTGCCAGTGGAAAGTAATCAACGATCCCCACGGTAGTGATCATCTTCCAATCGTTATATCAATCGCTAATGGTTCAATTCCCCCGAACCCAATCAATATTTCCTACGACCTCACACGTAATATTGATTGGAAGCGTTATGAGTCTATTACAGCGGAATCTATCGAGACTCACGAGGAACTTCCTCCGGAGGAAGAATACGCGTTCTTAGCTGGCTTGATAATCGACGCCGCGACGCAAGCTCAGACGAAACCGATACCCGGGGTAACGATTAGACAACGCCCTCCCAACAAATGGTGGGACAAAGAGTGCTCTGAGCTGTACGCGCGAAGGTCCGCGGCGTATAAGGACTACCGGGAGTACGGCACTGTCAACCTACTACGAAAGTACGAGGCACTGGGCAGGCAGATGAAAAGCTTAGTAAAGGCGAAAAAACGCGGGTACTGGCGGCGGTTCGTAAACGCGTTGTCGAGGGAAACAGCGATGAGCACTCTTTGGGATACCGCCAGGCGCATGCGGAACCGTGACGTTTCGAATGAGAGTGAGGAGTATTCAGATCGCTGGATACTCGATTTTGCCAAAAAGGTCTGTCCGGATTCTGTACCGGAACAGAAAACCTTTCGCGACGCGTTTATAGTAACTACGGAAGAGCCTCCATTTTCGATGTTGGAATTTTCAATGGCTCTCCTGTCGTGCAACAATAAGGCTCCAGGGTTAGATAGAATAAAATTCAACCTGTTGAAGAATCTACCCGACTCTGCAAAAAGACGCTTGTTGGACTTGTTCAACAAGTTTCTTGAGCTAAATATTGTTCTGGAGGGAGGTAAAAGTCATTGCTATTCGGAAACCCGGGAAACCTGCCTCTGATCACAATTCATATAGGCCGATTGCGATGCTCTCTTGCCTCCGGAAATTAATGGAGAAAATGATCCTCTTACGGTTAGACAAATGGGTCGAAACAAACGGTTTACTTTCAGATACTCAATTTGGCTTTCGCCGGGGCAAAAGGACGAACGATTGCCTAGCGTTGCTTTCTACTGAAATTCAACTAGCCTTTGCTCGAAAAGAGCAAATGGCTTCTGCGTTCTTGGAGGGGGCTTTTGACTCTGTCTCTGTAGAAGTTTTAAGCGCGAAACTTCATTCGCAGGGACTTTCACCAAATTTCAATAACTTTTTGCTCAATTTGTTGTCAGAAAAGCATATGTATTTCTCACGTGGCGATTCGACAACTTCCCGAATTAGTTACATGGGTCTTCCCCAGAGCTCATGTTTAAGCCCTCTCTTATATAATTTTTACGTCAATGACATTGATGAATGTCTTACAAATTCATGCACGCTAAGGCAACTTGCAGACGATAGCGTTGTATCCATTACTGGTGGCAAGGCTAGCGATCTGCAAGGACCATTGCAAGATACCTTAGACAATTTGTCTGAATGGGCTCTTAAGCTGGGTATCGAATTCTCTCCGGAGAAAACTGAGTTGGTCGTTTTTTCTAGGAAGCATAACCCAGCTCAGCTGCAGCTCCTACTAACGGGTAAAACGATCTCTCAGGTTTTAGTCGCTAAATATCTCGGGGTCTGGTTCGACTCTAAATGCACCTGGGCTTGTCATATTAGGTATCTGACACGAAAATGCCAACAGAGGATTAATTTTCTTCGTACGATTACCGGAACTTGGTGGGGTGCTCACCCAGGAGACCTGCTAAGGTTATACCAAACAACGATATTGTCAGTTCTTGAGTACGGCTGTTTCTGCTTTCGCTCCGCCGCGAACACGCACATAATAAAATTAGAGAGAATACAATATCGTTGTTTGCGTATTGCCTTGGGTTGCATGCAGTCGACCCATACGATGAGTCTTGAAGTGCTAGCGGGTATTCTTCCGTTGAAACATCGTTTTTGGAATCTCTCTTACCGGTTGCTAATTCGATGCACAGTTATGAACCCATTAGTAATTGAAAATTTCGAGAGGTTGGTCGACCTTCAATCTCAATCCAGATTTATGACTTTATATTTTGACTATATGGCTCAAGATATTAATCCTTCTTCATACGATTCCTCCAATGTCGCACTTTTAGATACTTCTAATAATGCTATATTCTTCGACACCACCATGAAACAAGACATTTCTGGTATCCCGGATCAATTGCGACCCCAAGAGATCCCTAAGATTTTTTCGAATAAGTTTAAACATGTTAGTTATGATAAAAGGTTTTACACTGACGGATCTAATCTAGATGAGTCCACTGGCTTCGGAGTTTTCCACGAAAATTTTACCGCCTCCTAAAAACTCGATGCTCCTGCTTCCGTGTACGTCGCAGAACTTGCTGCTATTCAGTACTCTCTTGGAATCATCGAAACCCTACCCACAGACCACTACTTCATCTTCACAGATAGTCTCAGTGCCATTGAGGCTCTGCGATCAATGAAGCCTGTGAAGCACACCCCGTATTTCCTGGGGAAAATACGGCGGTTTTTAAGTGCTTTAACAGATAAAAATTACCGGGTTACCTTAGCGTGGGTCCCTTCTCATTGCTCGATTCCGGGTAATGAAAAGGCTGACTCTTTTGCTAAGGTGGGTGCTATTGATGGCGATATTTATGAAAGACCAATTGCTCATGATGAATTTTATAGCATTTTGCGTCAGAGAACACTCAACAGTTGGCAATCATCATGGAACTCAGATGAACTGGGACGGTGGCTACATTCCATTTTTCCTAAGGTATCGACGAAAGCATGGTTCAAGGGGTTGGATGTAGGTTGGGACTTCATTCGCGTGATGTCCAGACTTATGTCCAATCACTACACGTTAAACACGCATCTCTTTCGTATAGGGCTTGTAGACAGTAATCACTGCGTTTGTGGCGATGGCTACCATGACATCGAGCATGTTGTTTGGTCGTGTACCGAATACTGTGGTGTTAGGTCCGAGCTTATAGATTCCCTTCGGGCCCGAGGAAAACAACCGAACGTACCCGTTAGAGACATTCTGGGAAGCGGTGATCTCCAGTACATGACACAGCTATACTGCTTTCTGAAAAACGCTGACATTAAAATTTAAAATTTTCTTTGTCTATTTGTCAGATTAAGGATACAAATATGCTATGCTGAAGACACGGAAACGAAGAGCCCGCATCTATGCACACAAATATTTTGAACCCACAACAAACAAGAATACAATTGCTCTAACAGTTGAAAAACAAAGTTCCAAAATAGTTTTAAGTCAAAATTGTATCTCCCCTCCTCTCACCTTAAATCCCCACTAGCTCGTAGTCGGCCGCGAGAATAAAGAAAAGGCCTCCCTCTTTTCCCTGCTAACGTAGAATTAATACGAATTGAACTTGGCTCAGTAAAACAGAAAATGTATCGTGCCGTGTCAAATAAACTAATTTAAACCTATCATGTATTGATATTTTTTTAAGAGTCAACTTGACATTTCTAGAGAATAAGCATTGAAAAAGTGGATTTTTCCATATAAAATCGTATGAAAACTTTGAAAATCGAGCGCAAATCGGGCGTTTCACCGATCGATCTGAAAAGTTGTACAGTTGTTATGGGACCCATAAGGAACACGAAAAGTGCATGAGAGCTAACATTTATTTTTTGTCCCACCCTAGTAGGCATATAGTTTTAAAAGATTAGGGTATAACTGCCTTTAATGGACCACTTAGTTGCGTAGCTGCAAATTTTGCAAGAAAAAGTGTAAATATCTAAACTGAATTATGTATTTCATTGTGTATAAACATGAAGTAACATGTTTATCATCTTTTATGCATGAAAAACAACTAGATAATACCACTATTTTCTCCTAATAAAAGAAATAAATCATCGCTTCAGTTTCCTTTAATGGGCCACCGTTTCCATATTTGGACCACAACAATTCTAATTTGAGCCAGGACTAAATAATACATCTCTTCAACCGTAGCTGCCGCTGATGAGACTAACTCTGGCTTACGCATTGAGAGTTCTGGATCTGGATCAACTGTAGACTGCACCCGTTCTTTCGTAATAGGGAATCCTTTACGTGCCATCCGAGTTATCCAGCGAACAAATGAGTCCTCTTCCGCGGCAGTCAATGCAGTTGGTTTACCTTTTCGTGGTTCTCCTGACCACTTGCTGCTTGCACGGAACATTGGAGCGCCTGCGAGCTTCTCTAGTCGAAACACCACTTTATATTGCTTGAAGACACTCAGTAACAGCTGCTTCAGTATATTTTTTACCAATTTCCGGCGTTTCTTCCCATTTTAGCAGCAATTTTATACAATAACTCAATCATGACAAATTTATGGTAACTATGATTCGCGGCGTTATTTCGAAATGAAGCATGCCGGAATGAGGAAAACAGTATTATTTCCACCCTTAGTTGGGCCACTATTTTTGCAATATTCAATATTATAGTGTTTTTCTAGTAAAATTTATTACTTATCTTTTAAAGACACTCTTATCCTACCCGTGCATCGAAAATCTGATTATTTTCGCTCGGAAAGTGTGATGTCAGTACAGTTTTTGGTAAAGTCATTTCCTATGAAAACGTTAACAAACCATGGCAAACCAGGTAGCTGTTATTAAAAAACATTTTTTACAGCTTTAATGAAAACGTCTGTTGCAACATTTCTAATGAAGAACATTATTGAAAATGTCAAAGCATAAATCAAAATAAGTATATTTATAATGTGTAATTTGGTGTAAGAAGTTTAGGTGGTCCACTAAAGGAAGTGGGCTATACTAGGCAGATCTACCCTACACCGGTGATGCTATGTTAAATGTCACTGAACCAGTGTACAGGTTGGATTACATAAATGTAGTTGAAACTTCGGACATTATCACTCTTTACATTATCACTTTGTTTATTTACATTGGTCGACTTGTTTGACGTTAAATTGGTTCCTTTGGTTTCAACTTTGCGCGACTCTATATTATAAACATAGACTTCGATTTTTATTAGAGGCACTTTTAATTGATATAAAATTTATGATAAAACACAAAATTCATTTTTTCAAAATGAATTGTTTTATTCCTTTGAATATTGAAATTGTTTTCGCAAAGTTTCAACGCAAACTGGACAATTTAATTAGCTGTAGCATGGTCAAAGCTTCGTCGCCCAAACCGCAGCGAATTTTATTAGCAATAATTCTAGCTGAGAAAAATGCTTTTTCAGGTTCAACTGAATTTGGAAGAGCTGTTTAAAGAGCATCAAACAGAATAGAGAAGTATTTACCTTCGATTCCTTCGGGTTCGTTAAATTTAAATTCTTGTCTGATCGTCATTTCATTTTATTCTTTATTCATTTACTCTTCTCAACAGTTTCAATAATTGTTCCTCTAAGAATTTTAATTTTATTCATTAATTTAAAACTAAGTTTGGCGATGTGAAAGAAATTTGAAATGAAAATCTGTATGTTTTTTTTTATTAATATCAGTTTCGAAATTATGTTCTTCGTAATCATATCACTGGATTCATTCATTGAAGTCAATATTAAACAATATTAAATTTATCCAGTATTGTATCTGGATCGTATACCACAGGAGATCAAAACAGGTAACCCTAATCCTACAGAGAAGAAAACTGGGTCGTAACGAAGTATAGGATCTCCTAAATGCAAAAACATAATTATGCGACACGTCCATAGATGCGTCCTGAGACGCTGGGCAAAAAATAAATTTTAAATCCAAATTTCTGTATATATTTAATTATTTATAAGTTTTATTTTCAAATAGTACAGAGAGAATGGCTTGCGTTTTTCCGCGGATATGATTGCCAACATTTCCCTAAACTATGACTTTCAGAATTTTGTAGTTAGTAGTAGGTTTATAGACCACGAGTCGCCCCTTATTTGTATTATTTGTATTTGTCAGAAAATTGTATTATTTGTATTTGTCAGAAAAATATACCGGTTTTTATTTTTATGAATACCGAAATACCGGTTTTTCGTAAAGTCGGTTATACCGACCACCCTAGTGGCACTGCATGCGTTGTGTTCATATTCGCACGGGGCATTTTGACCCGCCTCGAAAAGTTTTATAAAAATCGTTCAAACTTTTTAAATAAGAATTTAATCAAGTAATTTTACGTTGGCTGCTGAATACTAAGAACTTTGTCCATAGGAAAATCCCTTTACAGGTAGCAACGACAGCGGCTAAATAAGATGATCAAGCGACGTGGTGGTGGTGATGGACGACTAGACCTACGTCACCCTGGCAACGACTGGCAGGGCACTTCGTATTTTACTACCCTCAAGAATAGGATGTCGACGCCACTCTATTTTCGCTCTGGACTGGTCGTGAACGGGGAAATTTATAGTACGAAGTACCTGCCGGAAGTTGCGTCGTTGATCAAGAAATACATTAAGAGCGAAGACGCGGTGTTCGGGCCGAATCTGGCGTCGGCCCACTGCTCGCAGCAATCGTTGGAGGAGATGGAGCGGCTGAATATCGATGTGGTACCCAAGTAGGCGAACCCACCCGACGTCCTCCAGCTGCGTCCCATCGAGCTATATGTTATCTTAATTCTTCCAAAGCAGAATCAATGTTTTCCACATTTTGCGAATCTAATTTATTGTTCAAATTATTCGCAATATGCTTTTTATATTATGCGACTAAATTTGGATAGAATTAAAAGTTTCTCTCTAATGATGTCCCATTGCGGTATTTTCATGAAAAAAAAAACTGTGACTATGTTTGGACAACGCACTTTTCCCTGATTTCCAGGAACGAGAGTCATTAACCGAACCATTCACCAGTCGTCCCATCGCGCCACGAAAGACGAGCAACCGATTGCCGGAAAGTTGCGCCGAGTCTCTGCGCTCATATTTCTGCTGACCTTTACTTCGCAGCGCGCATAATTCCTGCGCCAGGCGTGAATTGGTACAAGCTGTGCTGCTCGAAAGGAAGCAAGCAGAAGAAGTAATCGTATAAAACGGCCATCCAATCGACGACCATGTTCCCGAGATTCCCGGGGCTGCCGTGCAGTTACTCAGCCACAAAGACAACAGCTTCGGACCATCTCGCCCGGCTGAGATGGCCTTCGCCGCGCTCTCACACTGAGAAGTGCCACCCGCCGCGAAATTCTAATAATTCACGCGACCTTCTTGACTATCTTATTTGTTAAGAGTGAAATATGATTTTATGATTTATATCGGCTGCGCTGCGATGTTATCGCTGCTGCCGTTGTTGGTTTCTGCTCA
This sequence comes from Wyeomyia smithii, assembly GCF_029784165.1. Classification (NCBI taxonomy): domain Eukaryota; kingdom Metazoa; phylum Arthropoda; class Insecta; order Diptera; family Culicidae; genus Wyeomyia; species Wyeomyia smithii. The sequence goes on from NC_073695.1 coordinate 278,984,388, forward strand.
CTGCCAGAGCAGTTACGGAGCGCAACCTGATCCTGTTAGGGATCTTCCTTCGCCTGCCTCGATGTGGATCTGCGGCGAAACGCGACTTGATACGCGAACATGACTCGAAGCAAATTGGAGAACAGCAAACAAAAGTCAATCTCGCCCATCCTGCTACGCTCTCGATTCCCTTTCCCGTATCGTATGACTTCCTTTCCCCCGGAGGAAACCAACGGTTATCGATTACAGACAAGATTTATGATGTCTACAGCCGCTTTGGTGCGGGAAGGTCTGAACCGGCAAGCAGGAACAAAAGCGCTACGAAATAATTATCACTGCCATTGCCATTGGGAGAAATTTTTCGCTTGCCCCTGGCGCGAAAGGAGCAAGATAGACTGCTAGAGTGCTCCGAAGTTTGGCTGCCTGCCGGCTGGTGTGAAATGATTTATAGCCGAAGACTGGAATCTATTGATTATGGCGAGGCAGATGACAGAATCGACAGGTTTATTGCAGTATTTAATATCACCAGACACGTTTGGAGATGTTTGTTGGCGGGCGTCGAGCTTTCGGAAGCATAAGATATGCTCCCAGTCAGAAACTAATTACTGCACTGCGACTAGACCTCCCGCTTTGTTGTTCAGTACTAATTACATTTTTTTTGACAACTTTGGTTTACCTTAATATGAAAGATTGTAGATATCTAGTGTTTAAAGTTATAAATGGAGTTTTATTTCTGCGAGGGCTTGTTTACGAGCAAATTTTTATTGACATCATAGTAAAAATACATTGTGGAACGGTTCACTCCAATGCTTCCGGGTTGCATCGAACCGTTGTCGTTTCCCAGTCGGTGGAGGTGTGGCATTTCGGTTCCCATAAACGGCAGCCCCGGAATGCCACAGTAATTCCGAGCGACACAATCAACGATAAATGTCGCGTTAAGTTCGTCGTTACGATAAACTTGGAACCGCGCGCCCATTTATTAATAAATTCTTTGTTCGGCTGACCGCTCTGAGATCAGCCTTCCAAACGAATCAACCGCGACGGTTGCCGTCATAAACTCGATAATAAAATAATAAGACAAATATCTATATAAATTGCATCACCAAGAAACTGCAGTGATGCACAAAAAACTCACACACAAATGCATGCCTGCCTGGTCGGGGCGGGGCCCAGAACAGAATATATGTCATCGTACCATAATTAAAACATCAGGTTTTATATTTTATGTGAACTTCGAAACTGTCTCTTTGTGATCGGCCGTGCCGTTATTCCGCGGGTTGTGGCTTTCCTCTGCGGTCCACGCTGAACAATGCAGGTATATACGACCGACCGACCAACAAAGCACGGACTCGGCTCGGCTGCGGGTTGAAACCATTATCAATTCAGGTTTTGCTGCACACTGTCTGTCACTTAGGTATCGGTAATGGCTTACCTGTTTATTTTTATTTGTTTTAATAGTTTAAAGTGTCGTTTTATGACTGGAACACGTTTGCCGGCCGACAACAAGCAATTTCACAGCGTTTTAATGTACGATAATATTGAACAGGTTCGTTTATTTTCTTTAGTGTGAATCAAATTTTTTGACATTTTTGTACGCACATTAAAAAAATCTTCTGAAACATAGTTTTTTCTTCCACTTGAGTCCGCGAACTTCAGCTTCACCTGCCGCATCGTGCCAGCAGGTGCCAAAAATGAAATCGTTTCTTACGATTACTACACACATTCCTACAATATGTTCTGCATTTAACGAGCCGCTCGTAATCCTCGAATCATATCATTGCTCGCTAATTGCTTCGGTGTTGTCGTTTATTTAATGCTCTGTTTGTTCCAAAAACAGACAGATACACACACACCCAATCCAAAACAATGACTGCTTCGCCCGCCTATTTAATGGCGAAAACTTCGTTCGCCCCTTTTTCGAATGTAACATGTTGCGAACTGAAATTTCTGCCACATCAGCGCGAGCTCTGCTGCATAATTAACGTATAATTAGCAATTAGTCATACCCATGGATCATAACAATAAAATAATGTCTCATTATAAATTACCAAGCGGCGGCTGCCGTTTCCGGAGTTTTTCTTTCTTTTTTTTCACGTGAAACTAAGATTGAAGAAGCCACCATTTCCACCTAATAAGAGTGACACAATGGTATGTTCCCTTTAGCGGAGTGTATTTTCGCATACTTACCTCGTTTTTCAGTTTGAAGCTGGTCTTGGATATTAAACGTTGTTTATGCTCTCCATTGGTGTTTGCATTTAATAATTCATATCTTATTTGTTCCACTCTGGAACCTCCAACGTGGAGCGAAAATCCCATTACAAACTTCGATGGCGTTAGTTTCTATCGGAAATGCAGACGAAGGAGTGATTTTGCGTGTATTTCTGTGACGGAGAGAAGGATTAGGCATAAGCTCGCGGGGCCACGAACAGTTTGCTTCGGGCTGCCGGACGGTGGCCGCATAAAAGATCGCTTTCACATTGTCATAACTTTGCTATCTCCTATGGAACCTGCGGCTAGGCTTCCAATACGGTAGTTGGTGCCGATAAGTGAGTGTACATGTCGTAAAATTTTATTGTTCCCCTCGTTTCCAAACGTATGTACATACAGGTTTGGAGCAGAAGTGCCCTGTAACCTGCGCGGACTGAGCTGCGGTTCTACGGCAGCCATCTCGGCAATCGTAAATTATTAATTTATATCTTTAATTATTTCCTTGCATAAACGGCTTGCATATGCATAAGCAAGTTTCCCAGTGACCGGAGGTCGGAGTAGCGAACGATGATTGTTTGGCCGAGGGGCAGATTTTTTCATAATCTCTCACCTTTTCGTGCACGCGACGCTCGCTCGGGCTTTACGCATCCCCGGTGACGAACGAAGCAAAACAGTGAATTTGTCAATTTTGAACGGCAAAAAAGGAAGCTCGAACTCGAGTAAATCTCCATATGTGAGTCGTTATCGAGATAAATAATTAACAATGCAATAACACTTTATTGCGATCCACACGGTAGGAGACAACCGCATGGTTAAATCCCAGTGAATTGACTCGAACTGTGGGTAATCTCCCTTCAATGAGTGATTTATCTAGTGTTCACAATGGGTGATTTAAGAGCGTGGCCGGCGAGAATTCGCGCGGATCATTATTCACAGCCATAATTGTCACCGATGGTGGCTGGCTGATGGCGTGTTACCTGGTATGTGCGCGCCTTGCTAGTTAAGATGGTAGCAGAAACAAATCGGTGTTCGAGCGGATTTAAACGTTAACCGAAGATTCCAACAGTTTTAAGCCTGTTAGCGGTAAAGTATTTTAATGAAGGATCAATTGAAAATTGCCTCCTCATAACCAATTGTATTATTACTTGGAATGTCGTCTTGGATGTTGGTGATTGCGTGACTGCTCCGTGCCGATCTGTGCGCGACCAGAGGGGACGCATTAAATCTATTTTAATCAAAAAGTTTTTCGAATGAGTCCTTTTATCTACCAACAAGGTACTTACTTGAATTTAAGCAGAAATACATAAATTTAACAATATCGATTTAACGAAACGCCGAGCTAAATCTTGATCTTGAACATTATATGGAAATAGTTGAAGGGTGGTGTCCGAGACACGATACTATGGTTGACGTAGGGCTACGCTACTTTTATACTTTTTATACTGGCGCTTGTTTTTCTCACGATGGACATTCAGAGGAAGGCAAAAAAAAACATATTGTTATATGGGTCGTTTCTTACGAAGTGTCCATGCCACTTGGACAAGACCATCACGAGTTGGTGTTGATTGGAATATCCCCCGCTCTTATTCCAGCAAATATGTTTGGTCGATATGAAATTAAAAAATTCAAAACTGGTTTCGTAAAAATGGTATATCCCGAGATTGACCCATATTACCCTGGGAAGATTATTTATTTTGTTCAAAAATCGTTTGTTAGTATTTTTATACGTCTATGAATTGTAAGGAAAAAAAGAGGTTTTGGACAAAAAATACGTTATTCTGCAATAAGGGAAGTGATGGGTCCCACAGAACGGAAGGTTTTCCAGCCGACGGCAAAATCGATTTTTTTTAAATTGAACCTAGATGAATAACTCCTACCACCTTGGATCCAAAGCCGTGATTGTCGTGTCCAAGTTTATGCTTTTTCGTGGTCACTTTGTACGGAGTGACCCATACGAAAGAGGTTTTGTCTACGGATTTTGTAGATGTTTGTTAGTATATTAGTGCATTATATTTACCGTAGATCCACGTTGGGAAAATACGACCAATCTTACGTTGGCGGGTCTTTTTCGACCCTCATAGACAAACCCGACAATAATAAAGCCTATACCCTCTGTGATATGACCATCAAAATCACGCAAAAATATGACGGGTCAAAAACGATCCAATCTGACCGAAAAGTTTCAAAATCAAATATCACTACAACCATCTATCGGAAAATAGCTGACAGTATTTTTTCGATGCATTAACGTTCAAGCAACAAAGTAACGAAAACAAACCCAGCCAAAAAATATAAACAAACTCAGCCAAAAAATATAATCGGGTTAAAAAATATCAGTTCCCTAAAAAAATCGGCTCAAAGATGGACGTAGGCCTGCGGTTACTCGGTAATTTTAACACACGCAAGATACCCGGGTACCCACCAAAATTAAATGCTTCTTATTTCAATTCTTGACCGATTTTTGATCTTGACCCGTCAAAAGATTGGAGAATTTGCCTGTTTTTAGTATACGGGACCGAAAAGCTTCAAAATCAATTATCACTACTACCATCTAACGGAAAAGAGCTGACAGTAATTTTTCGATACCTTAACGTTCAAGTAACAAAATAACAAAAACTCAGCCAAAAAATATAATCTGGTTTAAAAATATCAGTTCCCCAAAAATATCGGTTCGAAATTGAATCCAACGTAAGATTGCGGTTAAAAAAGTTCTTCAACAACTAAAAAAGCACTTACTTACCTACCTGCCTAATTGTTTGCTTTCTTACTTATTTACTTACTTACTTACTTACTTACTTACTTACTCACTTACTTACTTACTAACTTACTTACTTATTTACTTGCTCACTTACTTCTTTATTTTCCTACATCATCCCTCAGCATATCACCTGCGTCACAATATCACGCCAGCAAACACGGTCCATGGCAGCTTGTCTTTAGTTTCTTGAGCGACTCACACTTTTAAGATCTTGTTCTACTTGCTCCATAGTCCTAGGGGGCCATCCACATACCACGTGGACAGCTTTGGGAGGGGGGTTGGCTAATGTCCACGATCCATACAATTTTTTTAGAATTTATATGGGCAGTTGTCCACGGAGGGGGGGGGGTCAAAATCGTTGAAAATCTGGTACCACGTGGTATGTGGATGGCCCCTAGACTGTTGCTCGCCTCTGCGTCTTGTACCGGCCGGGTTCGCGACGAACAACATTATTGCGGAATTGTTGTCCGGCATTCTCACAATATGTCCCACCTATTGTACCCTCTCCGTTTTAGCAACTTTCTGGAAACTGAGCTCGCCGTAGAGTTGCGCTAGCTCGTGGTTTCTTTCTTCGGCTCCATACGCCATCCTCACCTACTCCGCCGAAGATGGTCCAAAGAACACGTCGTTCGAAAAGTCGGCTAGTGCTTGCAAGTCCTCCTCGACCATTGTCCATGTCTCGTGCCCGTAGTGGACTACCGATCTTTTGAGTGTCTTGTACATGGTGCACTTCGTATGGGGGCGAAGTTTGCCAGACCTAAACGTCTTATAGTAGGCTCGACTTCCATTAAAGATAAGTCTGCGGATTTCGATCACGTTTTTGCAGCTTCGGAAACAATGTGCGCACAGTTCAACTAAGAATATAGTCGATAGGAGCTTATTGGATTTTGGAATATTTTTTTTGGTTCCTCCAATCATATTAGAATATTGTTTTTTTTTTTTTTAATTCTTCAACACACTCAACGAGTTTTTGGTTATTCAAGCTCTTAATTGAAAACATTTCATCTCTTTTTTCGCTCTATCACACATTTTTATGGGCATTTGGTTTGAATAGAAAAATAAATAATAAGGCGGTTCTGATTTTTTGGAGTCGTTTGAAGCGATTAAGACTGAATTACTAATTTTTTCTACATTCTCTGATATTTGAAATGGCAAATTTTAGATAAAAATTAGAATACTTTTACTTATTTCTCTGCCATTGATAACAACAAAATTTTTCATTGTTTTGTTCCAATGTGAGAAACATTTGTTCTCATTTTTCCGTCCTTTGCAAACTGTTTCCAAAGCTGCAGAAACGTGATCGAAATTATTTTAACCCAAAAAAAAATAGATTTTATAGCCCTAGGGCCTTCAGGAAAGTTGATCCATTAATTATTCTCCATTTTATAGAAGTTGAAGTTTTGTGATTAATCCACCTAACAGTGTGAAGCGAGCACTTTGTTCGGCAAAGTTATTGCACGTTTTATAAGAAACAACTTTGTAAGAGGTACCACATGTCCATCTGTCTTTTTAAATGGACTTTTGTGGAGTTTTCTGACGATTGACACTAAAAATCAATTTTTTCAATATAACATTTAGTAGTGATTTTCTATAATTTTTCAATGTTCTACATTGTTGTTTACTATCACAAAATATTTGTGAAGAAAAGAAATAGTATCACAAAACAAAGAATTTCTTCGAAGAAATTTTGTTTTTATCTCTCATATTTCATTGGTTATTGACGATTTTTATTGAAACAATGCACTAATTTACTAACAGTTATCTTTAGATTCTGCAAATATTTGCAGACTAAACCATTTCTATATTTAGGCATCAGTAAAACATAATTCAATCCAGATATAGGCATTTGTCTCTCGCTGTCTCCTGTGCAGATATTTGTAAATACATAAGTGCATTATTTTAATAAACATCTTTTATAACTAAATAAACTTGAAATCATTCCGCGTCGAACACTCGACAGCAACGGACGTGCAAAGTGGTCGTTCTATTACAATCCGGTCCGTGTGTACGAATAGCCAAACAAAAGAGTGTATTATTCAAGGCCATCAGTTGACAGTCGAGTCGTGTCGCTGTGCTGAGCGATCTCATACACGGCTCACTATTGGTGCTGCTGTACTGGTGCTGCTGGCTGCTTTGGGTGCAGCTTCGAACGATCGGACAACCACTGCTGGAAGGAAGAAGTAAAGAGGTACGTGTTCTTGTCGGCGCCAGTTCGCTAGTGCGCTACATTTAGCGCGATAGATATAGATCCCTCGCCTCCCGTGCCACCATCCCCGAACCCCCCTGACCCTGACCCTTCTGTTACCCCCTCCCCTGTTCATTCTCCAGTCCCCCCTCGCCCCAGGCTTTACCCGGATGGATCTCAACAGGGCAGCTATACTGTTTATTTTCGTCCAAAGGCAGGAGTGAATTCAAAGCGATTAAACATACTGCAAATTTCAAAAGACCTGACGAAGGGGTACAAGGCCGTGACCGAAATTTCCAAGGTCCGACCTAACAAGCTCCGTGTCGTGGTCAGTGATCTGGCACAGGCCAATGCTATCGCTTGCTCTGAGCTCTTCACACGCGAGTATCGCGTTTACATACCCGCACGAGACGTGGAGATCGACGGTGTCATAACCGATTCGAGTCTGTCTGTCGAGTGTATCCTAAAAAGCGCAACCGGTTGCTTCAAAAATACCGAAACACAGGCGAAGATTTTGGATTGTAAGCAATTGCGGTCCATGTCTCTCGTCGGCGGTAAAAAAGTTTACACTCCGTCAGACTCGTTTCGCGTTACGTTTGCCGGATCTGCACTCCCTAGCCACGTCTCGATCGACCGGGTTCGTCTGCCTGTGCGATTGTATGTACCCCGTGTTATGAATTGCTCCAATTGCAAGCAGTTAGGGCACACAGCCGCCTACTGCTGCAATAAGGCACGATGTAGCAAGTGTGGGGAGACTCATGCGGAAGATTCTTGCAGTGTTAATGCTGAAAAATGTATTCACTGTGGGGAAAACCAGCATGAGCTCTCCACATGCCCGGTGTACATGCAGCGCAGAGATAAAATCAAGCGGTCACTTAAGGAGCGTTCAAAGCGTTCTTATGCTGAGATGCTGAAGAAGACCGTGACCACTTCTACCATAACATCGAACCCCTTTGATCTGTTGTCCTCTGATGAAACCGATTCTGACGATTCATCAGCGGGAACATCTTATGCCAATCCTGGGGAGTCTAGGAAGAGGAAAAATGTTTCTTCTCCTAAACTTCCCCGTAAAGGTCCTAAGATTTCCCAAAGTGTAATGAAAAGTACGAACAAACCAAACAGTGCTGCGGAAAAACCGAAGCAAACTCCTCCTGGGCTTGCAAATTTAAAGTCCCAGAAGGAGTTCCCAGCACTGCCAGGAACATCTAAAACCCCAGTTGTTCCTTTTGCACATCCAGTTGAAAAATCAAATGCTGGACTGGTGAAATTTTCTGACATTGTGGACTGCATTTTTGAAACTTTCAATGTACCCGATCCAATAAAAGGTTTTCTTACAGCATTCCTCCCAACAGTTAGAACATTTTTGAAGTAGTTGACTGCTCAATGGCCCCTCCTTGCAGCGATCGTATCCTTCAATGCCTAATTCAACTGCGTATATGAAGGATTCTATCTCTGTCTTACAGTGGAATTGTAGAAGTATTTTACCAAAAATTGATTCGTTTAAAGTTTTGATAAATAAAAACAAATGCGATGCATTTTCCCTTTGTGAAACTTGGCTTACTTCAAATATTGATCTCAACTTCCATGATTTTAATATTATTCGCCTTGATCGAGACACCCCATATGGAGGAGTACTTTTAGGGATTAAAAAGTGCTATTCTTTCTATCGTATTAACCTCCCCTCGCGTCCAGGCATCGAAGTTGTCGCATGTCAAATGACAATACAAGGTAAAGAGCTTTGTATTGCCTCAATATATATTCCTCCCAGAGCACAGGTTGGGCAACGGCTGCTCTTTGATTTAATAGAACTTCTTCCCTCGCCACGTTTGATTTTGGGAGACTTCAACTCTCATGGCGTGGCTTGGGGTTCCCCATACAATGATAACCGCTCCTCTTTAATCTATAGCCTTTGCGATGACTTCGACATGACTATTTTAAACAACGGTGAAATGACACGTATCCCGAAACATCCAGCGCGCCCAAGCGCTTTGGATCTATCCTTATGTTCGACGTCGCTACGGTTGGATTGCACATGGAAGGTAATCCTTGATCCTCACGGTAGCGACCATTTGCCTATTCTTATTTCAATTAATAACGGGTCGACTCGCATGCGACCAATTGACATTCCGTATGACCTCACACGGAATGTCGATTGGAAGTTATACGAGGAAATGATTTCAAAAGCGGTCGAGTCGATTTAACATCATCCACCACTTGAAGAATACAACCTCCTCGCGGGCTTGATTCTCGACGCCGCGTTGCAAGCCCAAACAAAGAAATATCCCGGCGTAACGATCAAAGAACGGCCTCCCACTCCGTGGTGGGGCCAAGAGTGCTCCGATGTCTACACGCAAAGATCCGACGCGTTCAAGGCCTACCAGAAGGGAGGTATACCTGGCGACTATTTACGGTATTCGGAGCTTAATACCAAGCTTAAAAGTTTGGCTAAAGCAAAGAAACGCGGATATTGGCGTCGGTTCGTGAACGAGACGTCGAGGGAGACATCGATGAGCACTCTTTGGAACACAGCCCGAAGAATGCGGAATCGCGTAACGGTCAACGAAAGCGGGGAGTCTTCAAGTCGGTGGATATTTGATTTTGCCAGGAAAGTATGTCCGGACTCTGTTCCTGAGCAAAACATTGTTCGCGATGCGTCTCCGGGCAACGACGCGATAGAATCACCTTTTACGATGGCAGAATTTTCAGTTGCCCTCCTGTCCTGTAACAATAACGCGCCTGGGTTAGATAGAATCAAATTCAACTTGTTGAAGAATCTACCCGGCAATGCCAAGAGGCGCTTGTTGAACTTGTTCAATAAGTTCCTGGAGCAAAACATTGTACCGCAGGATTGGAGGCAAGTGAAGGTGATCGCCATCCAAAAACCAGGCAAACCAGCTTCTGATCACAACTCTTATAGGCCGATTGCAATGCTACCCTGTATCCGGAAAATGATGGAAAAAATGATACTCCGTCGTTTAGACCACTGGGTCGAATCAAATGGTCTACTGTCAGATACTCAATTTGGTTTCCGCCGTGCCAAAGGCACGAATGATTGTCTTGCGTTGCTTTCAACAGATATCCAGCTGGCGTATGCTCGCAAAGAACAAATGGCGTCTGCGTTCTTGGACATTAAGGGGGCTTTTGATTCCGTTTCTATTGACATTCTTTCGGGTAAACTTCACCGACAAGGATTTTCTCCAATTTTGAACAATTTGTTGTCCGAAAAGCACATGCATTTTACGCACGGCGATTTGGCAACTTTTCGCATTAGCTACATGGGTCTTCCCCAGGGCTCATGTTTAAGCCCCCTTCTTTACAACTTTTATGTAAATGACATCGACGAATGTCTGGCAAACTCATGCACGATAAGACAACTTGCAGACGACAGTGTAATCTCTGTTACAGGAGCCAAAGCTGCCGATTTGCAAGGACCATTGCAAGATACCTTGGACAATTTGTCTGCTTGGGCTTTACAGCTAGGTATCGAATTCTCTCCGGAGAAAACTGAGATAGTAGTTTTTTCTAGGAAGCATGAACCTGCTCAGCTTCAAACACAATTAATGGGTAAAACGATTTCTCAGGTTTTGGTACACAAATATCTTGGTATCTGATTCGACTCTAAAAGCACCTGGGGTTGTCACGTGAGGTATCTGATGAAAAAATGTCAACAAAGAGTGAATTTTCTTCGTACAATAACCGGACAATGGTGGTGAGCCCACCCAGGAGACCTTATAAGGCTTTACCAAACAACGATATTGTCTGTCATTGAGTACGGGTGTTTCTGCTTCCGCTCCGCAGCAAACACACATTTGATCAAACTGGAGCGAATACAATATCGTTGTTTGCGTATCGCCTTGGGTTGCATGCAGTCGACCCATACGATGAGTTTGGAGGTCTTAGCTGGAGTACTACCATTAAAAAACCGCTTCTGGAGCCTGTCTTCTCGCATTCTTATCAAATGTGAGGTCTTGAACCGTTCCGTGATTGAAAATTTTGAAAGGTTAATCGAACTTAATTCTCAAACCCGTTTTATGACATTGTATTTCAATCACATGTCCCAAAATATTAACCCTTCTTCGAATATTCCAAATCGTGTCGACTTATCAAATACTTCTGATTCTACTGTGTTTTTCGATACATCCATGATAGAAGAAACTCGTGGAATCCCGGATCATTTACGCGTGCAGCAGATCCCTAAAAAATTTTCCAATAAATATCGAAACATCAACTGCGACAATATGTACTACACTGACGGATCACTTCTTGATGGGTCCACTGGCTTCGGTATCTTCAATAACAATTTAACCGTCTCCCATAAGCTCGATAATCCTGCTTCTGTTTACGTCGCAGAATTAGCTGCAATTCAGTACACCCTAGGGATTATCGAAAAAATGCTCACGGACCATTATTTCATCTTTACGGACAGTCTAAGTTCCATTGAGGCTCTCCGATCGATGAAAGATGTTAAGCACTCTCCGTATTTCCTGGGGAAAATACGGGAACATCTGAGTGCTTTATCCGAAAAATCTACTCAGATTACCTTAGCGTGGGTCCCTTCTCACTGCTCGATACCGGGTAATGAGAAAGCGGACTCTTTGGCTAAGGTGGGCGCAACAAACGGTGATATTTATGTAAGACCAATTGCCTTTAATGAATTTTTCGCATTTGTACGTCAGAAAACGATCATCAGTTGGCAAAATGCTTGGACCAGAGGGGAACTGGGAAGGTGGTTACATTCCATAATCCCCAAGGTGTCGACGAACCCGTGGTTCAAGGGGTTGGATGTAGGTCGGGATTTCATTTGCGTGATGTCCCGGCTTATGTCCAATCACTATAGATTTGTCGCGCATCTCCGTCGTGTTGGGCTCGGGGAAAGTATCTGGTATCTGTGCCTGTGGTCAAGGTTATCACGACATAGAGCACGTTCTTTGGTCATGCCCTGTACACCGTGACGCCAGGTCTAGATTAATAGCTTCCCTGCAGGCCGAAGGTAGGCAGCCGGCTGTTCCTGTTCGTGATGTCTTGGCGAGCCGTGACCTATCCTACATGTCCCTTGTATACGTTTTCCTGAAATCCATCCACGCCCCAGTTTAGTCCTATCCCCTTCCGCCTACATCCAACCAAACGACAAGAACACGTTAAGACCCCGGATCCGGAAACAGCAATCAGACCCGCACGATACTCTCAAGGCCCGATGGAAATAACTTAATATGCCAGTCCGTAATATCTTGGCCCAGCAGAGGAACAAATTTAATATGCTGCTTACCTATGGCAATGAAAACCATCAAACAGCAAACCTGTGCTTTTAATGCAAAATATTCTAGCTTTAAGTTAGATTTAGTTTCAGCTCGTCGTCGGCAGCGAGGATAAAAAATTTGCTTTTAGTTATTAAGATACTTTAGAAAGTAAGCTACCAGATATAATTGGCGCCGTTAAACATTGAATTGTATTTGTGCCGTGTCAAATAAACTATAGATGAAGAAAAAAAAAATTAACTTGAAAGATAAAAATAAACTTTCTCCGGTGAACTTGTGTATTTTATGATAGTTAACAACATTGTAGAACATTGAATAATTTTAGAAAATCACTTCAAAAAGTTATGTTAAAAAAAAGATTTTAATGAGAATTCTTGAGAAAACTTCACAATAGTTCATTCAAATTAGCAGATACATATAGAGTATCTTCGACAAAGTTGTTTCTTTAGAATGTGTTAAAACTATGCTCAGCAAAGCGAATTTTTATATGCAAAAATGAGAAAAACTAAACTCATTTCTCACTTTTAGGTAGAATAATCACAAAATACTAACTTCTACAAAATGGAGAATAATTAATAGAGCAACTTTACTCATGACACTACGACTTAAAAATCATTATTTTACGAGTTAAGAGTAATTATTGTAAATTAGCGCATTATTCTGGTAAAAATCGTCAGCAACCAAAAATATATGTGAGATAACAATAAACTTTCTTCGGAGATATTGTTTGTTTCGTTGTAGCAAACAATTTTGTAGAACGTTCAAAAATTGTAGAAAATCACTATAAAAAGTTAAATAGCAAAAAAAGATTTTTAGTAGTAATCTATAGAAAACAAAAGTCCATTTAAATAGATAAATAAAAGTATGACGTCTTCCACAACGTTGTTTTTTTTAACAAAGTAGATTTTAATATTCCAAAATAAGGAAAGTAAAATTCGTTTCTCACTTTTGAGTGGATTAAGCGTGGAATTGCAACTTCTATAATATGGAGAATATTTAATGGAACAACTTTTCTGAAGACGTTGCGGTTTTAAAATCAATGTTTTTTGGTCAAAATAATTTCGATCACGTTTTTGCAGCTTTGGAAACAGTGTGCCTTGGTTAGATTTTTGAGATATAACAGGGCAAAGTTTAACCCTTAAATGCGCACGACGTTAAAAAATCGTCTAAAAACAGAAAATCTTTGTTTAACAGGTTTACTGCTCTAAAACTAACTTATATGCATAAAAAAATTGAAAGATTTAATTTTTAATGTGCAAATATAACCATGTTGTTTTTAAACAACACTGTGACTTTATCACAGAATAAAGTCGAAACAATTACTTTTGTTAACAGTAACTTTAAAATTGACCTTTTGTTAGTATAATTACTGATAACTCAGACATTTTCACTAACCACTAACCTTATTTTAAAAATTATTTTCAAAGACAGTCAGCGCCAGTCAGGAATCTCGCCATGTTTTTTTTTCGTTTCCGAGATTTTGACAGCAAAAATGAAAACAAAACATTCAAATACAGTACTTCCAGCTGTTAAGTTTTCTTCGTTAGAATCCAGAGAGCTGTTCTAGTGAATTATATTTCTAAAAAATACTAAAATACGAATATTTTAAAACGTTTTCAGTAGTATTGTTTTAAAACAACATTGCGCATTTAAGGGTTAAGTGATAGAAATCACTTTTAGAATTACATTTTTCCATTGTTGACTGGTCCAATGTTGTTAAGCGATTTCAGACCAAAGATAAAATTACGTCGTTAACCTTTGGTGTCCTTTAAAATGGAAATTTCATACCTACTCGGAAACGTTATCTTACGTACCTACTTCAGCAGCCAACAGTCATTCCGTATCTAAAATTTTCCTCCATTCCACTCGGTCCTGGGCCACTCGTCTCCGATTCCCTGAGCTTCACGTCACTCACAAGTCCGCTTCAACCTGGTCAACCCATCGAATACGTTGGGACTCTTTGCTTCTGGTGCCGTTGATTTCCTTGTAGAGAGTTGAGCTTTTACCATACTGTCGTCCGGCATTCATAAAACATGTCCAGCCAATCGTAGCTCCCGACTTCTTTTTTTAGTCATTCTGCGCGTCTGTTTCCCAAGTTATGGACGGCCTATGACATCGTTTGATCCGACGGGGGTGGCCAAAATAAGAATCATATCGTCTCGAACGCTACATTAACACGAACCATTAAAATTAAAAAGATTGAAGCGAATGCTCAAGTCGACACAGTGTACACTGATCTTAAGGCAGCTTTTGACCGCATTAACCATAACATACTATTACGAAAACTAAGCCGTCTTGGCGCATCTGAAGATTTTGTTAATTGGCTGCATAGTTACCTGACAAATCGCAGCCTCTCAGTGAAAATTGGTTCCACTGAATCTCATACCTTCTGCAATCAGTCTGGTGTCCCACAGGGAAGCAACTTAGGTCCGTTACTTTTCCTAATTTCTTTTAATGATATTTGTTTCGTAATTCCACCTGGATATAAACTACTATATGCGGACGATCTAGAATATTTCTTGTTGTACGGTGTCAAGAAGACTGCAGGCAATTACAGACCCTTATCAACCGGTTTGCAGAATGGTGCTGTCTGAATAACCTGACCATAAGTGTTTCCAAATGCTCAATTATAAGCTTCACTCGGCGTAAAACTCCAATCATGTACAGCTATGAAATCGATGACACTCCTCTCGAAAGAGTTTATGTGGTTAAAGATCTGGGAGTGATACTAGATTCTAAGCTTTCCTTCCAGAATCATTACTCAAGCATTATCTCGAAAGCCAACCGCAACTTAGGATTTATTATGAACATGGCCATGGGACTTTTGAGACCCGTACTGCTTGCGAGCTCTCTAATTTTCGTTAGTGCGCTCCATTCTTGATACTGCCTCTGTGGTATGGAGTCCGAATTTACACATATGAAAATCCAGAGTTGAAGCTGTGCAACGTAGATTCATTAGATTTGCTCTACGACAACTTTCTTGGTCAAACCCAGTCAACCTACCACCATATGAAGACAGATGCAAGCTGATGAATATTGATAAGCCAAGCCTTGGTGCTACATTCCGATTCGGAATTTGACCTTCTGTTTATTTATACACAGACTTCACAGCCGACTATTTAGTGTACAGGACAATTGCGGGGCTGGCGCTACGATCCTACTGACACTAACAGTCTCTCCCGAGACGAGACTAGAATCTACGACGACTGGCTTGTTAGGCCAGCATCGTACGACCATCTGGGAGATATGAATATTGATACTTTAAGCAAAAGGAGGAACGCCTCTAGAGCTATGTTTGTTGCTAAACTATCAGTGTGTGTAATCGACGCTCCCGAACTCCTATCGATGTTAAATCTGAACGTCGAATCCAGACCTCTTCGATCTCAGGACTTTCTTCGACCCGTGTTTCATCGTACTCACTATGGAAAGCATGAACCGGTTCAAGCGATGTGCCGTATTTTCAATAGTGTATACCATTTATTTGACTTTTCCGTTTCATTGGAGCAATTTAAGAACAATATTCTTAGAAGCGATGTCTTAGATTAGTTTTACTGTGTGTCATTGTTGTAAATTGTTTATGATATTCCTGACTGATTCGTTACTGTTTTGTGATTTTATATGTACGTACTATTGTAATTTTATATGTAAACTTTGTATTACCGTACTTAAAATGGGTTTTTATGCCGATTTGAGAATGGTTTCGATGTTGTCATCTCAAGTCGGCTTTTCCCATTGTTACTTCATTGAGACTATGTCAGTTGAAGTTAAATAAATAAATAAATAAATAAGTAAAATAAGTATATTGAAGATGGTAGCCTCATCACGAGACTCGATAGCGGGGCCCTAGTAAGAGAACCTACGTAAACAAATACACTAAGAACAAGCAAAAAAATATAACACGGATACTTTTTAATTTTTCTTTACGTTTCTTTTCAAATCAAATTTAACCTATTCA
The DNA here is from genome assembly GCF_029784165.1 of Wyeomyia smithii. Lineage (NCBI taxonomy): Eukaryota > Metazoa > Arthropoda > Insecta > Diptera > Culicidae > Wyeomyia > Wyeomyia smithii. The sequence goes on from NC_073695.1 coordinate 279,000,728, forward strand.
GGATATTTGAAAACATAAAAAAAAACAATATCGCACGCTTAGCCTGGGGGCTAATAGCGGTCTCGATCAACTGGTTTTTTTTTTTTTAGTTGAGAGAATTCGTTATCGATATTGTTTTTGGCACATTTTGTATGTGTAGGATAAGTACAACGATACACCGTGCCCCAGTGCTGAGTCGAGAAAATTTCCAGCTCGAAAAGATCCTCGACTCGATCGGGAATCGAACCCGATATCACAACCGTGTAGGAGAGCTAGCCGACCGACATTTGAAAACATCCTAAACCTAATTCGGAAACTTCAACACTACTATGACCTCTTATGACATTCAAAAGAGTTCTTCATTGGTTTGGGAACGTACCTGGGAATGCTTCTCGTCTTTTCTGGCCTTTGATTTGTTTCTGGGCCATTTTTTATTTTATTCTGTGGTATTTATGAACGATTTGCCCAGTATTTCTGGACTCGAATGAAGTGTTGTTGTGTTTCGCTTTATTCTTTTCTGACTTTTTGAAACAGTCATCGATAATTTAGGTAATGATTCGGATCCTTATACTTCCTTTCAACGACTCTTCAAAGGGTTTATATGTCTAATCTTATGACCTTTTTGGAGGTTTTGATTTTTTTATGTGGATTGGAGAAATTTAAGGCTGAAGCTGAAGCATGGCGGTGACTTGTCTTGAGTTGGCGTACAAGATTACAAAAAAATACCACTGCTATTTATGCAAAATAACATTCGTTATAAACATACCGTCGTGCAGTTTTTCCATGTTTTTAAACAAAAATACATTTTAAACTTATACGTTATCTTCTACATGTTCATAAAACAATGTATTATGCATAATTCTGCATAGTCTGTTCTCAAAAGTCACACGTTCGAGTTTGTCAGAACACGACTAAACTTTTATAGTCGTACGTAAGTAAATTATAGTTACTAAAACTTTTATTCCAAAATCGGTGTTTTTGCTGACCATCCTTTTTCAAAATTGGCTAACAGTTTTATTATATTTCTGTTAAAGATTGTTATTTTTTCAAAAATATTGGATGCGGCGAATTTTTTACAGGCATTTTGCAATGGTACAACTTGTACCGTACAAGCCTACCGAAAGGCCAATAATTTCCGGAAATATGCTATATAATATTCAGGCATGCGTTCAAGGTTAAAACCAGAGATATGTCCATCGCGGACGCTGCAAGACAGCTTAAATGTAGTCGGCAGATTATCTTCAACAAGCTCTCCGATTCATACCAAATAAAACCGACGAACTTGCATAAAATAGCCCAAGTAACAATTATGCTTTGACAATACCAATATTGTTACCAGGGAGATCTTTTATCATAACTATTAAAAATAATTATAAGCAAAGCCTTGGTGCTACATTCCAATTCGGAACTCGACCATCTGGTAATTTATACACAGACTTCACAGCCAACTGTTAAATGTACAAGACAATTGCGGCGCTAGCGCTACGACCCAACAAACCAGAAGTCGTATAAGGATGTTAGTTCTATATTGCTCAAATGTGCATGTCAAGTTTGAAATTCCATAAGATGCAACAATAAATTTGTTTATATCGTATAAAATTTAAATCCTGTAAAACACAATATTAGGTTGAATATGAAGCAATTTAACGTGTTATATAAAATTGTAAGATGCGTTATTTCTCTAAGTCGTATAAAATGCAACTTAAAGTTTCAAATGAGGTCAAGATAACCTGGGAAGGTATACAAAATCGTAACTTTTTTGACGTAGGACTACGTCTAACCGCACTATACCGAGATACATTCCGCGAAAACTAAAACCAAGATGTAACGACGGAATGAAAGATTTCAAACGCTTATACTGATGTAACCACATGATGGACCACAATAATCGATATGTCGTTGGATTGATAAAATGATGGACAATTTTGTGATTCTTCAATTTTCATTATCACTTCATTGTTAAACAGTGAAAATTGAATAAAAGTTTCAAGGTCGAATGTTCACCAACAATGTACCAATCATGTGCGAGCACGCCTAGCACAGACTTCATGAATAGACACCAACTGCCTGCAGTGATATCCTGTATAGCAGTGGCAAAAAAAATTGACAGAATCTCCCCGTCCCAATAGGTCAACTAATGTTAGCTTCCATCAGCCTAGACTAAATTGATGTCTTGAAGGTAAAGCTTTTTCGGAAAGTTCGTAACCACCTCCACTACCAGACAGTTTTCCGTTCTGCTGTTAACAAATATGTTAATGTTAATAAAACTGATGTCTTGAAGGAGAATATGATGGCACAGGCAACAGTACTGCACCGAGCAATGTATGAACAGAGCGCTGGTTACTCGTCGTCTATCAGTGCAGAAAACTCGATATTCATTTGTGTGCAGTCAAGCCAAGTGAAATCTACATTGCCGCTGTTGACTCGCAGTGAGGCGTGGAACACAATCGAATTGCCGTTTGAATCGTCTTCTTCTTCTTGTTTCGTATAGCAGCAAATATCAGAATTCAATATGATTTTTCGGATGTCGCAAAATAGGCTGCGCCGCCGGGGACAACAAAATGCGTTGTTTATTTTTGAACTCTACACTCTACCTGTTTTTAGGTTTATTTAAATAACTAAATATAAGGTATTTAATAGACAATAGAAAACCAAAATGCTCCGTACAGATCTTTGAATATGTAGTTAAACGAGCTGTACTGATGATTATATTTTACTAGCTAAATGAATTTAGTCCAATATGACAATACTAGTTGCATCACGCGGTGGCGGTTTAGAGAAAAACCAAATTCATTTCATCTTTATATTAGAGTTCCGACGTTAGTGTTTGTATTTTTCAATTGAAATTTTTTTGAATTAGCATTTGCAAGAAAATATTACTTTCCATAACCTTACTTGTAATTGAACAACGCTATGCAAACATTAATTGCTGAGGCTGATGTTGTGCATCACTCTAGCTCAGTTTATTTTCGAAGATAACGGACATATAACTTTCAAATATGGTATCTTCGTTGTTCTTTGGTATCTTGAAACTGATCAAATTTTTTTCTGATTGATCCTGTATACTGATAAAATGTTTAAATTGACCTGAATTGAATGTTAATTAAATTTTCTGTGAATATACATTTTCTACTAAAACTGTAATTCGTTATCGATATTTTTTCCACGAGCTTGTAATTACAGGAAAAAAATTTATGTGACATCTTTGCCGCTTTGTGATCGGTGAGTGAGCCAACTTCAACAAGACAAATAGATATAGAAGGAAGTTTAATTTCTACTAAATCGTACTCAATTAAATATTTTATAGAAGGTTGCCTTTTCGCGCATTAAAGAAAATTCGCTGTATTAGAATGAAAGGTATTCATCAATGGCCCAGAAACCAAATTTAGGGGAAAATCAAGTATCTAACTTTTTTACTTTTGTAGATAGAAAACCTTGTTTTACAATTTTATAGCTCCAATAATTTTAAGTAACTTTGTAAAATAAAGTTTTTTTCTAAAACATTGCTATAGAGCTTTTCTCCTAAATTTGGTTTCTGGACCATTGTGAATGTTAAAGAGAATATTTTTTCTTCTAAGATAGAGTGCTGCAAAGAAATAATCAAAATACAGACCCCGTTCGATTTTGGCAACACCTCAGAATTTTTTCTGTTGCCAAAATTGAACCATGCCAATAATGAACGGTTTTTTTCATGACTTTTTTGACTTTTTAAATGGTCAAAGACGACCTTAACAGTAGAAACGGCCACCAATGAACTAGTTTTAGTTCCAAGTCGTTTGAGGTGTCGCTTGATGAATTTGGGCTGACGACCTAGATACTTGATATTACCACCGGAACCAAAACACCTTCCTTTTGGAAGATGTTGAGCTTAAATTGGTTAAAACAAATCAAGCAAACTACAAAAGTAAAACGAGCTCAAATCAAACATAGCTTCAAAATAAAATTATAAAATTATTGTGGTCCTACGTCAACTATGCGGTCGTGTCTTGGTTACCACCCTTCTACTATTTTTAATTTTTCTACAATGTACGTATATGACCTCCAGATTTGTACACATAGGCGCATTTCATGCATCTTATATGGTCTTTTTTTACCAACTAAGGGTTCACTTAACAGAGTTGAGCGCGAGTTAAATGAACCAATTTGTTTGCTGAGGATTCTACTGACACTAACAGTCTCTCCCGATTCGTGACTCAAACCTACGACGACGAGCTCGTTAGGCCAGCAGTTTACCTCGAGATCAGTTGGAAGGCTAAAAAACATATAATTCTTTTAACAAATGTATTATCCTATTATAACAATGTATAGTATCCTATTGATTTCGTAAATTGTCCAATGCTGCTCCCAGTCGGAAGCAACAAACATCTTCCTAATAAAAAAAGATTTTTTATTTAACAAAAAAAAAATTTCAAATAAAATAATTCGCGCCTGTTGCGTAAATATCCGCGTTAAATATATGTTAAAATCGTTGAGTTACCTTCACTGTAATGAGAGTTACAGTTACAAGAAGTTGAAAAACTAGGAAAAAAGTGTCAAAAGAATCCCCACACGACGGTATTTAAAATACGCATTCATTTCATCAAAGTTATTGAACAATTGATTTTCTAATGCATTTGTTGTAGAAAACTGTAAAGTTTGGTACCCCTAGCCACAATTTTTTTCAGAGACTTAAATGTTTGATGGGGAATTTTTTTTTCTGTTGTCACATCTCTCGGCCAATTTTTTTCCGTTCTCAACGTACTTCATATTATTTATCCTCTTTTATCTCTTTTCCGATTATTCAAAAATTTTAAATTGCAAGAAATTAATTTTGAAGATTGTTTCTTGAAAGAACATTGTTATTTTGTGCGCCAATCTTCCATGCATTCGACACCAACAAAATAAAAAGTTGCATCAGAAAATGTGCAACCAATTCACACGTATTTAATCAATTATCTCTCGAAAAACAACCCTCGTAAATTAGAACCATCCACCTGACAGTAGCTGTTATAAAGTAAAAGTCACTTCCGAGTGCCCTCCAGAACCTGCAGAATGGACTTGTTAATTGCCATCACCGGCCGTGGCTCCCGTTATCAACCGTCTGGCCGGGCAGCCAGATCTCGTGATTAGCGATGATGAAGACGCCGAGCAGGAAGGTATCTTTCATTGTCACGCGAATTTTTCCCTCATCGTGTGCTAATTCTGCGCTTCGCAGTAAAGTTTAAGTTATCTCGCGAAGTGGTTGTTTCGTTCGGAATTTAACATACATTAAAAACGGCTTTGCCAGTTTAACGCGTTTGAGCCCTCAGCGCTTTCAGTTTTATAAATTGATTGCGTTCTTCCCTTGCCGCCGTACCGTTGAAGGGAGGAAGAAATTGAAAATAATTTCCCTCCAGTCCAGTTCGGTGCAGACACAGCAACGATTTGGTCGGCCGAGAAATGCGCAATCTTGAAGCTATCTGTTATGCTTTTTTTTTTAGCTTGTCTTTCGGCCAGTCGCGGTACGTGGAATGACATCGGCCATTAGTCATCGTCGATCGCTGCTTGGCCTGCACCAATCGGCCAGAGGAAGAGGCAATCCGCGGCACGGAAGACGGACACTACTTTCAAGAGCAAAACGGCTGACTGAATTCGCGTTGGCCGCCCGCTAATCTAATCTCGTAATGCAAAACCCACATTTATCTTCGCCTCGTATCAGTGATGGCTTGCGAAAAACCGGCAATGGCCTGTTTGGTAGAGAGCGTCCACTGCTTTGCTCCCGTGACGGTTCTGGCCGGGCCCGGCGATTGCAGCAGAACAATCGCTGATCGAGTCCAACTGTTGCCCAAGTGTGCGGCTTACAAAGAAACAGGACAAACCGCGAGTTCGCGGGAAAGCGCAAAATTATTTGTGAAAAAAATTAAACGAGTAAACAAATTTACAGTACCATTAATTATGTATATTTTCAGCGCTGTGAAGTCTTGCAATCTTTTTTTTTAACAATTTTGCTAGGGTGTTCAAAATCCGCTATTCTCCTGAAAGTAGTTCGAATTTAACTAAAAACAATAAATAAAATGGTGTTTTAAAAGCCTTTCGCAACGTACCAAACAAGCGTTAAATGATTGCCCTCTACCTTGCAATCTCTTTCCACACACTTCCCCTTTCGTGTAGCCCATTTGCTTCCACTTTAATCAAACGTAAAAATCTTTCAATTAAAATTAAACTCCCCGATAAACCCTACAGGATAGCGACAGAATAACAGTCCTGCGAGAGACCGCCGAAGTGATGATTACTCGATAGCAAACTGTCTACCCACCTGAGAGCAGGACTTGGTGTGCGGAAAAATTTAATTGCACGGATGATTCTTGATTTTCGTTACGTTCGCTTCGTCCGCATTCTTCCAATCGCCACTCCTGGCTGGGATTGAGATCGCTATCACCGATCGGTCGGTCGGTCGGCCGGTTGGTCTGACGAATCGTAGGACGACGCTTGCAAGCGATGAATATTCATAGCTCATAAACGGGCCGCGCGGTTCCGAGTCCCGTGCAGGTCGTCGAAGTCTCCAGCGTGGCGCTAATTGACTTACTATATCTACTCGGCGCTAATTGGATGCTAGTTCCTACTAAATTGTTCTTATCAAAGCTGCAAGGGCGGTTAGATGGCGTGCAGCATCTTCACAGTTATCGGCAAGCAACCGAAGGAGTGGCCGAGGCTTTCGTTTGATTGAAGCGTAACGCTATATTAAAATCATTCGTACGCTCCGCGAGGAAGTGCGTTTGCCTTGGAGGTCTTCGGGGATGATTTTGTGTGGTGCAGTAGCTCGGCAATCAAGCGGGGAGGTTAATTCAAGCCTGAAGCGTAAAACAAGGCAACAGTCATAATTGGTTTCTGTACAGATCGTGGTCTTCGGCTGCTGAACTGTTGTTAGGAAGTGGTAAATTATTGCTGGTACGGAAAAGGCGGTGTCCCGGTAGCTATTTGTTTTAGCTGAGTCAACAAACTATCGCAAGCTTGATTCTACGTCCGCTAAATTACTGTTCTTCGCGTTGATAAAGCCTGTCGCAATATAAAACATATCATTTGCAGGTAAGAATGTAATTGCGATTGAATAAGGTACATACAACTTATAGTTTGATTTATAAAGCATTTCTACCAAAACAAACAAAAAACACAAACAGATTGACTCTTGTTGTTAGCAGTACTTTCGCGTATTTACGTACCCGTAAATACGTTTTCCTATCTCCGCTATACCATTACATACCCAGCCACTGACTTTTTCGATTATGATCCTACCGCAAATAACAAGAACCTCACCGATTAGCTTTCAGCCCTTTTCGTACCGTGCCGTCCATTGATTACGACGAGAAATTCGATGATTTTCATAGCTTTTTATGTTTAAACAAACCTTCGTCTCTTGCCACATCAAAGCCACGAAACTCGCCCGGCGTGCCGTTTCATAAGCGTTGCTGTTGGAAGTCCATGTTCCGAATCAAATACTCCTCGGTGTATCCAACCTCAAACCTCCCAAGTCAGCAAAAAAAAAAAAAAAACGATTCTGTAATTTGCACACATTTCAGCGCTCGTGTATTCGAAGGAAATTGCTATTGGTGGCGTTTTTCATATTCCTTCCCCACAACCTGATTTCGGGTTGTCTTTCTCTGTAAAGCAGCGCAAAACCAACAAATTCTCATCAACTGCTTATTAAGAGAAGACATCGCAAACCGCGGAACGGCAACGTTTGTTTAGGGATCCCTTAAAGATCCCATCAAATACACAAGTAATCCCGTAGACAGTGCAACTGGTAGACGCAGCAACTGGTGCTGTTGCACCCAATAGGTACTTCAATCAACAGCACAGAACGGTTTACCCTTTATGTATAATGTTGTATAGAAAGGGGTGCGAACATAAACGAAACAATTTTGATTTGTTCTGAGGAGGTGTTAATAAGCAACGATATTACAGTATGAAGCTTTAATGCCAGAGTCGAATCGATCAACTGGGAGTGGTTTGCCTTCCGTTCATACACTGCAAAAAAAAACATGTTATCCAACCTGTACTCAACCGTGCACCGCAATAAAAAGGATGTAATTTGCTTCGTTTCATATGCCGTAAAAAATGCGTAACACCGTAGTAAGCATGTTCAATTCCAAACTAATTAATATTTGCACTCTTCTTGATTCACGTTAATCGAATCTTCGATCAACTTCTTTTTATGGCGTGCATTTTATTTACTCTATAGATGACATCGCTCCCCTCTGTGACAGTGAACACAGCACATACTAAAAAGGGTCAACGTGGTAGCAGCGCAACAAGCGACCGATCGTCAAACCTCCCCGAGGAGCCTCTACAGACGCTGCATACCGACTCCTACTCCCGGGATGACAACAAGACAAACTACAAATCAAACTTCAAACAATAAACACAGCACAAGGAAAAAACAATCATGTTTTATATGCAATGTTCCAACTCCTCGGGTGGCGAGCCGGAGGGCACAAGCGGGGGTCAAACGTTAGTTCTGCATCTCGCCCGGGTATCGCTGTAAGCATCCATCGATCTGCGGTCGATTCCATTTCGTGCTAGCTTCCAGCACCTCGGCCGGTCGGATACGCCTTGGGTGGAAGCACGTCGCGGCAACACGCGCAGGTCGATCCGAGCGAGGATTAGCATCAACATCATCAAGTTTTCCGTGTTCTTTTCCCACCTTCAGAATAGTGAGGGCAACAGCAGCAAGAGAGCATAGAACACTTACTTACTATTTGCATTCTGCTCGATCGAGGGTGATTGGGCGGAGATTGAACTTAACCGTTTCAAAACAATTGGTAATGTGGTAATATACATAGGACGAATATTGTTACTTCTACCCTAACTTGAGTTGCAACCATTGTCGTTTGTCTTATAATGCATTCATGCAGAAGTTTACTCTTGCCGATAAAGAACAAATCATGCTTGGGATGTGAAACCTAGCATAAACCGATTGTGGAGGAAATGTCGAGTTGCTCGTGTGCGAAAGAAAAAAAGCAGTCCTAGAACTATTGGTGAACCACCAGGAGTAGTGTTGGTAGTAGTAGTAGTAGACGTAAACAAAAACGCTTGAGTTTCCTACAAGCAAGCAGCAGTACACGACAATGTTGACAGCTCCCAGTAGGTGGATTAGTGGTTCCATTCATCGGTGTACCTTTTGTGTTGTGTAATTATATCATACGGGTACAGTAATCACCCGATTATATCTGTACCCGATTTTATCTGCCCCCGATTTTATCAGCCCCTGATTTTATCACATTTTTCACCCGATTTTATCATCATAAAACATTTCATTAAAATTAATGTCAGGGTGAACTGATTTTCTATTACGTTCCAATGTTTTAGAATTTTTTCATAATTCTGTGTAGAATAACATCATTCTGGATGTAGTTAAAAATTCAACCGATGCACAAATTTTGCTGTTTTCGTGCGAATAATTGAATAGTAATACAAATGTTTGTTATAACCGTATAATATGTTCGAAGAAGTTTCAAAATATTTGAAAACGCATCTTTTGATGTAGAAAGCTGGGTGATTAATCCTCCCAAAAGTGAGATAGAATATTAACTTTTTCATTAGATAAAGATAGACGCTTGGTGTCTTAGGCAAAGTATTAGGTGATCTCAAAACAAGAAACTTTACAGAAGACATCATGTTTCTATCTCTTACATATTGCAGGCAACATAAAATTTTCTATGAGAAGGCATTAAAAATCGTAATTTACATTTTAAGATTTTTCCGGTTGCAATATGTGACTAAACGTTGCCGAAGCATGCTGTTTTCGGCAACGTTTAGTGTTGTGAGATCATCTAATATTTTGCTGATGGTACTGCGCTACAAAAAAAAAACAAGTAATTCATTTCACCAATTTAAACAAAAACATGAACGAATAAAAAACTTAGTTGTTATTTATTTGCAACTGTACATCGATTTTTTTAGAGCAATTTCCCTAATTCGACGCAAGAAGATGACACCATCGATCGGAAGATCTGAGGCATCAGCCCAATCAACTATCTTGTCCAACATTCGCACTGCTTCAATATCGTTAATAACTTCTGGCGATTCACCCTGCTCATAAGAATCCGATGCGGCTGATTCTGAACCTGGTGCTGTTTCTGCAAAGTTCAGTTCTAATTGCTCGAGTACTTCGCAAGCTGACTGATCGTCCAGTACCATACTCAAAATATCTTCGTCTGTATAAGCCTTACTAACATATCTCTCCTCAACAATGTGTGGTTCCATCGTATTTTCGCTTTTATCAATATTCAGCAGTTGTGTCAGAGGAACGTCGTCTTCGTGTACTAGTTTATCATTGAAAATAACCCCAATTTTTCTCCAGGACAGCTGAATCACTGTATTTTGTACTTCAGTCCAAGCATCGTGAATCCAGAAACATACATCCTTCATCGAGATTCAAGCATTGATCTATGTCGTTTTCTCGGCTGCATGAAGCAGAAGTTTTTCGCGATATCGTAGCTTACAATTTTGAATCACGTTTTGATCCATAGGTTGAATCATGGCTGTCACATTCGGAGGCAAAAAGTATGCAATGATCAAATCATCTTCAATTTTGAGATCATCATTCATATGATGCGCCGAGCAATTATCCAGGAGCAAAATAGCTCTAGGTGGAATGCCTCTTGCAGCAGAAAATCGACGAACTGCTGGCACAAAATCCTTGTGGAATCAGGTTTTAAAGATATCCTGCGTCATCCAGGCATTTCTAGAGGCGAAGTATGTGACAGGTACCTTGACGTTTTTAAATGCTCTGGGATTTTTGGATCCATAACTTGTGGTCGCCTGTCACATTACTACATGGCATAAAAGTAACCCGTTGTTTGTTAGCTTTGCGCCCTGGAGCACTCTTCTCACTTGGCCCAACGAGTGTTTCTGACGGAAGCATTTTAAAAAATAAACCGGACTCATCCGCATTATAAATCTGTTTAGCTGTAAGCTCTCGATGTTGTATTTCTACATGAAATTGTTCAAAGAAACCATCAATGCTCCCTGAATCACTTGACCTGAATGACTTCACCTGACGAAACATATTTGAAGTTCGTACTCCGTCGACAATTTCGATTGGAAGCAGCTCGAAGTATGGATTCCGCGTTTTGCTTTTTTTAGTATTGTGGTTCTGTGAATATTGAACTTATTGGCAATCTCTGCATTAGTCATTTCCCCGCTCTCGATATTTCGAAGAATCGTCACTTTATCCTTAAGGTTGAGCGCATTACGCTTCTTCCTCTCAAAATTCATCCACTTCGGCGTCATGTTAAGCTCTATAAAGCATAAGAAATCACAATTTATCCGATACTTTTGATTCTAATAACTTACGATACGATAGTCAAGTGTAAGGAGCTGTAATCAAAACTAAAATGAATTGAACAAATTTGCAGGAAATATCATGCACAGCTTAACGAATTAGTCATTCATATCACGGACAGTAATTTTCGTGAATGTGTTAGTGCATGAGACAATCACCTATTGTAGTGTGTTGGGATGTGCGTTTTTCACTCTTCTTATAAAGGAAAAAAGGTGTGCATAGTGCTTTTTACACTGACTTTCTATTTGAAACCAGAAATACCAGGTGGCATTCGAAAGAGCTCGATAATATCAAAAAATGTCTAGTAATACACATTTCGACTCACGTCAGCACATCAGTTAGTACACAGTTTTTGCTGTGTATATTTTATGCAGCGTCCTTGCCATCTCAAGCGAAGTGTGTATAGGCGAAGGAAGCAACACGCATTGAAAGTGTATGTGTGAGATCTTTCATATATTGTAGGGATGGCCGAACGGTTCACGAGCCGTTCATATAAACCGGTTCTTAAGAAAGAGTGGAAGAACGAACGGCTCACAAAAAAGAACCACGGTTCTTTGGGCGCACCAGAGCTGATGACTCGGGCAGGAGAGCATAACAAAATTATGACTCATCAATAGTATATTAAGCTATGAGGACTTATCGTGTTATTCGAAAGATATTCACGTCTCAAACATGCATATGAAAATATCATAACATTTTGATATCATATCTCGATATGCCTTCAATAAGATATACGAGTTGATTTTAAATATCTGATTAAAAGTAAATTTTTAAGTGAAAATTGTTTGTCATTGATTATTTATAATATATTCAGTTATGCATTCAGTGTTCAATAAGTTGAAAATATTGAATCGGTCATTTTCGAGATTTTCAATGCAAATTATTGGTTTGTTATTGAAATATCAAGTTTTGTTATTCATATAGTCTTGGAGGAACAATATTCTGGTATTATTTTTTGTTATTTTACCAACTATGTAAACCATATTAAGATCAAAATGAGGTGTATTTCCAATATCTGGTTGTGATATTATAATGATATTTTGTCCTGCTCGGGGAGTTCGCGCGAACTCGAAGTTTACCGAGACAACACGAACTGTCAACGCTCCGTCGTTCATATGAGCCGGTGTGGATCGGTTAGTGAGCGGTTCAGAGCCGCTCCGGCAAAAGCCGTTTCGCCCACCCCTAATATATTGTGTGAAACCAACTGTGGAGCGAACAATATGGACAATTCATGCACACTAGTGTGTCAATCAAAATGGTCATTTCGAATTGAAAAAAAAAACACCCTGTGCAACATTTCAGCTTGATCGAACTAAAAATGAGGTGACGCAATGTGATCGAAGTTTGGCCTTCGTAAATTCGAAAAATTACACTAGGCAACTTTTTATCAGATGATATCAGATCTCGACATTTCATGCATTTCTAAGCCATATGGCTTAATTTTTTTTTCTCATAAACCAAAATTTCATGCGCGCCTCCTTGAATAACTTTTCAGATGTGAAGAAGGCTTAACTTCAATTGCTTTGCGCCACCCCAATTATAGTCCGATTGAGCTGGAAGTTTGCTCAGAATGTTTTTTCGGCAAATGAATATTTAGTATAGGAGTGTGTGTGTTACAAAACAAAGCCACACACGTTTTTCAGTATAAACTAGACCGAAAAAGAACTGCCAGATGAGAGGCTAGAGAACGACGATGCATGTATGGAGCTGTTTAAAAAAGTTTTTGTTACAAAATCTCTTATTCCTTCGGGGTGCCCACTTTGGTTTGTTCAGAAAAGTTTTAGGCAACTAAATTATCTATCTAAAAAAATATTTTAAAATAATAGTGATGATCGATTTTTTATACTCACTTTTTGTTTTTGAAATATTTTTTTTTTTTTAGTACAGGATCTCAAATTAAATTTTTTCAAAATTTTTTTATAAAAGCTCAGACAGTTTTCTCAAATTCATCCCTTGATAACTTTTCTCTATTTTTTGTCATTATTCAGATATATCGATTTATAAAAAAACAACTGCAGCTTTTTTCATATGTTTGTACAGATAAATTTTCCAAAAAAAAATTAAAATCACTGATTTTACGTATTTAATTATTGATTTTACGTCTCCAATAAAAAAAAAATTTATTTTAAATTTCCCGATTTTATCACTTTCCCTATTTTATCACGCCAAAAATCATCAGGGCGTGATATAATCGGGTGATCACTGTATTAGCAAAGCAAGAAGTAGTCGCAAAAAACGTTTAATTTACTAGAACATTCATGTTCTTGTGTCAACAATGAGTGAGTGGTATAAAATGATTTCAATGCGGCAGCTGATCATTTGCTATCGAAGCATGCTCGGTCAAACTATATCTATTTCCGCTACTAATAGAATGCAAACAATTATATATGTGATGTGAACAGTTATCGCATCAGCATAAACGATGGGTGACCCCCGACAATTAAAAAACTGGCCCTCAAGTGCAATCCTTGCCTTGTTACAAAGTTCAACGTGTCGATTTCAAAACATGTCATTAAATCGGTTTTGAAATTCAGCTATCAGCTATATTACATGGTGACCGTGACAAGATATATTTGGTAGTTTTGATGTAATTCTAATACTTTAAATTTTTATTATAATCGATGTATAGTTTTGATTTAACATATTTCAAGTAAAAAAGCATAAACTTCCGAATGGAGCAAGAGTATTAGAGGGTTTGGCAGATACTTGTTAAAAATTATTTTTTTCTAAAAAAAAACAATATGGTGGTCAAGTTCAACATGGCAACCACCAACATTGATACAAGTAAAAGAAGGCTCTGTCTTTCTTCTTTATAATGTTATTTATTATATAAACTTCGTTAATTATTATATAAACTTCTGACCTGCGTGTCGCAAACAACTTTAAAATGACGTCGCGGTACTCTTTCGTTATGCGCGGTAAGCAAACAACAAATGTCAGCAAGGCGACACTAATGTCGGTTAGCCTATATATGAGGCCAACGATGAAAGGTTGTATTTGAACTTTTATTTATTTATATTTATTTATTAATTTGTCGTCAAGCATAAGTAGACCAGATTAATTGCATTTCATTCTTAACTTACTAACCTCAAAAAAAATATTTTCTTAAATGTAGTTTTGTTCATTGTTACATCGATTGATTCACAATATTGGTTATAACATGACATCATTGTATTAAGAGGTTCGTTTTTTCCATAATTTGTTCGTTGATTACTAAAACAAGTTTCTATTTCTTAGAGAACGAGTAGGAGCATATAAGTTCAAATTCGCCAAGATTTCTGGACTGTTTATTCTTTGTGTAATCACATCGTTTTTAAAAGCTACCATTGCGAACTCTCGTCGCTTTTCAAGACCATCCAGATTTATTAAAATGCAACGCGACTCATGAGAAGGTAAAGGTAAAATGGTCCAACCTAGCTTTCGTAGAGCATAAAACAAAAATTGCTTTTGTACTGATTTGTACGGTTTATATGTGTATCATGATATGGCGACCAGACTATGCTACTATATTCCAGCAGAGGCCTGACGTGTGCAACATACAATGTTTTGATGGTGTATGGATCTGTGAAGTGCAAACTGAATCTTTTAATAAATCCGAGCACATTACTTGCCTTATATATAATGTTATTATAATGGTCAACAAAGGTGAATTTGGAGCCGAGCGTGATTCCTAGATCTCTTACAAGACTGCTCCTTTCAACTGTTTTCATGTCTATAGTGATTGTTCTTTGTCTTATGCTATGTTTTCTGGTAAACGAAATGGAATTACATTTATTCATGTTAAGTTTCAACAGGCTTTTTATGCACCATGTGAGAAAAAAAAATAGTTCGAGATCATAATGTTTACGTATTTCAAGAAAAAGTTTCATGTCGTCTGCGTATATCAAAACGTTCAGCACCTTTAAGACATGTTCTACATCGTTTACAAATAAAATAAATAGTAGCGGACCTAGATGAGAACCTTGTGGCACACCGGATGTCACATTCACCAGTGATGATAAGCTACATTTTGGAAATAGGCATAGAGATAGAGATGGAGATAGAGATAGAGATAGAGATAGAGATAGAGATAGAGATAGAGATAGAGATAGAGATAGAGATAGAGATAGAGATAGAGATAGAGATAGAGATAGAGATAGAGATAGAGATAGAGATAGAGATAGAGATAGAGATAGAGAAAGAGATAGAGATAGAGATAGAGATAGAGATAGAGATAGAGATAGAGATAGAGATAGAGATAGAGATAGAGATAGAGATAGAGATAGAGATAGAGATAGAGATAGAGATAGAGATAGAGATAGAGATAGAGATAGAGATAGAGATAGAGATAGAGATAGAGATAGAGATAGAGATAGAGATAGAGATAGAGATAGAGATAGAGATAGAGATAGAGATAGAGATAGAGATAGCGATAGAGATAGAGATAGAGATAGAGATATGGATAGGGATAGGGATAGGGATAGGGATAGGGATAGGGATAGGGATAGGGATATAGATATATATATGGGTATAGATAGAGAAAGAGAAAGAAAAGGAGAAAGAGGAAGAGAAAGAGAAAGAGAACGAGAAAAAGAAAAAGAAAAAGAAAGAGAAAGAGAAAGAGATAGAGAAACAGAAACAGAAACAGACACAGAAACAGAAACAGAAATACAAACAGAAAGAGAAAGAGCAAGAGAAAAAGAAAGAGAAATAGAAAGAGAAAGAGAAAGAGAACAAAAGAGATAAGGAAATATGCATAAAAAGAGACATAGATAGAGAATGAGAAAGAGAAAGAGAGAGAGAATTCGAGAATTGAATTTGCATCTTCTGCTTGTTATAATTAGTATAGTATAGCCGAAGTAAGAGTAATAATAAGTAACGTTTAATACGACATCTACCTTTTAAAGTCATAAAACGTATGGTACAAGCGGTTCTGAGGTCCCTAGAAAGGAAAACGTTAGAAAGTAGGTTTTCCCATAAAAATTTTCATACAAATTTGAAATGTTCGAGGCCCCAGACAAAAAAAATTGGTTTTGGGTTCGTGCTATTCATATTCATTTTTTTCCATATAACGATACCCCACTCTAATGAATAGTTCCCTAGTCAATCAATCAATCCTTAAATCACCTTTGCTGTATGAAGTTATAGTGGTCATAGTTTCACTCTCATTACCGATGAAAAAAGTAGTTCATGAACTTTTCGATATCCAACTTATGCTCAATTCCAAACTTATGCTTAATTCCTTTGAAACGAATGTAACATCAAATTCTATTTTGCTCCAAAAAATCTACCTTTTAAATTTCGTTTAGTGATAGGGCTCAAAAGTTACGTCCTCACGAAAACAGGCTTCAGTAAAATTTGAGCGTAACCGGACTTAGGGATGCCCGAATCTCTCTGGTGTTACCTGAAGATCTGGTGTTACCTGAATCGACTTTCTAGGAGAGTCTTGCAGCTCTAAAATTTTCTAAATTTTGCTTTATTTCATGGGTCTTTTTCCATTGTTTTTTTTATTTTGAGAAGATGAAACTTTTGAACAAAATTCGTAAAGTCGATTTTCATTGGCACCCTAATACAGACGTTGCGTTATTCGAGCTATTTCATTACTTTTGTTTTAGTTTCAAAAAGTGAACAGATGCCTCAGAGAACCCACGTGTCGAGGGTTTCGTATCTTTTCTGTTATCGTATTTAAAGGTGTAGCAAAAAAGTGACTACTAGAAGAAACCGAGCGAAAAACGTATTGAATACATGAAGAATCTGTTCAAGTTCAAATATTGCGAAATTCAAAAACAGGAATACTAAATTGTAAATAAGCTGCGTGGTTCTACGAAATTCTAGCAGAAGCTGTAAAATGTTATCTAATTTAAACCTTAAAAACTACAAATGATTCCCCCTCGTATCACAAGATCTCTGCAAAAAGATCCACTCGGATCGACTTCACCAGGGCAGAGCAGCAGCTGACAGCTTGAACAAACAAACGGAGAAATTTAGAATAATGTCGTACTAATTGCCCCATTTAGTCAGGCGGCACTTATCTGCTGCCTCGTACTCGTAACCGATCGACGCTGCGAGGGCGGACACGTGAGCTGATGACATCGCGCGCTGGTGGCGTGAAACTTCGTCTTCGTCCGCTCCGGCCAGGAGGAAACCCGATTATGCACAGGAAAGATTCTTTTTCCTCATCCTCATCCCGACAAACGGTGTCAGTCTCTTTCTTATTGGCATGACACATGACCCACATTTATTGACGACAAGGTATCGATTCGCATTCTCTTCATTGGTTTTCTCTCTGCAGTCTGCTGCTATGCACTAACTGGTTTTTAGCATCATCATCATTGCCATCGCCAACGTTGTCCTCCGGGAAAGCGCCAAACCCCGCAAGTGCAGTGACAGTCAGTGGCTTTTGTCATTTACAAGCGCGCATACAACCGGGACCTGGCCTGGGTCTAGTCTACTGGGGTGGGGGAAATGAGTAGGGAAAGGAAAGCATGGTTCAAATGACATGTAACGAGGCGACAACGAAATAACTTTTCTTGCTGTTTGAAGCCCTCGCCAGGCGAATTGCATAGCTATCAGCTACCGTGATGCTGATTTGCTGCCGGGTACCAAGTTGCAGTGCAGCGCAAACGGATCGTGCTTCTGATGGAAGGTATTTTCTATTCGCGAGGGTGGAAAGATTTGACAACGGGACTACCTACAAAAATTACCAACACCGCGAGCTGTCGATCGTTTCTCGAAGTCTAGGCAAGAGCTCCGAGACGGGACGAAGGATAGTTTGTCAGTTTATTTTTTCTCTGCTACCACTCTGACGATCATATAAAATAGTTTCACTGCTTTGCGGGCAGAAATTTTGATGCACTAAGCGAGAGGGAAAGACTAAAATCGTGAAAGAAAATTGATTGTTCACGTTTGTTTAAAATTAGCATAAAATTACAATAGAATCTCGACTAGGCTGGTGGATGCATGAAATAACCGCTGGAAGAAAAAAGGCAGGAAAAATGCGACTCGAACGAGAGTGAAGTGAGTTTACTGCTGTCTGGCGGCTGCTTGTACGACTCGTTGTTTATTGAAGTTTTGTCGAGGAGTAACACGGCAAATCAGGCGACACAGAAAAGGCAGCCCCGTTAGTAGTAGCTCAATCAGCTAGCCTAGCGAGAGAGGCAGCGTGGATCTAAATTAAATAATTACAACAAATAGTTCAATTTACATGGTGTCAGTTGCTGTTGGCGAACAGAATGGGGTCGACCGTTGGCGTCTAGGTCGTGTGCGCTGGCTGTTGGCTTGAAGACGAATGGGCTTATTTGATAGTTCGGTGAATAGCTTTTTCATTGGGTCAGTTTTATTGTTAATTAGTTTAGACTAGAATAAATTTACAGAGAAGGAAACTGTTGATAGTAAAAAAAAAACAATTTGTTGGTAATTTCCTGCTCTAACTGCAATGCAATTATTTCTTAATGTTCATCAAAATAACATAGTTTCATGTCTCCAAGGTCTTACTTTAGTATGATTGAATCACTGACGGAAATAAAATAGAAGGTCACAAATGTTAAAATATGATACTTGTATAGAAAATATTATCGCAACAATTTCAGAATCAATCTGAATTTTGCATGTTAAGCGCCTAGCGTCCGTCATGACTTTACCAATACAACACGATACCAGTGTGGAACGCATCAGCGATAAGGGTTCGTTTCCTAACCCAACTGACCGATCCCCGTTGACCCTGGTCAGGGACGACCCCCTCGGCAGCGTTCCATCCTAGTGTGTGCCGTCCATCCTCGCGAATGCATGAAATTAAAAATTACCTCTATCTGATAAATGATACCACTTTATTTCACCTCAATAAAGCAATAAATTGCTTCATTTTCAATACGAATTCCTTTCGGATGTGGAATCGTTCGATGCGTGGCAAGCAACGGTCCAGCGAGGATGACCGGCACTGGTTGTTTGGGATGGATTTAATTTCCAACCGATTATTACCAGCACCTCCGAGCGAGAAGCATTCTCGGTCAGGGGAAAAACAGAGTCTGGCGTTGCAATCTTTCTTTTTCGCACCTTGTCTTGCGGTGAGGTCTAACCGGCATTTATGCTGGTTGCAATATTTTAGCTCTACGAAACAAAACCGCCGGTCCTCCTGGCAGCAGGGTGTGTGGTGCGAACGAGATCACTTACAGAAATAAAAATATGAGATGCCTGGAACATTTCGAAAAGAGGCAATGGCGAGGATTTTCTTGCGAGAAAGCGGGAGAGGGTTGAAAGTGGATGTACAGTGTATATACAGCGCATGAAGAACTTCTCGATAATTGCAGCAGTCAATTTACATTTAATATCAACCTGGTCAACAGGGAATGCGCGCGGGGATTTCGCGGCTCAACTGCACAGAACAGAATGCGGGCTTGCCGGCACTCTTCGCGGGTAGTTGAACGGGGTGAAAAATGGGGAGGATCGTTAAAAGTCGAGGATTCACGCTGAGAACCAGTCAAATTGTGGGATGAATAAATTGGATGCTAGGAAAATTGCATTGCACAGCACAGCGGTGAGTGTAAAAATACGACGACGATGGTTTTAAAGTTGTTACATATTTTCAAAACAACGATCCGCGTTTATTGTTTTATCGTTGAACAGTTGCCTGCTTTCGGAATTAAAAGTACGCAATAGTAGTTTACTTAATGCATTTTTTGCTACCAACTGCAACTTTAAAAACATATTTACCTTGGGATTCCCTCTGAAATAGGATATACCCAAGCTTGTAATTCATTACAAAAAAAAACCTGGACACTATTTACTTTACGGTTGGCGCTGTAAATCAAGTTGACATTTTTGCTTCATTTCATCACGTTGTTGTCGCTTGGTACTCAGCCGAGTAGGGTCCGTAAATCTTCCTGGGAACTTTCAACAGCAGCTTTGCCGTTAGACAAGCGAAATCTCCGACCGCGTCACTCGTCGTTGCACGCTTGCTGCTGTCATTGTCGGGGTGAGTTTATCAATCAAAAAATCGACACGCTTGACAGGTGGAACGAGCAATTCACTCGAGCTCGAACACTTTAGAGCGAACGCCAGTAGCTGCTGACATGCCCCGTAGCATAAGGGCGCACTAAATGTTTCCTGCTACGGTCGCGACTGGGAAGGATTATCACTTCAACAGCATGGACGGCTCTCATTTCACTGGTCTTCTGCACGTTTGTCGGTGGATGATGACGTTTCGATTTCAATTGAACCGGAAAGTGTGCCCATTTCATACATGTAGAGGAGTAACGTGGGCTGAAATGCGCTCAACTCGCAGCGGAAGTTAGCGTTCTGTTTTTGCTCAGGCATCTCACTCACCCATTCAGCCCATCGTTCCTCCAGAAGTCGGGAAAAGCACAAATAAAAGTGAAAATCTAATTGGCACAGTTCGCTGGCGTCTCGAAATCATCGGTTCGAATTGACTGCAGATTGTAGAGCAGCAAAAAAAAAGTTCGCCCCTATCCATTGCTTCTCTCACATTAAGGCTTGGTTTCGCAAACTCATTTCCTCATCGGCAAACGGTTGTAGGTGGGCAATTATTTCATTCCGATTATTGGGGGGAGATGCTCACGCTATTGAAGCAGAAATGGCTGAAATAGCACAGTGGATTTATTCACTGTTGGAGTCTGAAAGTAAAAGGAAATCGACTGAGTTTACTAGCGGGCAGACTATGTACTTGAGCGGTTTAAAACTTTTACCGCTTCCAACGTCGATGGCGCTAATGATGTGCACAGATCGTAAAATTCAACATCTCAAGCGTCATTGGGAAAGTAAAAGTATAACGGGCTGCTACGCAATAGCAGTTTCATTGTTGACAAATTTAACTATTCCGTCTGATCAGGTATTGCAAGAAATAACGAGAATCGCTCGAAACATTTCAGGTTTATTGAAAGTAACAAACATAACTCGATAATATATACCTCATGATAGGCTTTTGAAACGTTACTAATTTATTGGGTTGTAAAGTTGTACATCGTTAGATAGTTTACCCTAAGGGGTTACGGTTTTTGCTTGAGAAAACTAAGGAATGTTTGGATATTTCAAAGGTTAAGGGCAATATTTTTATTGCAATACAGTTATATTTTTCTGATAGTACAGTTTTTCAGTAACAAAAACAGTACTTTGTGAACTTTTACATACTTGAGCTTATCAAAGCAATTGTCAACAAAGAAGTATTTCTCAAAATGAAAAGTTGAATAACTAACAAATATAGTAAGAATGCTTTTAAGGGTCGTTCAACATCGCCAGATATACTTTAGATTAATTATTGAATTCGAAGGAAAAAAAAAACGTGTTTTAATTTTTCTCAACGATTTTATTTGGGACATTTCCTTTTTATTGTGGTTGTTAACTACATTTTTTTCAGAAGATCTTCGAAAAATTGTTTATAGGCTGCATGTTTATTATTGCACCTTATGAGTACAATAATAAACATGCAACCTGTAATTAATTTTATGATGCTGTCAATTGAATTTTTCAAGAGTGGTTTATTCAAGAATTGCGCTGATTTTTGCTATTGATAGTAAACTCACGTGTATTGTATAGTACTGAGATGTGAAAAACTCATTAACTGCTTCAATTGAAAGCAAGTGATCGTCCGGAACGGATGGGTTAATTTTCTACAAAACTAAGACTATATCGAAAAAAACCCATTTTCCAGTTTTCTTCGAAGGTAGAAAAACTTAGTTATTAATGAGAACATTTCCCTGGGCAATTAGTGACGCCGGATAGTAACTCGTTCAGTTTTTTGACGTAGAATACGTCTTACGGCAACAATTACAGGGACCCAATTTCAATACAGGGATCCAATTTCAAAACCGAAAACATCGAGAGCGTCACAAAAATTGTCCAATTTCAAACATTTTAAACCCAGTCAGTTTCCAACCGATTTCTTTCATTTTTGCAGCAATCGATTGGAAAATCATTTAAGCACCCGTCCAAATGCAGATAATTGTAATCTGATTGTTCAAACTATTGTAATATTGAAAATTGTTGAACAATATCGAAACGCAAATGTCGATTTTTGATTGGTCGCTTGCTGCCTTTCCCTAAATAGGACGACAGAATGGAGTACCTAGTTAGCCACCATTACCATCACCGCCGCCAGCACCATCACCATCAACACACTCCAATGTTGATTTTGACAGTTAGCGGCACGGTAATCCCGAAGTTCATAATGTTTGGCTTCCTTCGAGTTCCTACCCGTATTTATTTCCCATCACCAATGATCTGTTTCAAGTGCCTTGAATATGGCCATACTAAAGCGCGCTGCAAAGGGCAGGAACGGTGTCGGAACTGCTCGGAAATTCACCCAGTTAACCCGGTAGAAGGTTGCCCGTATGTTACAAAATGCCTACACTGTAAAGAGGGACATATCACATTGAGCAACTATTGCACATTTTTCATTAAAGAAAAGGACATAATTAAGATAAAATGTAGCTCCGGTGTATCTTTCAAGGAAGCCAGATTAGAATACGAAAGGATTCATGGTCCTAAATCGTATGCCAATATTTCAAATGTGCAACAAAGACTCGATCCACACAAAACTGATAATCTAGAAGAAATATTAAAAGAAAAGGAGAATACTATCGAACAGCTAATGAAAACGATTTCGGAATTATCCAGCAGATTGGACGAATTGGAAAAAGGAAAAACCCAGAAAAAGAAACACAAACGCGAAACAAAGAAAAAAACTATGGAAACTGACTCTAGCAAACATAACACAGATATAAGTAAGGTAAGTGGAACTTCCTCCAATATCATTGTTCAAAATATGGAAAGCTCAAAAACTCACAGGCGACATTTCACAATTGCAATAGAACCCCCATCTTTTAAGAAACCCCCAGGGGAATACAGCAGAATTGACAGTATTCACAATTCAAAAAATTTCAATATAGTAACCAATCCTATCAATAGCCTTTAACCCACTCAATAAAAACAAAACTCGCAACCCCAAGCCTACTGTCGATCCGAATATTCTGGCCTTACAATGGAATTTAGACGGTTTAAGAGAAAAATTACCCGAGTTACAACTTCTGATTACCGAATACAATCCCCTAGTCATTGCTCTCCAAGAAACCCTTATTCCGGAATCTAACTCTCGCATCGACTATATCAAAAATTACAAACTGTACATCCATGAAAATTCTTGCAACCCTTCAAAAACTGGTGTTGGAATAGCCATTAAATCTGATACCCCACATCACCGAGTCCAGATCTCATCCCAACTGCAAGCAATAGCACTAGAAATTGATAATCCAATCAAAGCCACCGTTGTCTCAATATATATATATATATATATATATATATATATATATATATATATATATATATATATATATATATATATATATATATATATATATATATATATATATATATATATATATATATATATATATATATATATATATATATATATATATATATATATATATATATATATATCCCAATCTTACAACGATATAGACCAGCTTAAGAAATTACTTAAACAATTATTGGATCAATTTTCGTCTCCAGTCATTTTTCTGGGGGACTTTAACAGCCACTCTATTACCTGGGGTAGCCATCGATATGATGCTAGAGGTCGTGCTATAGAGAGTTTCATCGAGGAACAGAACCTCGTTTTACTAAATGACGGAAGTCATACTAGAATTAACCCGCCTAATAATAACACCAGCCCGATTGATCTCTCCATCGTTGCCCGGAATTTTGCCAGTAATTTAACATGGAAGGTTCACGACGACTGCTGTGGTAGTGACCACATGCCTATAGTTATCAGGCTTAACAGAGATAAACCAAGCAATTTTGTTCGACCTAGATGGAAATATGAACTGGCAAACTGGCCCAAATACCAACAAGAAATCAAAACATTATTCTCTACCAACCCTCCTTCCTCTCCAGACGCATTCTCCTTAATGATTTTTGAAATAGCTCTCAAACATATCCCCAGAACGAGTGGCAAACTTGGGAAAAAAGCGGTACTTTGGTGGAGCCCGGAAGTTAAAAAAGCAATTAAATTACGGCGCAAGAAATTGAGGGCTCTTCAAAAAATCCCAAGAGAAGAAAGGGTAAACTCGGACACCTTCACCGAATTCAAAAATGCTAGAAACTCAGCCCGACTTATAGTGAACAAAGCTGAAACGGACAGGTTGGGACCAATTCATAGAATCAATAAACCCCGGTACTACTTCTAAAGAATTATGGAATAACGTTAATCGTCTAAAAGGCGCTCGTGGCAGGACCCCTATCAATATTAAGATTAACGATCAAATATCATCCGACCCCTTAATTAACGCAGAACATTTAGCTAACCATTTCGCCCTTGCTTCATCTTCCACTAACTACAATAAGAATTTCCTCACTAGTAAAAATGTAATTGAATCGAACCCACCTTGCTTTGATACTGATGCCAACTTGGAATATAATAATGATTTCAGTTTATTAGAACTTGATTGGGCTTTCAGCAAGTTAAAAGGCTTTTCGGCCGGTCCTGACAAAATCGGATATCCTCTCCTCAAAAACCTGCCAATTATCGGTAAAACCATATTATTATCAATATATAACAAAATTTGGTCAACAGGCAATATTCCAACGGATTAGAAAACAGGCTTCATTGTTCCAATCCCTAAACCAGATAAGGACAGATCCATCGCAGACAATTACAGGCCCATTACACTGTTAAATTGCATTGGCAAAGTTCTTGAGAAGATGGTAAACCGACGATTGCTTCATGAATTAGAGTCCCATGGCCTGCTCGACAATAGACAATTTGCCTTTCGCCCCGACAAAGGTGTTGACGACTATTTTACTGAATTAGAAGCCATTATAGAGGAACATCGCGAACGAAAGATGCATGGTGATATTGTCTCATTCGACCTTGCTAAAGCCTACGATCGAGCATGGCGTTTTCCTATTCTTAAATCATTATGAGTCTTTTCATTGCAAACTTCCTTACGGATAGAAAATCTAGAGTAATTATAGGGAACACACAATCAGAAACTAAAACACTTGAGAATGGAATACCTGAAGGCTCCGTTCTATCTCCGACACTCTTCCTCATCTGCATGCAATCAATATTTGAAATCATTCCTCATAATGTACATATTCTCTTATATGCTGACGATATAACTTTGATATCCTTCCACAACTTCAAATCAATAGCCCGAAAGCAAATGCAATCAGCAGTCAATTTGGTCTCTCTTTGGGCTTACGAAAGAGGTTTTACTATTGCTCCCAACAAATCTCAACTTTTACACATCAGTTGCAACCGACAAAAAATGAAAAAACTTCCTATTTTAAAAATTAAACAAATCTCCATCCCTACAAAACCAAGCCTCAAATTACTTGGTATTCATCTTGACCGCCTCCTCAACTTCAAAACACATGCTGGAGCTATCCGAAAGGATACCGTTAAAAAAATGCGAGTAGTTACAATTATTGGTGCCAGAATACCTTGTGGCCACAGAACAACGATCATCAGAATCTTAAATGCATGGTTGCTTCCCAAAAAATTCTACGGAATAGGCTTTTATAGTCTAGGTGGCGATACAGTTACTGAAAAAATCCGCCCATTATTCAACAAGGCATTCCGTTTAGCATCCGGACTATTCGTCACAAGTCCAACTAAAGCAGTTATGGCAGAATGTGGTCAACTTCCCCATGAATATTACCTATTAGAATGCCTGGTAAGAAAATCAATACGCTGGCTGAGCATTACCGGCCGCGATGAGGTCCCACTTGTAGTCAGAACATACAGTCTCATGGAATCCATGAATAAATGCAAAATCCCACCAATAGCAGTATTACCTAGATCAAAAAATCGTCCATGGAACACTCATGTCCCCTCCATAGACCTATCCCTCTCAAATCTAATCAAAGCTGGCGATACTCCCTCAATAGTCCAAAAATATTTCCATCAACTGATTTCCGATAAATATAAAAATTACCAACACATTTCCACAGATGGCTCAGTGAAAGGCGAAAAAGTCGGCTACGGCATATTCTCCAAATCACCAAACCTCAACTTAAATGCTTCCCTCCCACCAATCTGTTCTATCTACAGCGCGGAGGCCTTTGCACTTATGAAAACATGTAACATTGTACTGGACTCTCCGAAACCTACAGTTATCTTCAGTGATTCAGCTAGTTGTCGCACTGCTATGCGATCTAATGTGAATAAACACCCTTGGCTAATTGAAACTGAACTCAAAGCTTTGCAAAAAAATATCAATTTCTGCTGGATCCCCGGTCACTCTGGGATAACTGGTAACGAAGAGGCAGATAAACTTGCCGGTTTTGGTCGCGATAAAGAAAGTGAGGTTACACCCATTCCATCCTCTGATGCCATCAGATGGGCAAAGACTATAATTCGTAACAGCTGGACATTGAGTGGTTCCGAAACAGATCATGTATTCTCCGAAAAGTAAAAAACTCCACCACCCGTTGGCCAGACAACAATAATCCTAGGACTCGTCGAATATTATCCAGGATCCGGATCGGGCATACCCGCCTTACTCATAGCTTTTTAATAGATAAATCTGATCCACCAACCTGCATAACGTGCGGACTTCCCCTAAATATTAGTCACATTTTGTTGGAGTGTAGAGCTTTCCATACCAAACGCATATCGAACAATTTCAGTAATAGTTTGGAGGAAGTTGTCTCACCACCTTACGAGAAACAACTAATAAATTTCCTAAAAGAATCTAATCTGTACGACAAAATTTAATACAGAGTGACAATAACCATAGGGACGAATGACCGCCACGGTTAAAATCCCTGCGGTGGTAGTGGTTAGCTGCAGTTCTTAACTCTTTCAGTTCGGTTCCTCTTCGATCTGAGTTGGACCCCACCAGCGGTAATCCGATTCAGATATCGTTGGGCAAATACAACCCGAAACTGAAAGAGACTCGCACCGCCAGGTGAATTGAGAAGCCACCATCATCCAGCGTATGTATATACAGGGTGTATGCACATAACGTGTGTGAATATTTGAAGCGTGTGTCCCTAATATATAACGTGTGTGGCTAGCGTGTGTGTATGTTTATGGAGTGTATGCATGCCTGTAGCGCGTGTGTGCATGTTTATAGCGCGTGTTGCTTGCTATATAGCGTGCGTGGCTAGCAGTATAGCGGTTGAAATTTTCATATATACACTACCCGTCTTAAGTTTGGAATCGCTTTACTGAGTATTGCAACACCCAGTTTGAATATTGCAACACCCAGAAAAGTTTAGTATCACTCAAAATGGGCAAATTTCTGTAGCTGTAACTGTAATATGCTTGACCAGAACTGGCACAAGCCGAACACCGCAACTTTGTGGGTAGTAATGATCACGCGATAAGTTGAAGTCTAAATATGAAAAACTGCATGCACCCTAGCGCCGCATAGCGGGGTAATTCAGTATTAAATTGTCTACCATGTAGAGCCTTTAGCCTTCTTAACAAGTTTGCTGAACACCGCAACTTTCTGGCAGGTCGGAATCGTGAGATTAGTTAAGTTCAAAATACGACTCATTGTGTGCCCACTAGCACCACATTGCGGTAAAATTTCACACTGAATTGGCCACCATACAGTAGCCTTTGACCTTCGGAACAAGTTTGCTGAAAACCGCAACTTTCTAGGTTGTCAAAAACACGAGATATCCACCCATTCCAGGTGATGCTAAACTTTTCGGGAGGCGTTGCAATATTCAAACTGGGTGTTGCAATACTCAGTGCAGCGATTCAGAACTTATGACGGGTGGTGTAATTGCTAACAAATCACCTTATGTAGAATTAGATTATCACTGTGAATCATTCAAAACTAAATAAAAAATTTGCCATGTTGAAAAAATATTCACTTGTCAATAAATGGCATTGACAAACACAATTAACCTCAAAGTTTATCTGAAGAATTAATCCCAATTCGGTGTATTCCCAAACCTATTCCAAGAAATACATTGGCATAGGACAGGCTGTCGTATTCTACGTTACCTCTGCGGTCGTGTCTTATAAACAACCTCTTCAACTTTTGTCATTGGGAACTGCCATTTGCAGGATGGTTCTCTTTCTATTATTTCTAACAGCGCTCTCCGCCAATGCTGACACTTCGCAGCAAGGTAAATTGCAGCCGCCAGATCAATAGTTACTCCTGTACTAACCTGCTGCTGTTGTGTAATGTGATTTTACCCTTACTTTTATACGCTATCTACGCTACTTTACCGAGCCTTGTTCCTTCTGCCAAATATCGCCAATTACAATTTCCTGGAGATGTTTCGTCGTGCGTCCTTCTGGCCAGTTTTATTAAAAGAAGGACTTATTTTTGTTAAGTGGAAGTCACACAAAGAAAGTATAGAATTCAGCGTAAAGAAACGGTAAGGGGTGGGGTATTCTGAGGATAAACCCATGTTAAGGTCCTTTTTTGACATCGAATGGTCTGACTCTACTAAGATTCCAACCGATGACCATCCGCTTGACAAAGCGAACTCTGTAACTTTGCTGCTACGCAGCTCCTCCTTGTATTAAATATTTACGAAGAGGACAAACGCGACAAGTGGGTGGGGCCACGCACGCGGTATTATGGAAGAAACTGAAAAAAGGTTGAGCAGCGTTGCTCGTTGCGTGCAGCGTTGCAGCGTTTTTCAGGTATAAAGAGTAAAGTTGCGCGCGAAGTGCATTAGTTTTCCGTCAACTGTTCAACCGTCAACTAATTCCTCAAAAAGATAGCATCGAGGACACAAGTGGGCCACGAACAAGCGGCAGAGCAACCAAGAAAGCTAGCCAAGTACGCTGGGTAGGAAGCTAAAACTATTACGAAATACACTAGCTCAAAGTGAATTGTTTTGTGCCTCCCGCCAAGTAAAAATTACAATTGGTCTTCTTCAAAATCTCATCCAGGTAGTAATCACCATCGATTTTTACTCTTTTATCGACGAAAAGCAGCTCGGTTCGCGAATCGGTGGTCACTCCAGCAAAAACCATCACGGAAGCTTGGTGAGACGAGCGAGGGATTCTTTTACTTGAATCAGCCTCTCCTGATGTTCGTGCAAGCACCCGGTCGTTTTGTGGGTTGCTTGCTTGCTTTACGGTAAACGGTTTTTTGCGTCGGTGAAGAGCGTTGTCAGGTGCTCGCGACGAATGGTCCTGGCAAGAAGATCTTTGTGGCGAATGTGCCTTTTTTTTGTTTGCGCGTCGGAAAGAACCTGTTTTTTCTGATGTTAGTATGTTAAAAAAAACTGTTGTTGTTTTTAAATGTTTTAAAAAAAAATATTTCAAAAGTTTTCTCTTCCCATTTTTTTAGTTACTTAAATAAGTTTCCTCGTAAACATAACGTTAAAGCGATGAACCCGGCGAGAAATTCCCATACAACACTCCCACGTAAGTTTACGCGTTTTGGTAATGGCTAGGGGCACCAAAATTCATAGGAATGGGCTATAATCTTTTATTTTTTTCCGGTTTGAGCTTTTGGAATGCACTCTTTTACGTTTTGTCGACCAGTATAATCAAATAAGCTATGAGCTTTAACCTATTTCACTATAAAAATGTATCGAAAGTTAAGAGAAATTTTTTCCATATCCAACTAGATAAGCATTTGAAATCTTTCGTTCTACCGTTTTACTCTATTTCATATATTTCGGAATGACATCCTATTAAAGTAAAACGAATTCTACGTCAAAATTTCCGCATACAGACGGGACCTGAACCCACAATCTCCGATGTCTGTTTGCCATCTTCAATTTACAACAGTTAAGTAACTTCCACTTTGTATAGATTGATAAGGGCTCCGGCTACGTCTTAACGATCGGTTAGGGAGGGAAAAAAGTATTACCGTTGTTGCCAGGGACCGAGATTACTTCAGTATCTCTAACAACTGTAACGGGAAGGGTGATTGCTTTGATATTTTTATACTTCTACCCTTCCCTCCACGCTTTTATATAGACTCTACTGCTATTCCTCACCAAGCCTCGTTAGGTACCCTGCCAGTAGTTTTAGCTGCTTGGAGAGATAGTCAACTGTGTGTGACTTTTTTCTGGAATTTAGCTTGTAAGCAGGGTTGCAAATTTTCACTGTCAGTGATGGATTCTCAGTTGAAACTGAAATCTACGAATATGTATCAGTTTCAACAAGAACTCAGCTCGTTCTTGTTGAAACTGATACATATTCGTAGATTTCGTTCAGATTTCAGAGCGATAATTGTTTTCAGCTTATGTCAGTGGACAGTCATAATGCTGACGATGCGATGTTGATGCGGTGTAGGATGAAGACGCTTACCTACTTCATCGACTTCATGCAATAGATTGGCTCAGATCGAATAATTTTGATAATTTTTAAGCGATACCATTTACTTCACTGACATGATTTTCACTGACAATTGACTCGGGTGACACTCAATATCAGTTTAAAAAGAGTGAGTGTGGAACTGCTGTTGTGCCATTTTCATTTTTCTTTGTTGAAATTTCGCAACACTGCTGGGAGAAGAATCAAGTAGGAGGATGGGAGGTAGCCTGAGAATCAACCCATGCGTAAAAGTCCCTCCGACACCTAGCTTCGAACACCGATGATGGATTTTTTAAAAACCGGGATGATGCACAGAGGTCGAAAACCTATCCCAGAAGCCGTTTTGAAATCCAAGATGGTGACTTTTGGTTTCTGGAAAACAGGCAAAAATAGCAGAATATCATTCAATATGGATAATTTCCAAATCTATAAGATGCTCAGAGAGCGAAAATCAGCTCCAGACGCCATTTTTAAAACCAAGATGGCGAGTTCCAGTTTTTGAAAATGATCAAATACCAACCAATACGGATATTTTCGTTATTGCAATGATGTACAGAGACCAAAAGTCGATTTCAGCCGCCATTTTGAAATCCATGACGGCAAATTCTGGTGTCTGAAAAACATTCAAAAATGGCCAAACATTACCAAATATGAGAATTTACGGAATCGGGATGATGTCCAGAAGCCAGCAATTTTAAAATTCTTGTAGTTGGAGAGGCCACATGAAATGACAATATTACGCGCTATTATGATGGTGCCCAGTAAGATTCCATAACTCTATTGATTTTAAAAATAAGACTGACAGATAGATTTCGATGCATCGTTCAAATTCAGCTTACTGCCTAAAGACTTGTATCGCGTAATCTTGTAGAATCGTGTTATTTATTACAATCTAAATTGCAATCGTGATAATTAGTCAAGAGGTGATATTTCAAAAGTCGGTCATTTAGTTAAGAAATCGCGTGCCATTATTATTGTGCCTAATATGACTATTAAAATGCAAGATAGCATTTTCATGCTTAATGAGCTGAAAATACGCAAAAGTTTTATCGACCAATTTAGTTTTGAATGAAATTTAGAATACGTATTTGCCTTGGCAAATTAAACATTCAGCACGCGGGAAAAATTGTTTAGACACAAAAGTAATTTCCTAAACTAGCGTTAATAAAATTAATAAAATAAATTAAAAAAAAATAAGACCAGAACGTTTGGCTACTGCCAATTGGTTAAAAAACTGACGTCCATACAAGATGCAAATGTCTAAGATAAAATCGTATTATTTGGAAAAACAATCACGAAAAATCACAGGAGGGTTGTATGCAAACCCACGACCGCAAGGTTGAAGTAGAATACTTTTACAAAAAGATAACCCGGCTG
This sequence comes from Wyeomyia smithii, assembly GCF_029784165.1. NCBI lineage: Eukaryota > Metazoa > Arthropoda > Insecta > Diptera > Culicidae > Wyeomyia > Wyeomyia smithii. The sequence continues at coordinate 279,032,626 of NC_073695.1, forward strand.
CTTGCGTGTCAGTCATTTTGAAATCGGATTTGTTTCGTATTTACCGCTTGTTAAGTACAGTATCAACAAATCGTAATAAACATCACACTGTTGTGCATTTGCAGCGGCATCAAACCTCAGCTGCAGTTTATTAATAACAATTCATTATTCTCTTCCAAATACATTTAGCAACCTTGAAAAAGACCGATTGCTGGAATTGCAAATTTCATTCAGTTATTGCATAAATGCTTCATGGTCAGATATACCCGCTGCAACTGCTACGCTATCCGTAGCCATGCCACAGTTGTGGCCGCTATACACTGCCATTGGTATCCGCTGCCCCGGAATCGGCTGGACGAGCTGCTATCGATACTGAGATCTTCTGCAACTAGTGCGCTATCCATTGCTATGCCATAGCAGTGGCCGCTATCCGTTATCGCTGGTATCCACTGCACTACTACTGCTGCTACTAAGGTATGACTGCTGTAATCGCTGTCTAGAACTATTATGAGCGGCTTCGGCTGAAACAGGCTCTTTTATAGGCAAAATAGCAAATTTTAAATTGCAAGGTATATGATTCTGTCGACCGTGCTTGGGAAGCCTTAACGGTGAGTGTCTCGGCGTCTCTCTGGTCATAGACATAGTGTTTTTGTGAACATCAATATAAAATAGAAAAACTCAATCGCCTTCTCCCCTATTTTCTCTTTTGAAGTAGAATACTTCTCTCAGGAAGCAAGGCTACATAGGGATGTGAAATGAAAATCTTAAACCAAAAAAAGTGAAAAATATGTCTAATTTCAATTGCTAATAAATCGGTTAGTATTCGATGGATTTCCTTCGTTCTTGCAGCAATAGATTGGAAAATCTTCAAAGATTGTTCCCAAATGCAGATAATTGTAATTTTATTATTCAAACTATTGTACTATTGAAAATAGTCAAGCCTTGTCAAAACGAAAAATTCGGCCTCTGATTGGTCGTTATATGATTGCTTCCCAAGCACGGTCGACAGAATTATAGACCTTGCCATTTAAAATGTACAATTTGGCCTATAAAAGAGCCTATTTCACTCGAAGCCGCTCATTATAATTCTAGACTGCAACAGGAGCAGTCCTCCCTTAGCAGCAGCAGTGGATACAGCAGCAGTTGCAGTGCAGCGGATAACGGCCACAGCTGTGGTATGGCAACGGATAGCGGAGCGCGTCTCAGCATCGATAGCAGGACCAGGTGATGCAGGGCAGCGGATACCTACGGCAACGGAAGCGTCCATTACTGTGGCAACGGGGATAGCGCAGCGGTTGACGTTGGTCTCAGCATCAATAATATAAGCGGGGCCAGCTGATGCAGTGTGGCATTTTAGTGAAATGCTGTCCCTGAGCGATAGCAGGCACACTAGCAAATGCATCCAATAAAAAGAACGTTCTGGAAAGCTTTTCAGTGTTTATTTCCCCCCAATACTTTATTCGCACTGCCAGTGATAACGCAAAGATGTGATCGGCATCTTACCAAACATTGAATTAAACAACAAATTGTCCTTTCCAGGATGAAATAAAAACCTAATTGAAGAGTTAATATATTCTCTTGAATCAATTTACACTTTCAAGAAATTTGGAACAGATATATATTTGGCTTCATCTCCGTGTCTCAGAACGTACTGAACTATCTTTTCCTTCAGTCATGAGCACAACATCCGAAAAGCTTTCATTATGAGCATAAAAAAAAAATTTCGCATTATTAAAATTCAAAAAATGTCAAGTTCAAATCATGACAAGCAGCAATATTATTGAGAATGGTCAATCCTTGTTGAAGCGCAAAATTCGACTGATCTTAATAGTCGTTAATATGACTGCTTCCCAAGCACGGTCGACTGAATCATAGACCATGCCATTTTAAATTTGCTATTTGTCTGTATAAGAGTAAGGATGGGAATTATCGACTGGAATGGCTATCGAGAGTTATCGATGATTTCCTACTACTATCGATAGGTTTTTCATCCCTATAGAAGAGCCTGTTTCAGTCGAAGCCGCTCATAATAGTTCTAGACAGCGACAACAGTAGTCTTCCATTAGCAGCAGCAGTGCAGTGGATACCAGGCGGATAGCGGCCACAGCTGTGGCATAGCAATGGATAGTGCAATAGTTGCAGCGGATCTCAGCATCGATAGCAGCTGGGCCAGCTGATGCAGGGATAGCGGATACCAATAGCAGCGTATAGCGGCCAAAACATTGGCATGGCTACGGAGAGCGTAGCAGTTGCAGCGGGTTTAGCATCGATAGCAGCTGATGCAGTGAGGCACTTTAGTGAAATGCAGTCTCTGTGCGATAGCGGGCACTAGATGCATTCAATGAAAAGTTGACTCATTTTGACAACACATGAGCCGTCTAGTTTTGAGTGTTAAATCAGCTTTTCACTGTTTATTTTATCACAAGAAATACTTTATTCGCACTGTCAGTGATAACGCCAAGATGTGATCGGGTTTTCTTTCTTGTAAAAGTATTCTACTTCATCCTTGTGGTCGTGGCTTTGTACACAACCCTTCTGTGATTTTTTTCATGTATCGATTACCCACGTTAGTGTATGTGTGAGTCTTCATGCATGAGTATGTGTATGCGTTAGTACGTGTTTGTGCGTACTTGTGTGTGTATGTGTGTTTCTGTGTGTGCGTCATTGAAACTACCGGTGGACAGGAATTGACGGTTGAACGATAAACGCGGCGGTTTTTCTGGATCAATTCACAGGGATAGAACCGTAAAAGCCATGAGGTCTTCATTCTAGCATCAATTTTCATGAAATAGACAGACCATATTGTTGAAATTGTCTTTCAACATAATTATTTGGGTTAAAATAACAAAAACAGATTTTCTCGAAATGATGGTGTTGGTTTTTACGTAAGCCATGCAAACAGCCCATACCCAGCGATGATCGCTACCGGATCCTAATTGCGGGAGCTGCTCTGTCAACACCCGCTGCGAGTCGTCGCCCGAAGAACCAGGTTGCCAGGGTACGGAATCCGTCCGAGAACAACCCAATTCGGCTGTAATCGGAACTCGTACATCGGTTGACCTACTATTGTCGCTTTACGCACTGCACTTCTCGTTGCTCGCCGGCGCGCGTTCGCTCGCTGGCTGACAAGAACTTGTGCGATGCAATTGCATCTTTGATCCCGCTGCGAACATGAAAGGGAACGAAAGTTATGCATAAATTATACTTCCATTATCATACAGTCGTAATCATGACCCAAATATCAGCTGGCAGCAGCCGTAGGCGTTTTGCATTATCCTCTATCGCCGGGGACAGGCTCGGAGCAAACCGTCGGACCTTTCGCTTGCAGGTCTAGGTCTGCTGAAGCTGAAAGTTTGGAGAAGCTTTCAAGAGTACGCTAGAGATGTTGGCAAAACAGAGCCACATACCGGACGCATTTTCTGGCCCTTTCACTGACGCAAGCCAGTGATCAACATAAGCCGCGATCGTTTCACACAAACCCATAATTGAATTGTAGGACGCATGAATAAATTCTCGACAGCCTGGAACGGAATGGGTTCAGTTGTGTTAGCCATGGTAAGGGCAACAAGCACTTTGTTTTGCCATGGCTAGCGTACAAGCTTCTTGAGACGTTCCTGGATTTCAGGGACGGCTGTTAGGAAGGTAAACCGAAAAAAAAGACAAACGTGTTCGCCTGCCAACTGTGCGACCTCAACGCAAGAGTCCCGTTCCGGAAAGGCGGTAAACGCACCTTCGACTGGGAAATCGCTTACGCGACGACAGCGACGACGACGGCGGCCAAGAGGAACGCTGTTTAGTGAGTACGTATTTTATTAATGACTTTGCAGAAATAAGGCGAACACAAGGTAGATTGCTTACCACCGACTGGGACCGGGACGAGATGAATCGCAGGAACATTTCATATTCATAAAGATAAACTGATGCACACACGCTTAGCCGGTTAAAAATGGAACGCAAAGAAGAAACAAAAGTTAAACGTAGTTGGTTCTGGGCATTTGAAAGGAAATATTTTCCATTCACTTAGGAAATTTACCAGACTTTATTATGTCAGTAAGCAGTTGGCGACAGGAGTTTTTAAATTGGTCAGCAAATTTTATAATTATAATAACTCAGCTTACAGCAAGGAAACTTTATTCACATGAAATCGACCAATAGAGAAATAAAATTATTCTCTTAACGGCCTGCCAGCAACACTAAACGCTAATGTGAGCTGCATGGTACTATTTTCCGTGCAAAATCCCAGGTGACCACCGGATAGGATAACTAACCCATTGAGCGACAACAGTGCACAACAAGCGGAAAATTGTGTCACGTGCTTTTAAAACATTTTACGCGGCCCGCATAGCCGTTGTCCGCTATACAGGTACCGAACGTATCCGCGTTCAAGCTGTGGCAATCTCCTCGCTCAAAACACGCATCTCGAAATCAGTCATCATAACTGCTGCAGTCCACGGATGCAGAGGAAAAACCGTCCAGCTCGTAGCGGTAATTTATGACCATGCAGCTGGATTCGGAAGGGGGGAAGATGAAGGAATGGGAAATGTTCCGCACAAATGATTCACCGCACAAAGTTGCAGGTTCTATCTGCATCCGACCGGACAGAAGGTTATGCGGGAATGATGCGGAGATTTTCCACCACTGGCAGCCTGCTTGCTGCAAGTGGCTGCATGAAGCGAACGTGTCTGAGGCTGTCATCGGTCGGAAAATGAATTGCCGTGAGCTCAACAGGTTAGCGAGAAGTTTAATTCCGTGGGGGCTTTTGGGAGCATGTGAGAGAAATGCTTTCACAGTGTTTGAATGTTTCACGCAAAAAAAAATTAAATTGTTTTCAAATCTTCTCGGATGGACATGATCCGAACAAGTTTCACACTCAATTTGGTTGTCATTGTTAATATCCGGTTTCAAATACATGAAAGGCAGATATAGTTTATTTTGGTGTCTTGGAAAATCTCAGAGTCATCTTTGTCTAGTCAAGTGAAAGATTTGCCGAAACAACTAGAAACTACTGACGAAACGAGAATCAACGAAAAATACACTGTATTTTTATAACGAATTTCCAGGTGATCAATTTCACCCCATTTCACGGTACTCGTGATCTTTCAACTTGTGCAAATTATATGACAGTAAGGGTTGCTACTCAACAGGATAAAATATTTTTTAATTACTCTCAAAATAATAAGTTAAACTTTTGCGTGTAGTCATAGCAGCTATTTGGCTGGGAAACAATATAGGTAGGTATGATAGCATGGCAGGTATAATGAATTTCCAGGAGAAGCAGCTGGAAGACAAGCTGAAGCCCATGTTTCAAACTGTTGCCGAAGAACTATTAGCTTTACAGTCAGTTCACGAATCTTCAACCCAGAGACCCAGTCATGACGATGTCCTTGACGAGATACGTATGTTTTCGAATGTTGCTTGCTGCCAACAGAAACGGTGATCAAGTGACGACTATTGTCCGGTTATTGTACGAAGAAAATTCACTCTTTGTTGACATTTTTTCATCAGATACCTCACGTGACAACCCCAGGTGCCTTTAGAGTCGAACCAGATACCAAGATATTTGTGTACCAAACCTGAGAAATCGTTTTACCCATTAATTGTGTTTGAAGCTGAGCAGGTTCATGCTTCCTAGAAAAAACCGCTATCTCAGTCTTCTCCGGAGAGAATTCGATACCTAGCTGTAAAGCCCAAGCAGACAAATTGTCCAAGGTATCTTGCAATGGTCCTTGCAAATCGGCAGCTTCGACTCCTGTAACAGAGATTACACTGTCGTCTGCAAGTTGTCTTATCGTGCATGAATTTGCCAGGCATTCGTCGATGTCATTTACATAAAAGTTGTAAAGAAGGGGGCTTAAACATGAGCCCTGGGGAAGACCCATGTAGCTAATTCGAAAAGTTGCCAAAGCACCATGCGTAAAATTCATGTGCTTTTCGGACAACAAATTGTGCAAAAAATTGTTCAAAATTGGAGAAAATCCTTGTCGGTGAAGTTTACCCGAAAGAATGTCAATAGAAACGGAATCAAAAGCCCCCTTAATGTCCAAGAACGCAGACGCCATTTGTTCTTTGCGAGCATACGCCAGCTGAATATCTGTTGAAAGCAGCGCAAGACAATCATTCGTCCCTTTGGCACGGCGGAAGCCAAATTGAGTATCCGATAGTAGGCCATTTGATTCGACCCAATGGTCTAAACGACGGAGTAACATTTTTTCCATCAATTTCCGGATACAGGATAGCATTGCAATCGGCCTATAAGAGTTGTGATCAGAAGCTGGTTTCCCTGGTTTTTGGATGGCGATCACCTTCACTTGCCTCCAATCCTGCGGTACAATGTTTTGCTCCAGGAACTTATTGAACGAGTTCAACAAGCGCCTCTTGGCATTGCCGGGTAGATTCTTCAACAAGTTGAATTTGATTCTATCTAACCCAGGCGCGTTATTGTTACAGGACAGGAGGGCAACTGAAAATTCTGCCATCGTAAAAGGTGATTCAATCGCGTCGTGGCCCGGAGACGCATCGCGAACAATGTTTTGCTCAGGAACAGAGTCCGGACATACTTTCCTGGCAAAATCAAATATCCACCGACTTGAAGACTCCTCGCTTTCGTTGACCGTTACGCGATTCCGCATTCTTCGGGCTGTGTTCCAAAGAGTGCTCATTGATGTCTCCCTCGACGTCTCGTTTACGAACCGACGCCAATATCCGCGTTTCTTTGCTTTTGCCAAGCTTTTAAGCTTGGTATCAAGCTCCGAATACCGTATATAGTCGCCAGGTATACCTCCCTTCTGAAGGGCCAAAAACGCGTCGGATCTTTGCTTGTAGACATCGGAGCACTCTTGGTCCCACCAGGGAGGCCGTTCTTTGATCGTTACGCCGGGATATTTCTTCGTTTGGGCTTGCAACGCGGCGTCGAGAATCAAGCCCACGAGGAGGTTGTATTCTTCAAGTGGTGGATGATGTTGAATCGACTCGACCGCTTTTGAAATCATTTCCTCGTATAACTTCCAATCAACATTCCGTGTGAGGTCATACGGAATGTCAATTGGTCGCATGCGAGTTGACCCGTTATTAATTGAAATAAGAATAGGCAAATGGTCGCTACCGTGAGGATCGAGGATTACCTTCCATGTGCAATCCAACCGTAGCGACGTCGAACATAAGGATAGATCCAAAGCGCTTGGGCGCGCTGGAGGTTTCGGGATACGTGTCATTTCACCGTTGTTTAAAATAGTCATGTCGAAGTCATCGCAAAGGTTATAGATCAGAGAGGAGCGGTTATCATTGTGAGGGGAACCCCAAGCCACACCATGAGAGTTGAAGTCTCCCAAAATCAAACGTGGCGAGGGAAGAAGTTCTATTAAATCAAAGAGCAGCCGTTGCCCAATCTGTGCTCTGGGAGGAATATATATTGAGGCAATACAAAGCTCTTTACCTTGTATTGTCATTTGACATGCAACAACTTCGATGCCTGGAATCGAGGGGAGGTTAATACGATAGAAAGAATAGCACTTTTTAATCCCTAGAAGTACTCCTCCATATGGAGTGTCTCGATCAAGGCGAATAATATTAAAATCATGGAAGTTGAGATCAATATTTGAAGTAAGCCAAGTTTCACAAAGGGAAAATGCATCGCATTTGTTTTTTTTTATCAAAACTTTAAACGAATCAATTTTTGGTAAAATACTTCTACAATTCCACTGTAAGGCAGAGATAGAATCCTTCAGATTGGGAGATGAATTAGGCATCGAAGGATACGATCGCTGCAAGGAGGGGCCATTGAGCAGTCAACTGCTTCAAAAATGTTCTAACTGTTGGGAGAAATGCTGTAAAAAAAACCTTTCATTGGATCGGGTACATTGAAAATTTCAAAAATCCAGTCCACAATGTCAGAAAATTTCACCAGTCCAGCATTTGATTTTTCAACTGGATGTGCAAAAGGAACAACTGGGGTTTTAGATGATCCAGGAAGTGCTGGGAACTCCTTCTGGGACTTTAAATTTGCAAGCCCAGGAGGAGTTTGCTTCGGTTTTTCCACTGCACTTTTAGGTTTGTTTGTACCATTTATTTCACTTTGGGAAATCTTTGGACCTTTTCGGGGAAGTTTAGGAGAGGAAATATTTTTCCTCTTTCTAGACTCCCCAGGATTGGCATAGGATGTTCCCGCTGGTGAATCGTCAGAATCGGTTTCAACAGAGGACAACAGATCGAAGGGGCTCGAAGTAACGGGAGAAGTGGTAACGGTCTTCTTCAGCATGTCAGCGTAGGAACGCTTTGAACGCTCTTTGAGAGACCGTTTTATTTTATCCCTGCGCTGCATGTACACCGCACATGTCGAGAGCTCATGCAGATTTTCCCCGCAGTGATACACTTTTCAGCGTTAACACTGCAAGAATCTTCCGCATGAGACTCCCCACACTTGCCACAACGTGCCTTATTGCAGCAGTAGGCGGCTGTATGGCCTAACTGCTTGCAATTCAGGCAGTTCATGACGCGGGGCACGTAGAGCCTCACAGGGAGACGAACCCGGTAGATCGAGATGTGGCTTGGTAGTGCGACCCGGCGAACGTAACTCGAAACGAGTCTGACGGAGTGTAAACTTTTTTGTCACCGACGAGCGATACCGACCGCAATTGCTTGCAGTCGAGCACCTTCACATCGGGACATGTGCTGTTCTTGAAGCACCCTTTAGCACTTTTCAATATACACTCCACGGAAAGACTCGAATCGGTCACGACACCGTCGATCTCCACATCTCTAGCGGGTACATAGATACGGTTTTTCCCGTGTAAAGAGCTCGGAGCAAGCTATATCGTTGGCCTCTTTAAGGTCATTGACCACGACACGGAGCTTGTTCGGCCTGATTTTAGAAATTTCAGTCACAGCTTTATAGTGTGACGGCAGGTCTTTCGAAATCTGTAATATATTCAATGATTTCGATTTCGGCCCTGCTTTAGGTCTGAGGTAAACTGCCACTGGAAGCGTCGATCCGTCTGGGTACAACCTGACACGTGAGGGAGCTGAAGAATTAACAGTAGAAGGAGGGGCAGGAGGGACAGGGTCGGGGGTATTCGAGGATGGAGGTGCGGGAGGTGGGGGATCTACATCCATCGAGCTAAAACTAGCGCGCCGATGGGACAGACAAGAAGCACGTACCTTCCTTTCCTTTTCTCCTTTGTGTTGGATAAACGTCTACAGGAGTACACTGCACTCACCACCAAATCGTTCGACAGCAGGCAGCTACAAAGCGACACAGTTACACAAAGGCACTTGACCTCGAATGCGAAACAGCAATCTAAACAAAAGACACCGGGCCCAGTCAAAGAATGCCAGCACTTGTGCACACGTTTTGAATTTTATCGGAGCGAATTCGAAACACAACCGATGCTGATGCGTGTTCGGCACAGAATGACTTTCATTCTCTTCAACCACATCTCTCTCTTTAATTCTCTTTATCACATCTCTCTTTGTATTTTTCTTCTCTTTTGTATCTCTTCTCTTCTTCATTTTTTTCTTCCCTTGTCTTATTTGCCTACATTTGAAAGAAACTATACACAGTAGAAAATTCTAAATATTACACGTCTAGTACATTATTTTCTCATTCAAATCTCAGTTGCTTCTGACGCAAACCACGATTTTGTTTGAAGATTATGTGCAATATCATTTAAATTTCTGTGGAAAATTATGGTTATTTTCTATAAAGGCAATACTTTATATGCGATTCGACATAAATTTTGACAGTTTTTAAAATAATTGTAAAAACATTGTAACTCATGTAACTGTATACAAAAAAAAAAAACTTGGGACAAAAGTTACTGATTTTTCATGGATTATCCTTCACACGTACTGACGAAACTACCCATGCATCATCAATGATAATAATTCGTGAAGTGTGCGCGTTCAAAGAACGGTATCACACCGCGTCGAAAACGGACTTTGTGGACGTTGGATATGCCCGTTCCGGCATCTACAACAACTTGGCTCTATTGTACAACAACCAGAGCATCGAAAGAAAGCCCGGTTCTGAACGGCCGACGAAGAAGTATCTGGCGAACACCAACATATATCTCAGAAAGCGGGAGTCCCGTCCACTATTCTCGGAGCTGCAGGCAGTGGCTGAAAAAGATGGTCAAGTCAATTTTCCTGAAGAATAGCGACATGGCGGTGGTGATAGACGACGTGACCTATCTCACCTTGGGTGGTAACGACTGGCAGGGCAGCTCGCTTCTTTCGTGGGGAAAGTAAAATACGCGAATTTCCCCACGAAGCACGTGAGCTTCGAGGTGAAGTTCATTTCACACACCATGTTCCCTGTGAGGGTTCTGCTGTAACTGTCAATCAGCGAAAAGGGAATGACAAAGCCGCTCTTTGACGGCCGTCGTGAACGGGAAAATTGTGAAACGTGCCTACCGAAAGCTGCGTCGTTCATCAAGAAATACCATAAGAGCGAAGGCTATTGGTAGTGCGCATGAAGACTGGCCCGCAGCTACAAGGAACTGCGCAGTACACGGTTCGGCCCGCCCAGGAGCATCGGCACCCTTAGGACAGGACGTCCGTGATATTTGGGCTCCCGCTATCCTGTCATCCGCTGGCCTTGTACCGGTACGACATCTGGTTGCGCAGTCGAGAGGACTCCGGCGTCAGCAAAAGCAACGTTAAGTAGCCAATTCTAGTGAGTAGACACTACACGCCACACTATCATTATATAAATACACACTCACACGTCAAGTGAAGGTCCTTGGTTTTTGTCCTTTATCCCCGATACCCTTGATTACCCGGTAGCTAGCCTACCCTGCAATACCAGCAATAGGGCCTGCTCTTCCGCAGAATTTGTCAGCCGCATGTGTTGGGAAGTCAGTTGGTTTCAACTTCACATACCTAATAACTAATATTATGGTTTTGAAACTAAGGGAAATATAAACAGGTAATAGAATACAAGAAACACAAATCATGAGCTAAGAAGTTGTCGAGCTAATGTAACATGGAAACATGGTTGCGCTATTTTTATTTCGCTCAATGTATATAATTATGGAATCGAAAATAGTGACCTAATAAATAGAAGAATTCGTTTCCAAGCCAACAAAAGCAGAAGTTAGTACCCTCTCTCTTTTTGCTAGTTTCAATTTTCAATAAAAACAAGTATTTTAAACCGAAATGACTTTCATCAGGTTTATAAATATTTCTTGACTATTCTTAGAATATGCATAGTAAAACACTCTTTTGATAATTTAAAATAAGTACTAGCGTTTATTGAAAAAGATTCACCTACTGTCTTAAAACTTTAGAACCAAGTCTACCAACTGTTTGAAGGAAAATATGCCTAACAGCTGTACAGTCATTTTTTACAATTTATTGTGTTTAGACAGTCATTCACTAGTTTTTTTCGTTTGTTTGATGCAAAAAAATCACAGGAGGGTTGTGTACAAAGCCACGACCGCAAGGATGAAGTAGAATACTTTTACAAGAAAGAAAACCCGGCTGCTTGCGTGTCAGTCATTTTTTAGTTTGTTGTTCAATTCCATATCGGATAAGATACCGATCACATCTTGGCGTTATCACTGACAGTGCGAATAAAGTATTCTTTGTGATAAAATAAACAGTGAAAAGCTGATTTTACACTCAAAACTAGACGGCTCATGTGTTGTCAAAATGAGTCAACTTTTCATTGAATGCATTTACTAGTGCCCGCTATCGCACAGAGACTGCATTTCACTAAAGTGCCTCACTGCATCAGCTGCTATCGATGCTAAACCCGCTGCAACTGCTACGCTATCCGTAGCCATGCCAATGTTTTGGCCGCTATACGCTGCTATTGGTATCCGCTATCCCTGCATCAGCTGGCCCAGCTGCTATCGATGCTGAGATCCGCTGCAACTATTGCACTATCCATTGCTATGCCACAGCTGTGGCCGCTATCCGCCTGGTATCCACTGCACTGCTGCTGCTAATGGAAGACTGCTGTTGTCGCTGTCTAGAACTATTATGAGCGGCTTCGACTGAAACAGGCTCTTCTATAGGGATGAAAGATGATCCTGGAAAGGACAATTTGTTGTTTAATTCAATGTTTGATAAGATGTCGATCTCATCTTTGCGTTATCACTGGCAGTGCGAATAAAGTATTGGGGGGAAATAAACACTGAAAAGCTTTCCAGAACGTTCTTTTCATTGGATGCATTTGCTAGTGTGCCTGCTATCGCTCAGAGACAGCATTTCACTAAAATGCCACACTGCATCAGCTGGCCCTGCTTATATTATTGATGCTGAGACCAACGTCAACCGCTGCGCTATTCCCGTTGCCACAGTAATGGACGCTTCCGTTGCCGTAGGTATCCGCTGCCCTGCATCACCTGGTCCTGCTATCGATGCTGAGACGCGCTCCGCTATCCGTTGCCATACCACAGCTGTGGCCGTTATCCGCTGCACTGCAACTGCTGCTGTATCCACTGCTGCTGCTAAGGGAGGACTGCTTCTGTTGCAGTCTAGAATTATAATGAGCGGCTTCGAGTGAAACAGGCTCTTTTATAGGCCAAATTGCACATTTTAAATGGCAAGGTCTATAATTCTGTCGACCGTGCTTGGGAAGCAATCATATAACGACCAATCAGAGGCCAAATTTTTCGTTTTGACAAGGCTTGACTATTTTCAATAGTACAATAGTTTGAATAATAAAATTACAATTATCTGCATTTGGGAACAATCTTTGAAGATTTTCCAATCTATTGCTGCAAGAACGAAGCAAATCCATCGAATACTAACCGATTTATTAGCAATTGAAATTGGACATATTTTTCACTTTTATTGGTTTTAGATTTTCATTTCACATCCCTATGTAGCCGTGCTTCCTGAGAGAAGTATTCTACTTCAAAAGAAAAAAATATTATAATTATTGTTTCGCTGTACACAGTAAAATCCTCCGTTCATTACATTTATCACACAACAATTCTGTTTAGCCATAATTTTTATTTAATAATTTATTTATTAAAATGAATAAAACAGATTTGTGGGACTATAACCTAAAGATGTGAGTATTCGTCAGCAAAACCATTTTTCAAACCAGAGGGTTGAACTATTATTATTTCTCGAAATTATTTGTCATTTTCTTTGATTAACACTGGCAATATCATTTCATGAATACCTTTAGAGGATAGAATTCCAATCGGAACTAAAGAACTCTAGAATCAGTAAATTAAACAAACCGTCGTCGTCGCTCTCGGGAAAGACAAATACATGGAGTCAGACAACAGACGCCTCGAAGCATTTGGAACTGTCAGACATTCTGTTTGCTTAGCTAGAAATCTTACGATGCGTACCTCAGCCCAACGGGGGAGCTCGGACTCACAGGTACACAAACACACACACACACATACGCACACATCCAAAGTCAAATACTGACCGATAGAAAAGCAAGCGCAGCTATTTGCCCTTCTCAATGCTACGCTGTGCAAGTTGTCTATCTTGTAGCACTTGCTGGGACTGGTTCCAGACACCACGAAGAATTATGTTGAAGGATTCTTAGCAGCAACTTTTCACTGTTTGAACTGAGCGCTGCATCACTCTGGTATTCTTCTGTGCTCGGCAGAAGTTGATTTTGTTTGATACCATCTCTACACAGGACGGAAGACTATCTAAACACAATTTCGTTTGCTTAACCGTTAGAACTCCGGTAGTCGGTTTACTTAACAGCGCTAGTTCAAACAGCTGGAAAACAAGCTAAACCCAGCGGCGATTTCTTCCGAACGAAAGAGATCGAAAGTGGTGCTCTGAATGAGAGAGACACAGTTCATTAAATATTCATTCAACGACTAAATCCTTGTGATCCGATGTTTTTCAATACTTCACGCTAGCTAGGTGCGGAGACGACGATGTCGTTGTTGGCGTGCTTTAACGGTTTTCATTCGTGTCTGCTGCCGGGAACGATACTGTAAATCATCGCGGACTATCGAACGCACAAAAGGCAGCGATGACAGCTCTTTCAATCATGTTATTATCATTAATCATAATTAGCTCGCTACTTAAGCACACTGCTTCACAGACAAAACCTAATGCGACGGATTTTTTTTTTTCTTTTGCTTGTAATCGAACTGCTCGGCTGCTCTCCTCACTGTCGCTGCTTCCGCTCTGTCACGGAAGGATGAAAGGGGGTGAGAAAGCTTGAGAGTTATTATCTCAATACTAGTTGGATTCGTTTGAAATTAGTGAGGTTTTTTACTAAGCGGATGTTACATCACGCGTTTATAAGACTAAACAATAACGATTTTTCTAGCATCTGATTCTGTAAGAGTTTTAATTCTTACACGAATAGTTTATGTAATCCTCAACTGTATTCCTCAACTTGTGTGATTCTTTTTGCTCGTTTGTCAATTCGATTTGTACTGTAGTATAAATCCAGACAGGCGTATACTTGTGCAATTCGGATTCGGAGCTTTGTACAAGCTCATTTTATTATCTGCCCATTTAAGAGCATTGCAGAGTAGTGCCTTTGTATACACACACACACCTTTTGTTCTACCTCGTTAGGAATGCTTTAACCCAAACGAGTGGAAATGAGGCTTTCTCATACACATGTTAAAGCATCATTATAAATTCCACGAGATCAGTTTTTTTTCTGGGAAAGTACAAACATTTTGGTTATTTTACACTGTTATTCATTGTTATCAAATTATACAGCTTTATTATCTATTTTTGGAAAAATATCATTATTATAATGTGAACCGAGCTTTTATTGAAACAGTCACAATTACCGATGGAATTCCAGTAGCAAAACTTTACCTTTTAATGACAAAGAAATTCCATCTATAAAAGGTCAAATCTATTTAATGTTATCCGTTTTAATATGTTCGACCTACAATACACAGGAACATGCGATTGCAAACTATGTTTTCTTCAACCTTTTACTTCGTCACCACCTCTACCGAATTCGCCCGAAGGCACAATTATCGCTGCAACAACACTGAATCGTACGCGATTGCTTACCATTCATCCTTTCGGGCAAATATCACTCTGTCGATTTGACGGCTTAATTTGACCGTAATGAGAATGGCGCAATTCCCAAGCTCACTCACCTTGCGTGCATTTCGCATCGCGTGGCCAGTCCGGGTCCACTGCAAATGCGGCAATGTGACAACGATTCAGCTGATCGGAGACGCATAAGCCGTTTAGCTGCCCGGATTAGCACGAAGCAGACTTATGGATTATCAGCGCAAAAAAAACCTTGGCGAAATCGAAAGCTTCGTGAAAGAATGTTACAGCTTGGCGGCGGTAGAGCTATTTGGTCTGCAACTATTTCGCCTTTTATATGCACTCATTCCATTAGCTAAATAAGTTTAAATATGGCATAACCTATTAGAAACTGCGGTCGGAACCCATTGTTATGGTTCTGTTCGCTTCTATCAGAAATATTTCGGGAAGCATCGTTAGTCACGATTTTTCTCCAGCCACGGCCGAGCGGCATTGTTTCGCTGCCGCGCGGCCCGGCCTCGCGAAAGACTTATTGGGGCCCACGACCTGCAGAACGGCTGTTCTAAGCGAGACCTCGCGGATTTCTGTTCTATTAAAATTCTTCTCCGATCCGCATAGCCAAGAATCTATGACGCTACTTATAAAACAAACAGCAGAACGTTGCTTCTTCCTACCGTTCCACCCGTACCTAATTTCACTGCAACACTACTGGGTATGCAGCAGCGCCGCCGTCCATAAGGGCTGTACGGTAGTTAATCATGCTAATTAAATCGCCATGTTCGCAGAAGTACTGGGCTTGGCGGGAACTGATATCCGCGTATGTCTACGCGCGCGAAAGCCCTTCCAATGTGGCATGATAGTGAACTCGCGATAAAGATAACGACAACCCCACCACCCGTGATTAATTTTAATTAATCCCGTCACGTAATTGACATATGCACCATGCGCCTCCATCCGGTGGCTGCGGTCGCACAGTGGACAACGTATGGTCAAAAAACGCTCTAACGATCTGACTGAAGCCACCTCACAGTTCCCTGTTGACTTGATATTCCTCTGTGTGTGTACCCGGGGAACCATATAATTTTATTGAGCTGTTTGTTTGATTAACTCCGGTCTCAGCAGCTGTACTGGTAATTACCCGAGTAGCTTCTTCAGGCTGATCGCTAAGACCGAGAACAAGAACAGTACACAATATTGCGGGTCGCGATGTGTTTATCTTCGTTCGATCAATTCCGTAAACAGCGAAAAATGGACGATCCTTCTTGGCGATATAATACTCTTGCGGCTACCCTGTTTACGTGCTGCTGCTGCTGCTGCTACCACTGACGGAGTAACACCATCATACTTATTTAGATTGGTGATCAACACTGCGAGGCGTTCCGTTTGATCAAGATATCGATTTGAATACCACATCAGATCGCGCACAACGACGCCGCTCTTGCACAGGCTCTGCAGGCGCTGCCACACAGCCTGCCATGTCGTGTCGTGCTACCAGGTTTCACAATTAGACCCGATCAAGGATACGAGGCGTCAGATAACGGCTGCAGGAAGGTAGAGTCCCCGGCTACAGTAGCTGGGAGCAGTGGTTCTGACAGCCGGCAGATTGTGGAAACACCGCCACAGAACTCGGCCGGCGACGTGGAATGCTTTGTTTCTGTAACGAATGTAGTCGCTGTCAATAGCTATAAAGGACAAAATTAGAATTTCGATCTTTTTATTTACTCGGCCGAACCGTTCTCGGTTGTTAAAGTTTTTACACTTTTTCGTCGGATGAGTCACACTTTCATGAGTAACCACCAACTGTAATAAATTTAATCCAAAGATAATCATGAAAAAAATCAAACTTGCTAAAAAAAATATCTTCATTGAACTATAATCAAATTTTTCCTGCATTAAAATTTAAAAAACAGATTTTACCTTTGTTACTGTCGCTGCTTTTAAAGTACTAGAAAGTGAGATGTGGCAGAAGCTAACTATTCAATGAATAATATATTTTGGAGAAAGGAAATTTTCATGTGAAATGTTAATTTTATGTTATATATACCAATCGTTTCATTTCGATGATCTGGCGACAGCATACAAGCCATATAGATGTAAGGCTTAAACCATTCCCCGCGGGTGATGCCATATGGCAACACCTGCCATATAAACTTTGATAACAGTTCAACAGCTACACTTGAAATTTCTAACGATGAAAATATTCTAAGCAGTCGAAGAACAGGCTGATCTTCAACCTGCAATATAGTTTGTGCCAATTATGCATGCGGTTGCTGAGTAACAAAAGTTTGAACGTCATTTTTCTATGTAAAAACTGATTTCTCTCCGCGGGCATAGATGTTTTCACCGTAAACGGTTTAAAAGCAATAAAAATAAATATTAATTTTTTTTCTTAGTTTTGAATTGGGCATTGAATATCGATAAATTTTTTCCCAATTTGTTCAATTTCAAATGCAGTTCAAATTCAGTTAGTTTTCGGTGGATTTTTTCTTGCAGCAACCGATTGAAAAATCAACCAAGCATTCACCTAGATGCGGGTAATTGTAATCTGAGAATGCTAACTAGCGTGGACACACCAACTTCAGACACCGTTTGAATCCAAGATGGCAACTTGCGGTATCCGGAAAGCTTCCTCAAATGGCCAATCATTCAAAAGGTTTCTGACTAAGCAAACTGAGAATTTTCCACGGAAAAAATGAACTTTTTCAGATCCAAGAGTTATTTTCTAAAAGAAAGCGTAAGAATCTCGGCAAAGGTTTCTAGCAAGTGTTATAACTCAGAAACAGTTTAGTTGTACAAAAAATTGTCTGAGAATGAATTGTACGAAACTAGTAATGGTTCACAGAAAAATAAACGCCGCGAAAAAAATTTTTTTTTCTCATCAAAACAAATTATAAATAAACACTTAATGCTACTGTATAAAATAAGAGTTGCTCTTTTAAAGAAATATTTACCCAATCCTTTTGCTCAAAATATAATTTGTATTTTTTATTGTGTATTGAACATACGATATCAGCCCGTTACGTCTGCCTCCTTCACTTCATTCTGTAAAGTTTATAAGAAATCAGAAGAAGTTCTTTGTAGGCTGCAACATTCTCTGTGGTTGGTAAATGATTGGGCAGTGCGTACTAGCAGTACACCCGTACTAGTTGCCATAAAATAGCCCCCAATGTGATCCAAAGCAGGATGCCTAGCAACTCCTATGCCTACCTCCACGTGGTACCGACTGGGATACGAGCAACCAAAGGAAGATCGGTAAACCGGTGGGAGCTTGGTCGTATGCTGACAGGGAAAGAGGAGCTGTTCTCCTCGAAGAGCAGCTTGCCTCAGCGTCTGTTGCCCATGTTAGGGGCGGCTCAAACCGCGTCTGATCCGGAGCGGACAGCTAAATTACAAAATGCGATGTCTATCCAGTTACCCCCAAGACGGCAGCCCCGTCGCGAGAATAGGCATCACAGCCCTAGTAAGGTAGCATGCCGAAATTAAAATACTACGAACAATCAAAAATTGAAATAAACCAAAACAATCGCAACGACCTAGGTGACGAAATAAGGACGACGATTGAAAGTTCGGTACATGAAACTGTAGGTCGCTGAACAACTGCTGGATCAGCTAGAACCAGCCTGCTCACGTAAAGACATCAAGATCATCATCGGGACATGAACGCTCAGATCGGTAGGGAAGACATATACAAGCCAGTAATCGGTTCGCACAGCCTGCACACCGTGATAAAGGACAACGACCAGCGATGCGTCAACTTCGCAGCTTCCCGAGGACTGGCAGTCCGAAGTACCTTCTTTCCCCGAAAGGACATCAATAAAACCACCTGGAGATCACCTGACCAACGTACAACCAAATTGACCATGTTCTCATCGACGGCCGGTTCTTCTCAGACATTACAAACGTACGCACCAATCGCGGTGCGGATATTGGCTAGGACCACTACATAGTTGCGGTAACTTTGCACTCAAAACTGGTATACTACGCGCGACATCGGTGAATGAAAAAAACCGGACCTAGGCGATATACCTGGGCAGGTCAACGAGAGAGTACCAGGCCAATTATAAACGGGCACGGAACGACATGACCGCGATTTTCAGATGAAAGAAGCGCCAGCAAAAGAATCGTGAACATGAGGAGGTGGAGCAACTGTAACGTGACAGTCATACGCGGAAGTTCTATGAGAAGGTAAACCAGTCTCGCAAAGCTACGTGCCGCAAACCGACATGTGCAACGACGCGGTCGGAACTTTCTCACGGGTGCCACTGAGGTGGTCGACAGCTGGAAGGATTACTTCGATGGACACCTGAATGGCGATACAGTAACAGAAGCGGAGCAGGAACTGACCTAGGAGCACCAACAGCAGATGACCGAGTTCCAACAATAACAAACAATATCGCAAAATTGCCTGGGGGGCTAATGCGGCCTCGATCAACTAGAATAATTGAGAGAATTCGTTATCGATATTGCTTTCGGCACATTTTGCATGTTGTAGGATAAGTACAACGATATACCGTGCCCCAGTGCTGAGACGAGGAAATTTTCAGCTTGAAAAGATCCTCGACGTGATCGGGAATCGATTCCGGTATCACAAGCGTGTAGAAGAGCTAGCTCACCGAAATCGCTATCGATAGAACCACGGGGACTGAGTACCAGCCCCCTGAAAAACAACGAAGCCCCAGGTAACGCCCGATTGCCGAATCTAGATAGGACTGTTATGCGCAGGGCCGGATTTACGATTGTGGGCCGGATTTACGATCGTTATAGTGGGGGCCCCGAAATAAAACAAAATCTTTTTTTATCGTACAAGTTAAAAATATTTATTTGCTATTGAAAAGTTATCAAAAATTTGTTAATTTTTTTTCTTTCGTGTTGTTTTGCAGAAAACTTATTAATTAAATAATCAACATTTAACTCCTTCAGTATACTCGTACTCGAAACTTAATAATGCTAAGACTGCCTTTCATTCTCCACAGTCGTACGCAACCTATTTTTAATTAGTTTCATCTTCGATTTTTTTTTTCTTGACACCTGAAAAAAAAACCTAATTTGAAAAAATTGCGATCCACAGGCAAAAATTTGCACACAATTTGAGAAAGACTGCGCAAATATAAGACGACTCTGACAATAATCTACAGAAACTAGGAAAAAACTACACACATCTGCAGCAGGTCAATAAAATCTGCACACGAACTCAGAAAATCTGCATTTTGCAAAGCACATCTGGTGTTCCTGATTCGGATAAGTTAGCAAAAGCAATGCATTAAAAAATTGTGGGTTTTCTTTCTCTGCTTTATCTCCCATGCGCGCTGGTTCGATTCAAATGGTGTGTTAATGTGTGTCATTCCAAGAGAATACAAGGCAGGGATGCCACATATACAGATTTTTCTGTATTTTACAGATTTTTGAACTAAAAAAGCAATACAGAATCTGTATTACAGAATGTTGTCAAAAATACAGATTTTACAGAATCTTTTGCTATTCGAAATGAAATCAATTTTTTGGAAGGTTAAATTCAATTCAACGACTTTCAAACTTTTGTGAAAAAACCTGATGCTGTTTATGTTAGTATCGTTGCAGAAGAAGAGGGATGAGGCTTGGACGAAGGCGGAAAATAACGTTTCGAAATATTTGACGGAATTTCTATTTAAAATTTGTGAAACAAATTGCAAAGCTGTTCGATTTTATCGATTCTGTTGTAAAAACGGTAGCTTTATTCAATTCTAAACATTCGTGAAATTGGAAAATTTAAATGATTTGATTTCCAAAATTTGTAACAGTAACTGATCGACAAGACATGAATAACGAGTTTTACTCGCTAAGAACAAACTTTTTGACCGGAAGATTCGATGAAACAGATGACTTAACTTGGTCTGAGTAGTTGGACGCCACAATGTCAATGGTAAATTCATGTTTCCGTTTTTCAATAATTCCACATTCTTCGGCTTTTGTAGAACGCATATTTTCAATATATAATTGCAGCAAGTCTAAAGCCAGAAATCTCATGGCCCCTAAGCTTATGAGCTCAATTTTAAAAGCTTAAAGCTACGTTGCTAACCAAGCAGGAGCTACTAGAATTAAATTAACAAAAACATGCATGAACATCACGTAAAGATAAATAAGCAATATCGTGTTCAGCTACTACATTTGATTAACTCGCCTAATTATAAGTTTGGAACCAATAAAAAATTAGGCCAAAGCAAAAAATGGTGATTTGTTTCAATATATTCTTTAAGGAAGAAGATTTTCATGCAACATTTTTAGTTTGCTGGATACAGATTTTTTATATAGATTTTTTAGCCCGTGAAACAGATAATACAGACATTTTCGAGCAAAAATACAGAAATAAATGTGGCAACCCTGAACCAAGGTGAGCTCTTATGGATGTAGTTGTGATATTGGCGCTAGCGAAAAAATAACACTGAAAGAAAGTGTCAGATTGAAATGGTCTGATCAAATTTTCTTACTGTAAATCGAACTTTTGATTAAATCTCATTTTTTAAAGAGAAAAAATATTTTTATCAATTTGTGGGGGCCCCAAAAATGTGGGGGCCCAAAAAATGTGGGGGCCCGGGGCCCGGGCCCCCTGGGCCCTCCCATAAATCCGGCTCTGGTTATGCGAATAGCGACAGAATAGTTCGCATAATGAAACAACGTTTTTCTGAATTTGGAAGGATACGTGTACAATTTTCCAATCGATTGCGGCAAAAATGACGCAAATCAGTTCAAAACAAACCTACTTATAAGCATTTGAAAAAGAACAAACTTCGTCCCCTTCCGTTAATAAATTTTCGGTTTACTCACATATGTGTTAGGCTAAGGAACAACGCTGTTCTACGTCAAAAAATTGAACTGTTTTTTTCGTAAATTTAAGCTCAGTGCTAAGTTATTAGTTCCCTTCAGTTTATTTTCGGACAGTGTTGACGTAGAATACGTCTTACGGCAACAATTAGAGGGACCCAAGTTCAAAACAGGGATCCAATTTCAAAACCGAAAACATCGAGAGCGTCACAAAAATTGTCCAATTTCAAATGTTTTAAACCCAGTCAGTTTCCAACCGATTTCTGTCATTTTTGCTGCAATCGATTGGAAAATCATTTAAGCACCCGTCCAAATGTCCAAATAAAATTGTAATCTGATTGTTCAAACTATTGTAATATTGAAAATTGTTGAACATTGTCGAAACGCAAATGTAGACTTTTGATTGGTCGCTTGCTGCCTTTCCCTAAAAAGGACGACAGAATGGAGTACCTAGTTAGCCGGGAATGCACTCTTCGGGCTCTATAAGAGACTGTTTCTCCTCGAGCAAATCAGTTTACTAGCAGCAGGCAGCAGCAACGGACATCAACACCGATGGCAGTAGGCGAAGTGGATCAGCAGCGGGCAACAGCGGCGGTGGTAGTGGTTAGCTGCAGTTCCTACCTCTTCCAGTTCGGCTTCTTTTCGATCTGAGTTGGACCCCACCAGCGGTAATCCGGTTCAGATATCGTTGGGCAAATACAACCCGAAACTGAAAGAGACTCACACCGCCAGGTGGTTTGAGAAGCCACCATCATCCAGCGTATGTATATATAGGGTGTGTGCACATAACGTGTGTGAATATCTGTAGCGTGTCCCTAATATATAAGGTGTGTGGCTAGCGTGTGTGGTTTACTATATAGCGTGTGCATGTCTAGCGTGTCTGTGCATGTTTATAGCATGTGTGGCTTGCTATATAGCGTGTGTGGCTAGCAGTATAGCGATTGAAATTTTCATATATGATTGCTAATAAATCACCTCATGTAGAATTTAATTGACACTATAAATCATTCAAAACTAAATAAAAAACTTGCCATGTTGAAAAGAAATTATTCAGTTGTCAATGAATGGCATTGGCAAACACAATTAACTTTAAAGTTTACCTGAAAAATTTCTGAGCTAGTGAGCCTGAATCACATAATTTTTCGTGCAAGTCTTACTAATTGCAGCAATCAGTTGTAAAATTATCTACGCTAACGTAAAATGCATAAAATTGTTATTTGAACTGTTATATCATAGATGGAGAAGGCACTATTTGCCCTTGTCTACAGCCTCTTCGTAGCCACTGCCTAAATTAAGATATCTTAGTGCAACTTGATACAAAAGACAGCCTTTAAACAATTCAATTTTATTCTTGTTTTGGATACGGCAGCAAGTGAAACCGCGTTGCCGGCTACAGAGGTAAACGTCATCAGGAGCAAAGAGACTATTAAATTAATTAACCCCAATTGAGGGTATTCCCAAACCCATTCAAAGAAATACATTGATATAAGACAGGCTGTCGTATTCTACGTTACCTCTGCGGTCGTGTCTTAGAAACAACCTCTTCAACTATTTCTTTATAACAAAGCGCAACAATATATTGCTTTGGCTAGCTACGTTTGTTCGAGTAATAAACGCGTTCTTTATTCCATTCGTGCCGCGAGTGATTTATTGCCTTGAATATCACTACCGGACCCCCAGCTCCTCAGCTGGTCTCGAGGTACGATGCTGGCCTAACAAGCCAGTCGTCGTAGGTTCGAGTCTTGACTCGGGAGAGACTGTTGATGTCAGTAGGATCGTAGCGCTAGCCCCGCAATTGTCCTGTACACTTAACGGTTGGCTGCGAAGTTTGTGTATAGTAAACAGAAGGTCAAGTTCCGAATCGGAATGTAGCACCAAAGCTTTACTATTTATCACTACCGGACACTTAGTTGAAACCTATAAGACTTTCGTGGACACATTGTGAATCTGCATAAACAGATACAATAATAACAAAATTGACATGATCCTCCCCCGTTTGCAGGGAGAAAGTCGCATTCGTATGAGCGTTTCACCTGGGAATAATGATAAACTTCGGGAAAAATAAAAGTTTCAGAAAAAAAGTGTATTGTATTGTAATCGTATTGTAATCGTGTAATTGTAATTGTATTCTAGATTTCAACCGACACTCTGAATCAGTCGCTTAGCCATGATTTAATTCTTGGTAAGGTTTTAAGGAAAAATTTGAATTTTCAGAATATTGAAGAATATTGAAGAATAATAGAAAACAAGATGAAACACGAAGTGTTATCTTGAAACCATTAACGATACCGCTTACCGTGCAACGCACGTGTTTTTAAAACTGTTACGTTGTTTAATCAATGATTTTTTTTTTCTTCACATATAATTTATTTGACATGGCAATTGATCTATTTGAGAAAAATATTCACAAAATACATAGATTGAATCGAATATCATAACATTAGGTAAATTAACCTATATCGGACCCTTTTTTTAAGTGGACCACCCGCCAGATTAAATTATTTTATGCGAAAATTAGAGGGATTTTCAGGTAACTTCCATCGGGAATAATTTTATCCAGCCAATCTGCATCATAAACGAGAAAAAAAATTATTCATATTAAGAAAAATTGAGTTAATCTGACGTGTGGCCCACTACAGGTTAATGAGGCAAAAAGGACCACTAGAGGTTGATTTACCCCAAATCGGAATTTATAAATGTATCTCGTGTAACTGATACAGACTGGTTGGATAAGATGTTTCCCGATGGAAATTTTCTGAAAATCCACCGAGTTTTCACATCAATTAAAAAATTCTGACAAGTGGCCCACTTTACAATTGGTTAGTCTACTGTAGTTCATAAGCCAATCGTCCGGATCTGGTGTTGTCATTGATTTTTTTTTTGTTTTGAAATATGGACTTACTGAAAGCCAGAAAGTTTTCGAGCTGACCGACTCTCCCAGAAAGTTGACTTTTCAAGACGGTTAATTTTTCAACGGATTTGCTCCGTTCTTACACCAATCGATTAGAAAAACATCTATGCATCCACCCAAATTGTCAAGCCTTTTTGAAACCCAGAATTCGACCTCTGATTGATCACTTAATGCTTGCTTTCCTTAACACGGTTAACAGATGATAAAACCCAGTTAACTGGGCTATATAGGATCCTGCTTCTGTTCAAACCAATCATTTTCTAAGTGGATGGCGGGAAGGACGGTCTCTGCTTAGTAGCAGCTAGTTGCAATAGCAATAATGTGTAAACAGCTTTCCAATGTGTATCAAAATGCCTTATTCATACTATCGGAGTAGCACAGAGATGCGAGCAGTACCGTGCTGGATCGAAACCCCTACCCCCCTATCGAAATCCGCACACCTGGATGTTTTTCTTCAGTTTTATGTATTATATAAATGAAAACTCATATGATAGTTACATGTACATATCCGTTGAGCTGTTGGCATTCTGTTAAATAAAACTATGCGCCAGTAGGCCATGAAATAAAAATATTAAAAATAAAAAATCAATCGTGTCTCGGCTTCAGTTGCCATTTCGTTGTATCGTTAGAGAATTTACTAAGAAAACGTTCTTCAGATAAAAACGATTTCCAAGTGGGATATAAGTGTTTTAATCTGTGAATCTTTTTGAAATTGATAAAAAAGGTAAGTCATTTTCGAGCTGTACATTGTCTGGTAAATAGTGTTAATTGTATTTATTCAACAAAAACTGTGCCGCACGGATTTTGATTCTTGTTATTTGCTTGAATCGAAATCCGTACAGCTTGTGTATCATGCATATATTGTTGAACTTTCTTCTTGTTTTCAGCATATGATTGGAAGAAAACAAATATAAATATATGGCAAACAATTTCGAACTAGCTGTGACTGAGTTGCACAAAGGAAAGTCGTACCGGGAAGCTTTGAGAGGTTCCGGCGTTCCGGTTACTACGAAACGCTACGAAAATTGCACTATTTCAGCTGATATGAAAAATTCGTATACCGTGTGAAACATTAGGAACCAATTGATCCTGAAAATATATTTATTCGTTAATTTAAAGATAAATTATAAATAAAATATGTTCATTTTTGTACTTCTATAACGATACAGATTTAGATTTATTGTTGTATGGACTTTGATCCAGTCTATATCGCGTGTGTGCGGATTTCGATTCAAAAGTGTACGGGTTTTGATTCAGACAAAAAACTGTGTACGGATTTAGATTCAAAACATGTTCTATTTAACCAGGATTTTTTCAAGTTTCGTAGTGATTTTAATCATTTTGCTTGAAAATAGTGATAAAACATAAGTAGACCTATAAGTAAACATGTCAGTTTAAAGCAATATGTGATTTCTTGATTTTATATTGACCGTCGAAGATTATCATGTGCTTAGGTGTACGGACTTCGATCCAGCAAGGTATCATCAGTATTTTAAATTGAACAAAAGAGTCCTTTTCAGGACAACACAATTAATTGATTGAAGGTTTTATATGTTCTAGTTTTGCGCTAAAATTAAAAGTGGAATGTTATTTTAATCAGCATTGCCATCTGTGAAAAATTGGTTTGCACCACTTTCTGTTTGTTCCATTCTTATCAGTGAAATACTTATCTATGCAAATTAAAATTCAGTAACCCTTATATTATGATCACAGTTTGTTAGCTATAAAATTCTTTCAGTTCAAAGCCGGTTTATTTGTGTATCTTTTTTTTTTTTTTTTTTTTTTTTGAATAACTGAAGGATGCACAGTGTTTTTTTCACAGATTTCGTGCTCTAATTAATAGCGTCCTCAAGTTTGATTTTAGTGATTTACTTTGTTTGGAATGTTTTTTATGTATTTTATTGCGCTTCTTTCAGAATGGACGATTTAGTGATTAATTCACCTAGAAGTGATACGGAGTGATATTGATTTTTTCAGAACAGTGAGATAGATAGCCAGTGTCTTTGAGAAAAATCTTTGAGTGGAAAATATTTTTGCTAGCAACTTTGTTGAAAATGTCAAACTTCTATCTCTTGTGTTAAAAAAGATATTTATTTATTTATTTATTTGTACAATTACATTCACCTGACAAAGATAAGTCTTAATGAATAATAAAAAAAAAAAAAAAACAGCAAAAACTTCACAATCTTCTATGAGCATCAAGTAGCCGGTGACGGAACGTATTCATTGGTAAGTCGAAGTCAAAAAACTCGAAAACATTATTAAAACGGTGGCAAATAACACGAATTGGATCATGGCAACCATATAGTCGATTCCGTGGTTCCAGATATAAGAAACTCCTTTGGCGCAGCGGTCTTTCAGGGGTGTATATGTTTAGTTGAGCCAATATAGCTGGACAGTCGATGTAGCCAGTCAGTAGTTTAGCAGCGAACACAGCTTGGTCTATTTGACGGCGAACCTCAAGTGGTTGAATACCAAGCAGACGACAACGGTCCTCGTATGATGGCAGGTTCAGTGGATCTTGCCATGGGAGATAACGAAGAGCATAGCGTACGAATTTTTTCTGAACCATTTCCATTCTGTAGGACCAGTTTGCATGATATGGGCTCCAGATTACAGAATTAGACTCGAGAATCGATCGCACTAGGGCACAGTAAAGTGCTTTGAAACATAATGGGTCACGGAATTCATCGGCAATCTTGAAAATGAACCCCAATCGACGGGTTGCTTTGGCGATAATGTTGTTATAATGGTTCTTGAATGTCAGCTCGCTATCTAAGTACACTCCAAGATCTTTCACGCACTGTACACGGAGAAGATGTTGTGACGATATGGTATAATCGTATTCGATAGGGACACGCTTTCTATTGAATGAAATTATGTTGCATTTTCCAACACTCAATGTTAAGCAGTTTGTTGCACACCAGTTCACGAACGTATTTAGATGCTCCTGTAGCGCGACACAATCTCGTTGGCTATGTATAATTTTGAATATTTTTGTATCATCCGCATAAAACAGTCGACATCCGGGTGGTAACAAGAGAGAAGCGTCGTTTATAAAAATAGCGAAGAGTAGCGGGCCCAAGTTACTACCTTGAGGAACTCCTGAAACGTTTGAAAAACACCTCGAAACAGCTGAACCTATTTTCACGCATACACTTCGACTAGTCAAGTAAGATTTGAACCAGCGTACGGATTCTGATTGGACACCGAGTCGTTCAAGTTTACTAAGCAATATCTCGTGGTCTACCCGATCAAACGCTGCTTTCAGATCCAGGTAAATTGCATCGGTTTGTAAGCTAGAATCCATGCTTTGCAAACAGCGAGAAACAAACTGCATAAGATTAGTGGCTACAGATCGTCGAGGGAAAAACCCGTGCTGGTCGGCGTCAATATAGTGTTTAGAGCTGGCAAACAAAGCGTCATTTATAATAATCTCAAACAACTTTGAGCAAGCACACAGAGATGTGATCCCTCGGTAATTGGAAATGTCACGTTTGTTTCCTTTTTTGTAGACGGGAAAGAGATATGAAAATTTCCATCGGTCAGGGAATGTACACTGCTGCACGGACAAATTGAAGAGCATCGCGATCGGAGTACTAAGAACTTCTCCACATCGCTTCAAAACCGCCGAAGGGATACCATCCGGACCAACAGCGTATGAACTTTTTAGCTTATTCAAGGCAGCGACTACGTCATCTGGACTGATGTGAGGTAATCTGAATGATAATACATCGCGTGGTACTACGTTACTGGCTTCACGAACTTGTTCGGGGGACGCCACCGATTCATTAAAAATTTGCTGAAATTGCTCGGCAAACAGGTTGCATTTTTCATTTTCATTGTTAGCTACATTGTTGCCCAGGAACATAGAAGTAGGCAAACCCCTTTCCTTGCGTTTTGTATTCACAAATGACCAGAATTGTTTCGGGTGTACGCGAAGATTGCTTTGTATGCGCCTTACATACCTATTATACAAATAGCGGTTGTAGTTTCGATATTGACAGCTGGCAGTGGTGAACTGATTTCTGTTATAAGCAGAGCGATAACAACAATATTTCCGCAGCGCAGCTGATCGCAATCGCCTAAGCGTGCGTAGTCGTGGATTCGACCATGGTGGCTTTCGTGGCGGTTCAAAGAATGGCACTGTTTGGGCGAGCACACTTTCCAGCGTACTACTGAAAGAATTAACTGCATTGTCGATACTAATGGATGGTTCCAATACAGCATTCCAGTTTATCTCCGCAAGAGCCGCAGTAAGTGTGGCGTAGTCAGCACGTCGAAAATTCAAAGCCCTAAGTTCCGAAGGCTCGTCGTACACTATTGTCGAGGAGAGGTTTAACGAGAGAACGATAGCAGGATGAACAGCTTCAAGCTCGACCAGCGGCTCGTGTGCAGCAGATACAGAACAAATTGGCAAAGTTTCATCATTTACCCATACAAGATCCAGCAAACGTTCGTTATCAATCAAAATATTGTTGACTTGTGTCAGACCATGCCAGTAGAGTCCATCGAGAAGAGAACAGCAATAAGCGGGCATATTAGAATGCAGCGTGTCCACTGAAGGGTGACCATTGTCCGAGATAAACCAACGCAAACCAGATTGGTTGTAGTCTCCAAAAAGTAGAGCAGGAGTTTTAAGTTGCAAGCGGGATAGTACCATGCCTATCGAGTCAATGTGCTGTTGAATCACCTGAGAATCGGACTTTCGATCAGGGGGTATGTATACGACACCAATACTAATGTCGCTATTTGCCGTTTCCACTATCACCCACAACTGCTCGACAGTGTTGAAAACAGGTGCAGGATCGATGCGACAACTCAACTTCACTGAAACAGCTATTAAGACACCTCCGCCTCGCGTCTTTTGGCTGTTCAGATGAGATCGGTCGTTCCGGAAAACTGTGTAGCGGTTCCCAAAAAGTTGCGCTGAGAAGATACGGTCATCGAGCCATGTTTCGGTAAGCACAATTAAATCATAATCTCCTTCAGAAACTGCTAGGAAAAATGAGTCGATTTTGGTGCGCAGCCCACGCACATTGTGGTAATAGATCCGCATATCAGCTACACGAGGAACAGATTCATGGACCAACGCACTGGAACGTGAAAAAGCATGAGGAACCGGAAGCTCAGATGTACAGTTATACTTGCCTGGCGATGCAGGCTGGAAGACCCCGTCTCCGTCACCGAACACAGGACCGGGACAATGTCGAGGATGAAAATCAGTAGGCAGCGCGACTGTGTCGATCGGATAAGGGGCTTCCATAATGCCTGTTAAAGGGTGTCCCGGGTCCAACAAGTTGATAGTAGCATTTGAAGAGGATGTCAGCAGGCTAGAAACGCAAAGGTTTCCATTGTACGAGTCGCTGGGCGGTTTACTCAAGAATGAACTGCAGGGCTGAGTGCGTGTATATTGCTGGTCACTTTCAGTCCGCGATTCGAGTTTTTTTCAATAAATTCACGAAATAGTATGCCTTCTGGCCATGAGGAAGGCAATAAAGCATGCTGTTTCAGGGCAGGGGGGAGACCGATTTTGTATGATACAAATGTCATTGTTCCGATATCCTTTCCTTTTGGAACTAATCTGACAACATCCGATGGTTTTTCGTTGTCCAGGCAGCGAGCAACAATTTGACATACATCGTCATCAGTTATTAGTGGTTGAAATCCCGAAAGGTACAACCAGAATTTAGGTGGCGGTGCTTCAGGAACGATAAATGGCACTGACAGTCCGCTCAAATCTACTGAATTCGTCCCGCGATCAGCAACTGCAACACGTACCGGCGTTCCGTTATTTCCTCGACGTCGCTTTACACCTAAGCTAGGCCATTTCGCTGTACTAAGTGGCTTCGGAGTAATATTCGGTTCCGGTTGAGGTAATGATAAACAATCCACTTTCTGGCTCAAACGTTCAACGAATTTGTGCAGCTGATAAATTTGTGTTGATATGTCGCTTGTATTTGACGGGGGAGCACTGTTTTGTTCGGTTTTATCAGCCAAATATGAACGAATGCTTCTGCCTTGCAATTCGTCTCTGCACAGCAAGCACAAAAACATTGCTTGCCCAGTAGCAAACAATTCCTTGTGAGCGCGATTATTGAATCCACAGCATTTAAAAAGTTTTACAGACATAGTTCAGTCAAATCATAATTTTCAATATAACTGTTTTTCCTGGATTTTCTACATAGTTTATGTCTTCTACAAAATTATTTGCCACACGAAAATACATATTTTTGCTGAACATTTGATCTAGCTATAGTTAAATATAAAACAGTTATTCAACCATGAACGGTTTTCGACGGTTATTTTTAACTTTAAATTACTTAGTCGTACGCAAAAATACGCAGATAGCTATTTGATATTCTGAAAGCACATCTATTCTACTTATCATTTGTCTAATAGAGTTATTACGATTGTTTTATAGAAAAAATTCTTTTGTATGAGAATTCGTACTTTTTCAAATAACTTTTTTATTTCTGTATATAGAGTTTTAGAATCTCCAGCAAAAATATAAATCCATAAAAATTGTACAATTTTGTAGATGGTCATAAAAACATAGAAAATCATGGGAAAGATTCACAGTTTCACATATGACGTCATATAAAATGAATCAATTATCAATTTTTTGAGTATATTCATCGTTGTCTTCTTCACTGTCTAGTTCAAAGTGAATAAGATGAGTTTTGGCATCTTCTGATAATTTTTTGTGTGGAGTTTCGGCCAGCCTCCGTTACCATTGAATCCAAAGAAATCTTGTTTGTCTTATTTCTCCCGCGACTTGATTGAGATTTTTTTTTAATATTATCAACATTATTTTATGTTTCCATTACACCATCCGCTCAAAAAAATTGCGGAGGCTTCATAAACTCTACCAAGAAAATTTGAACCAACCAACGAAGAAGACAACAAAGATGACACTTTAGATGAAGTCATGTGTGAAACTGACCTGAAAATTCATATTTTTCATCATAACTTTTTCCCATGATTTTTTATATTTTTATGACCTTCTACAAAATTGTGCATTCGTTGTTTTGCTTTCGTCTTGATTAGACGCAAATTGTTTATCTCCGTTTGATTCGCAAAATAA
This sequence comes from Wyeomyia smithii, assembly GCF_029784165.1. NCBI lineage: Eukaryota > Metazoa > Arthropoda > Insecta > Diptera > Culicidae > Wyeomyia > Wyeomyia smithii. The sequence continues at coordinate 279,064,356 of NC_073695.1, forward strand.
CAATACACGAGTTATCGTACGAGTGTTTTTTTTTTTCGATTCGTTCTTGTGTGCGATAACAATAGCCCGCAATATATCGGCAGAAACATCTTCTGCACACTGGTAGGGGCAGGCTACCTCGCCAGTGATCTGATACGCAGCTGATATATCAGCAAGAATAATTCTCCCGCACCGCTGTTACCCCGCTAGCAGCACGGACCACCATACGATCGAGCGAGTGGAAGTCAACTACAAGTGGCATCTACAAGGTCGAGTGTAAGATACGGCCACTGTGTCACAACACGAAGCTGGATCGTCATTGTTTGTTCTGCGGAGACACTCGATTAATCCAACTATCAGCCGTGAGGTCGTGACTTAGACGTTCGATGAAGTATTCACTTTAGAATTTTTATAATTATTATTAATATTATTATTATTATTGTTATTATTATTATTATTATTATCATTATTATTATTATTATTATTATTATCATTATTATTATTATTATTATTATTATTATTATTATTATTATTATTATTATTATTATTATTATTATTATTATTATTATTATTATTATTGTTGTTCTTATTATTATTATTGTTATAATTATTATTATTATTATTATTATTATTATTACTATTATTACTATTGTTATTAGTATTAGTATTACTATCTTTTTTTAATTTTGATCCATTGTAGTTTGAAAAATTGTTTTTAAAATTTAATATCAACTACTTGATCCACCCACCCCCCCCCCCACATTCGAATATTTATAGTTTGTGTGCGGTAGAGCGTAACGCTCCCGCAAAATGGACGACATGCAGGTGCAACTATTCCCGGATGTGGAAACAAATGGGGAAGAGATTGAGATCTCCCCCGTCAATTCCCCTCTACCTTCCCCGCTACCTAGCCCCGTACCAAGGGTACCGGCAACACGGGTGAAAGCTTACCCAGATGCTTCGAAAGGTCCGTTCGTAGTTTACTTTAGGCCCATAAAGAAGCCTCTTAGAATTATACAAATAGGCAAGGACTTGGCAAAACAGTTTTCGGCCGTAACCGAGATTACGAAGGTGAGGCCGAACAAACTGCGAGTTGTCGTGAGTAGCTTGAAGCAAGCAAACGCAATTGCTAGCTACGAGCTCTTCACGAGAGAGTACCGCGTGTACATCCCTGCCAAGGACGTGGAGATCGACGGTGTGGTTACCGAAGGAAGCCTCACGGTTGATGACATTTTGCGTCACGGGGTTGGCTGCTTCAAGAACCCCCTGATTCAAGATGTAAAGATACTGGATGTCAAGCAATTGCATTCAGTATCCATCGAAAAAGGTAAGAAGAAATTCTTCCCTTCGGATTCCTTCCGTGTAACATTCGCCGGATCCGCACTGCCGAACTACATCTCTTTGGACAGGGTTCGTCTGCCTGTACGCCTGTTCATACCGCGGGTCATGCATTGCCAAAACTGCAAGCAGTTAGGTCATACAGCCACCTACTGCTGCAACAAGGCACGCTGCAGCAAGTGCGGAGGCAATCATGCTGAGACCGCTTGCAGTGAGGATACTGAAAAGTGTCTTTACTGCGAGGGAACTCGGCATGACCTTTCGGCGTGTCCCGCGTACAAACAGCGCGAGGAAAAAATTAAGCGTTCCCTCAAGGAACGATCAAAGCGCTCTTTCGCAGAAATGCTGAAGAGTGCTGAGCCACCCTCGACAGGAAACATCTTTTCCTTTTTGCCAACCGATGAGGGTACATCTGACGATCCCGTCGAAGGGTGTTCTTATGCCAGCCAGAAGGATCTAGGAAAAGGAGAATGATCAACTCTCCTAATCTTTCTCGCAAAGGTCGCAAGATAACCCCTAGCGGAATGACCAATAAGCCAACACAAAAAGTAAGCGGTGAAGAAAAACCGAAGCAAGTACCTCCCGGTTTTAATTTTAAATCAAACCAGGAGTACCCACCGCTTCCTGGGGCACCAAAAACCCCTCGTGCACCCATTTTTCGATCAGAAGATAAAAAAGAAAAAGGGTTCATAAAATTTTCTGATATTGTGGACTGGATATTTGAAACATTCAACATACCAGATCCCCTACAAAATATTCTTCTTGTCCTTCTTCCTACAGTGAAAACCTTTTTGAAGCAACTAGCAGCAACTTGGCCCCTCGTTTCAGCTATCATATCTTTCGATGACTAATACGGCGAAAGAGGTTAGGAATTTTATCACTGTATTACAGTGGAATTGCAGAAGTATCATCCCCAAATTCGATCTATTTTCTCATTTAATAAATACATACAATTGTGACGCATTTGCGCTCTGTGAAACCTTTCTCAATTCAAACGATCAACTCAATTTCCACGATTTTAACATTATTCGTCGAGATCGAGACTCACACGGTGGAGGGGTACTTTTAGGGATTACAAAGTGCTATTCCTTCTTCCGAATCGACCTCCCCTCGATCTCGCATATTGAAGTCGTTGCCATTCAAACGAATATGAATGGAAAAGACCTATGCCTTGTTTCGTTATATATCCCTCCATACACGCGGATTGAACAGAGGCATCTCACTGATATAGCAGAGTTGCTTCCCGCGCCTTTTTTGATATTGGGAGATTTTGATTCTCACTGTTCACTATGGGGGTCGCTGTACGACGACAACCGATCTTCTTTAATCTGTAACTTGATCGACGACTTCAATATGACAGTTTTGAATACTGGGGAAGCGACACGTGTACCTAATCCTCCAGCACGTGAAAGCGTGCTTGACCTATCCCTCTGCTCGACATCACTAGCGTTAGATTGCCAGTGGAAAGTAATCAACGATCCCCACGGTAGTGATCATCGTCCAATCGTTATATCAATTGCTAATGGTTCAACTCCCCCGAACCCAATCAATATTTCCTACGACCTTACACGTAATAGTGATTGGAAGTGTTATGAGTCTATTATAGCGCAATCTATCGAGACTCACGAGGAACTTCCTCCGGAGGAAGAATACGCGTTCTTAACTGGCTTGATAATCGACGCCGCGACTCAAGCTCAGACGAAACCGATACCCGGGGTAACGATTAGACAGCGCCCTCCCAACAACAAAAGAGCCAATGGCTTCTGCGTTCATGGATATTAAGGGGGCTTTTGACTCTGTCTCTGTAGAAGTTTTAAGCGCGAAACTTCAATCGCAGGGACTTTCACCAAATTTGAATAACTTTTCGCTCAATTTGTTGTCAGAAAAGCATATGTATTTCTCACATGGCGATTCGACAACTTCCCGAATTAGTTACATGGGTCTCTCAGGGTTCATGTTTAAGTCCTCTCTTATATAATTTTTACGTCAATGACATCGATGAATGTCTTGCTAATTCATGCACGCTAAGGCAACTTGCAGACGATAGCGTTGTATCCATTACTGGTAGCGAGGCTAGCGATCTGCAAGGACCATTGCAAGATACCTTAGACAATTTGTCTGAATGGGCTCTTAAGCTGGGTATCGAATTCTCTCCGGAGAAAACTGAGCTGGTCGTTTTTTCTAGGAAGCATAACCCAGCTCAGCTGCAGCTCCTACTAACGAGTAAAACGATCTCTCAGGTTTTAGTCGCTAAATATCTCGGGGTCTGGTTCGACTCCAAATGCACCAGGGCTTGTCATATTAGGTATCTGACACAAAAATGCCAACAGAGGATTAATTTTCTTCGTACGATTACCGGAACTTGGTGGGGTGCTCACCCAGGAGACCTTCTAAGGTTATACCAAACAACGATATTGTCAGTTCTTGAGTACGGCTGTTTCTGCTTTCGCTCCGCCGCGAACACGTACATTATAAAATTAGAGAGAATACAATATCGTTGTTTGCGTATTGCCTTGGGTTGCATGCAGTCGACCCATACGATGAGTCTTGAAATGTTAGCGGGTATTCTTCCGTTGAAACATCGTTTTTGGAATCTCTCTAACCGGTTGCTAATTCGATGCACAGTTATGAACCCATTAGTAATTGAAAATTTCGAGAGGTTGGTCGACCTTCAATCTCAATCCAGATTCATGACTTTATATTTTGACTATATGGCACAAGATATTAATCCTTCTTCATACGATTCCTCCAATGTCGCACTTTTAGATACTTCTAATAATGCTATATTCTTCGACACCACCATGAAACAAGACATTTCTGGTATCCCGGATCAATTGCGACCCCAAGAGATCCCTAAGATTTTTTCCAATAAGTTTGAACATGTTAGTTGTGATAAAAGGTTTTACACTGACGGATCTAATCTAGATGAGTCCACTGGCTTCGGTGTTTTCCACGAAAACTTTACCGCCTCCTACAAACTCGATGCTCCTGCTTCCGTGTACGTCGCAGAACTTGCTGCTATTCAGTACTCTCTTGGGATCATCGAAACCCTGCCCATAGACCACTACTTCATCTTCACAGACAGTCTCAGTGCCAATGAGGCTCTGCGATCGATGAAGACTGTGAAGCACACCCCGTATTTCCTGGGGAAAATACGGCGGTTTTAAAGTGCTTTAACAGATAAAAATTACCGGGTTACCTTAGCGTGGGTCCCTTCTCATTGTTCCATTCCGGGCAATGAAAAGGCTGACGCTTTAGCTAAGGTGGGTGCTATTGATGGCGATATTTATGAAAGACCAATTGCTTATGATGAATTTTATTGCATTTTGCGTCAAAGAACACTCAACAGTTGGCAATCATCATGGAACTCAGATGAACTGGGACGGTGGCTACATTCCATTTTTCGTAAGGTATCGACGAAAGCATGGTTCAAGGGGTTGGATGTAGGTCGGGACTTCATTCGCGTGATGTCCAGACTTATGTCCAATCACTATACGTTAAACACGCATCTCTTTCGTATAGGGCTTGTAGACAGTAATCACTGCGTTTGTGGCAATGGCTACCATGACATCGAGCATGTTGTTTGGTCGTGTACCGAATACTGTGGTGTTAGGTCTGAGCTTATAGATTCCCTTCGGGCCCGAGGAAAACAACCGAACGTTAAAGACATTCTGGGAAGCGGTGATCTCCAGTACATGACACAGCTATACGGGTTTATAAAAAATGCTGGCATTAAAATGTGATTTCTTTTATCTATTTGCTAGAATACAATTTCTGTCACAAACTGAAAGAGAATGATACACCCAGCTGGAGACACTAAAACGAAGACTCGGCATCTCTATGTTTACGCAGACACCTCAGACCAAAACTGCTCAAATAGAACATCACTGGTTAGCCACGTACAAATGAATACATTCTGTAAAATAAAATAGTTAAAAACAAAATTGTAACACCCCTCCTCTCACCTTAAATCCCCACTAGCTCGTAGTCGGCCGCGAGAATAAAAAAAGGCCTCCCTCTTTTCCCTGCTAATTTAGAATTTAAAAAAAATGTACTTGGCTCAGTTAAACATAAATTGTATCGTGCCGTGTCAAATAAACTTTTTAAAAACAAAATTGTGCAATTTTAATGGGTTTATATTTTTACCATAGATTGTAAAACACTGTATTCAGAAATACCAAAGATATTTAGAAAAATACGAGTTTTTATGCAAATGCATTTTTTCATTGAAACAATCGTTACCCAAAATATTCATTATCGCATCTAAAGTCCATTTAACCCAGATCAGGTCAGAATTCCTCGTGAATATGTTACTCATTTCAACTTTAAATAGCTGCTACGTTCACGCATAAATCTAAACTATAACTTGATGCAATTTCATCTGTAAAGTTGTATCTATTGCTGTTCATAAGTATTGCCACCTGATGGAATTGTCATTAGTTTTCCTTTGAAGTCGAGAAAGGTTCAATGTGTCAGCTGATGCCATATTGCATCATTGGGCTGATTCGGGTTAAGCCAATTTTGAAACTCAAGATGCCCGATGATGTCCGGTTCCTGGAAAAAAATCGGAATTGGGAATGATGCTCAAAGGCCGGAAAATGATTCCAGATACCGTTTAAAATCTGAAGTGCCAACTTTTGAGCTGGAAAACAGCTAAAAATGGCTAGATACTACCTTATATAGGTACATATTGTTAAATGGGAGAGATAAAATTTGGTGAATTTTATTTGCGTTTGAAAATGCATTTTTATTTATGGTATCTATTGGAAGAAAAATTTCATTTACGCTACTATAATGCTTTTTGATTGAAGGTAGACGTAAGAACTAGTCATTTCATAACATTTGCGGCGATTCTAATTCTTATTAATGTTAAATTGATTACCGTCATAATGGCTGAGTGGTGTAATATTTAAAACTAGTCATGATTGATACTGCACTGCCAATCCTCTACCTAAAAGTAATCACTACATCACTCTACTATGTAGATTATATCTCTGTGAATGAGCCTCCTATTCAAGAGATCCAATCATTATTTTAGATAAATTTTCGCAAGGTAATAAAAAGTTTCTTACCTAACAAAGATTAGATTGCGTTATTGTTCCAATTTCTTAGCCACCACAAATCCATCTCTTGTCCATCAAATTACAACCCAACTCAGCCTTAACCGAGATTTCACTCGCAGCGGAACCAACAAACTCCTACCGCGGCATGAAATGAACCTTTTATGGCTTATTACACGATCGGCACAAACGGCGGAAAACAAGTGACTTATCCGGTCATAATTAAATCTAATCGAGCAGCCCAGGCGCACCGCCACGAAACACTAAACCCGGCAACCTTTACCAATGCTGCCGATTGGTTGCGAAAAGAAAAAAAGAATCAAAATCGCTCCACTACTGCAATCCCGCTCAATTAAACTGACGGTCATTAGCTAGAACAAGCGCACATGCCAATCTGTCGATACCTGCAACATACATAATACCCTGCGGAAAAGAGCGGCCGACATTTTTTCCCCTCGAGCTGACAAGGATTTCTACTTGAATTAACTTTTTTCCTGACCACCCTAATAAAATAGTTACATTCCATCGAATCGACCCGCTCTTAAAGACACACAGGGAATTGCTTTGTCAACAAATTTTATGATGAAAATATTTGACTTTTGATCGCCTGTGTCAGATTAGGATCAGCGTAACCAATGGTAATCCCACGATGTATCGCCTGGTGCTCCGCGCCGCACTGCGCCACCGGCAAACGGTAAAACCTTTACGATTCAGATGAATGTTTAGTACCTCAGATAATAATTTATCATCTGCACACGTCGTCGATGTCACCGCCTCGCGGCTTGCTTTAGTTCTCGTTAAGGTGCTCAACAACACGGGTGCCCGTAGCGGCTTTACCTGTCGAGAGCGAGCGGAAACACGACATCAAATGGGATCCGAATGTGGAACAGTCCCCACCGGGTTGGCATATAAAGTTCCTCCGCTCGCCATAGTTAATTCGATCAAAAACAGTAGCACCTAGCAGCGGGGAACTTTGTTGTCAAAAGATCTCACTTTTGCTAGCTGTCTGATGCTTTTCACTCGATAGACCGTGATTTATGTTCTTTGAACACCGCGGAGGCATTGAGCAACCGCCGGAGTGCACCCTGTTCAGCTTGGTTCTAGCTGGTAATTAATTTCAGAAGTTTCTAGCTTATAACTGTCCTACCTCAACTTTTAGCTCGATTGATTCAAAAGGTCACTCTTGTGTCATAGAAGGAATTGGCAGTTCAATCTCCCAGCGATTTCATAAAACTCCACCGCACTGCAGTGACAGAGACTTATGTAAAGTCACAGCGTGATTTCAATTGCGCCATCGTGGATTTCACTTTCCAATCACACGATTTACAGAGAGCTCCCACCAGAGCCAGCCAGCCCAGGGAGGACGGGAAAATGTCTAGCGATAGCTGGTGGGTAGAGATCCCGAAAAAAAAATCCGATTTCTAAATGCAATCAAAGTCGTGCAACGGAATTCCAGCCTCTGCTGGTCTGGTCGAGCCCCCTGGCAGCTACCGCACTGCGACACTGCCGACTGCATAATAGCAACAGAATGGAATAATTTAACGAGAAATAACGAATAGAAATGATAAAAAAATATTAAAATCACGATTAATATCGAGTCACTGGCGGCCAAATGAAATCATTTGAGCTAGCTGCTCTGCTCGATGCGAATAAAAAGAATAGTTTCTTACTGGTTGCGATAGCATATTGAACGAGCGATAGGCATGAGACAGTACACAATCGGGATCGATGCACCACGAGAACTAATTTCGATTTCATTTCAGATCGAAACCAATCGAAACGGACAAATATCATTTATTGCATTGGCAGAACACGACGAAGCAAGAGCGAGTTTGGCATAATCGAACATCAGTTCTTTGTTTGTTAGGATGAAAATGAAAGTAATTAAATTATAATATTTTGCAGACGATATTTATTTTTTCTAGAATTCTAACTTTTGTTTTACGACCGACAGAGTTGCTTTTTTCTCAAAATTACTAAGTAAATATTTTTTTTACTATCTAGTTTAATTATTATCGACACGTTGCCTTTTCTGTGTTTCTTCTAAATATTTAGGGTTTTTATTGCCGGATCAAGTGTCTTTCGATTTTATTGATTTTACAAATGTTTTAGTTTCAAGAATTTCCGACTATTTTAATTTCTGTTATTTTGATTGTTTGACTAAAGTTTTCTGTAATGCTACTTCTCGACTATTCTATATTTCTATTTCGTTCTAAAAGAAGACTAGGTATAACTACCGACTCAAATCAGCCATAATTCTCTTCAGTTAATTCCACAAGTCCGTTAAACACCTCTGCTGTTCTTAAGAAACCCATACAAATTCATAAAATTCCGGCAACTTAATTTTAAACAAACTTGTTCTTTCTCACCGGTAATGTCTGTGTGAACGGGTGTTAAAGTAAATTGAACCATAAACCATATCCTAACAATCCCAAACTCAGATCCCATAAACTGTCTACGCCTAGCATAAAATAAACTAGTTTTAATGTTTTCCTCTTCCTACCGGGACCATCAACACCAAGCCGGTCGTATTCGCACAGCGATCGGTACAACGCCAGTAGTTTCAACGCTAAAACAGACACACAATGAACTAGTACAACCCCATCCGCCGGCAACCGCACCAATCCCTCTTTTTCCGTCCGAGCTCATTTCATTACTGTACCCATTGGATATCGCTTTTTGTTTTTCAATTAGCAATAAATCCAAGTTATTGACAAAAATATGACCAATAAAAGTGAATTCATTCCAGCCAACCCACTCTTTGGGCCACGCTTCAACAGAACAGAACAGCTGTGAGCATGAGGGGATCTTTCACCAGTGACCTTAATGACTGTGGCGAGGCCACAGACACTGCTGAACCCTACGAGACCAGGTTCAACCTGAATAGTTTTAGCTTGGCTATAAAACTTTTCCCCCGGCAACCCTAGGGTCTAGTATAACAATTCAATTATTTGCAACGCACTTCCGGACCTGCTGAACTGACACCTGAAGCCGCGTTGAAGACTAGGTTAAGTCACTTTCAATTAACCTCCTCCGCCCATAATCATACCGACAAAGTATGCAGCCTAATAAAATGCGTGTTTTGGTTCAGTAAAAGTTCGCTCTTATTTTTATGTCCAGCATTCCTCGTTATTTCGAGCCATCTTTGAATTTTACGACGGACATCCTTTAACTGTACTTCTTTTTATTTCTCCCAACCCGAAAACATGTTTAGATTGCGAAAATGAAAGACCTTTCCATGAATAAGACTTTCATTTGCCAAATTGATACGCTGTTCGCTGCTTGCTCCGAACTTGTGGCGAGGAAAAACCGCCGCGTTTTATAGAAAGAGGCAATCTGACGTAGGAAGAAGTGTGCGTTCTAATGAATTATTTAACGAAAGTATTTATTCGACTCCCGTTGGTTTCATTACTTGACCCGTACGTAGGACGACTTTCGCATTAAAAAACGAAAATTCTGCTCGGATTTCCCACGTTTTATGGAATTTGTTCCTTTTCACGATGAGATATGTTTTATTGATCGATCGTTCATCGGCCGGTCGTTAATTCCACTGTTAATGCATTCGAAATAATTGCTCCATATCCAGGGATACGCACGTAGAAAACATTATTCCTCGTCTCGAAATGAACGACCGCCCACTTGGGATAATTTTTCACTCACCAGCATACCTACGTATTGTTCTCTCCTTTGGTGTTCGATTGTTTTTCGGTGTTATTAATTTGAATTGTTCTTCCTTTGCTGGGAGTTGCCATATGATGTTTTCGAGCCTGGCAAGAGAGAACCTTCCTATCACGTTGTGCAGACAGTGCAGAACCACGTGCGAAGGAGAAAAGCCGGAACCAGCGATGATAGCCGATTTCCCTAACAACATTCGCAAGAGGTTCACTTTATGTTAATGCGTTTTCCATTTCTGGCTGATTTTTGTGTCTTGCCGAGCGTAAGCTTCAGCTCTAATCCAATTTCTGTAATCTAGGAGGAAAGAGCCTCGTTGAAAAGAGCCCCAGTCCCAGTCATCGTTACAACTCAGCACGGCAGCAGGCTGGAAGCAGGAATGGAAAAGGCCACTGAGTGCTCACTTTCATCAGCATTGCCAATCGGTAACTGCCGCACCATGCGAACGCTCCACACCGTCGTCGTCGTCGTCGTCCACCGTTTCATAGGTAATCGCCTGTACCGCATCCGCTTCCCATGTGTTATGACACCGACCGAGACGGAGCCCTGGCTGGCTGTGATTTTGCATTTTCGATTTCAGTTTGAATTTTGTTACACCATTTCCATTTCATTTCACCGTAAACGGCTTACGATTTCTTGAAACATTGCAATCAGGCAGGAGTTTGCACAGGGAAGGCAAACGCTTCATTTAATTCAATCCGAATGGTTTTGGCTGTTGAGTCGTGGAACATAATTACGTATGTGTATGGATGGGTTTCTTTCGAACAAATTCCAGGCCAGGATGTGATGAGACGTAACGTATGAGCGGGTTTAAAGTAAAGAGGATTTCTTGATAGAAGTTAAATCTTCAAGTTACAATCCACTTGTGTTAGTTAGCATTACGTTTAAATAGGCTTTCCAACTGATTAGTTGTATGCAACTGATCAGAACTTGCGGGTAACCAAACACTAAACTAAAAATATCATTGTGGGAGGAGAGGAGAGTACCATAACATGTGGTTTTACAGTTTTTACCTAGTGAAATTTTGTTAACATACTGGATCAACGTAATTGTTTGACGATAAGTTAAACATACTTCTAATTTGGGACTTCCATTGCGAACTCCAAAATCCAATTCTTAACTATCTCGAAATGAGAGCTAAATTGACTGCTATCGCCCTCGAAATACAAAGTAATATAATTATACTGTCACAGACCATTTCTGTCGAGCTTGGACTCGAACATATGATGACTGGCTTGTTAGACCAGCTTCGCAGCCTGAGACCAGCTAAAAGGGGCTAATAAGTATCTTACTCTTCAAATAAAAGATCCAGAAATAATCAATTGAAAAGGTTTTTCTTTATTTTCGCTTATTTTCCGTCGGTCTATTTCCGCCACTGTTGTTGTGCCGATCATCGACGCCCGGGGAGGCATCCCACTCAGGACCCAAAATTACGATCCGTTGATTAACGGACCAACGCCAACGACTTCACTTCCTCATGCGATGAAAGGCATGATCCCAGAGATTTTTCGCCTCAGAAATTCTCCCGGTATCGGTTAGGATTAATTCTAGACCAGTTGGGTTGGATGTGAGACGTATGTTGGCGTTGAGATTTGAACCCAGGCCACCAGCCTAATTGGCGGACACGTTATCAACTACGCTAGGCCGTCCGCCATAATTGAAGAGGTCGTCTATAAGACATGACTGATCCTATTGAAAGAAAGATAAAAGAAAATTTTGTCAAATTTTGTTACCATTTTTTTGTTTCTCGCGCTAATTATATTTCGTTGTCTCTCTCATAGGCGTAGCCAGAGGGGGGCATGGGGGAGGGGTGGCGTTTAACCCCCCCCCCCCCCCCTAATTGTTGAAAAAGGTGCAGAATTTTTTTTTTCAATAACTTTTATAACGTTTGCGCTAAAAAATGGACAAAAATTGCCAATTTTCCATGGGTTTACCTTTACACGCACTATCGAAACTACGCATGCAGCAAAAATCATATTAACCCATGAAGCATCAGAAAAAATTTGATTTGCGCGTTTAAATAACGGTACCCCGCCGCGTCGAAAACGGACATCGTGCGGCAGTTCGTGGACACCGAATACGGCCGTTCCGGCATCTACAACACCTTGGCACTGTTGGACACCGATCAGAGCATTGAAAGAAAGTCCGGTTCCGGACGACCGACGACCTCAAGCTCCAAAGGATACTAAAGAGGAAGACCGAGGGAAAAGTGGCTACATCGCTGCGTGCGCTTGGCCTGGAGGTCTGTGCAACCGATCTGCAAACAATGAAGCAGTGTCAGCGCCTGAATAAGATGGTCAAATCGATTTTTCCGGCAATTCACGACGTGGCGGTGGCGATGGACGACTAGAGCGGTATCACCCTGGATGGCAACGACTGTTAGGGCACTTTGTATTTTACTTCCACCACGAAAGAAGTAAGCACTAAGGTGAAATTTCTTTCACACACCAAGACGACGCTGCTGTGGCTGACAATCAGTGAGAAGGGGATGTCAAAGCTGCTCTCCTTTCGCTCCAGACTGGAGCCGAGAACGGGGGAATTTATAGTACGAATAACATGCCGGAAGTTGCGTCGTTCGCCAAAAAATACTATAAGGTCGGTGTTTTGGCCGGATCTGGTGTCGGCTCACTATTCAAGGCGATCGTTTGAGGAGATGGAACGGCTAAATGTCGATGTGGTACCAAAGTCGGCGAACCCGCCCAACGTTCCCAAGTTGCGTCTCATCGAGGATTTCTGGCAAGCCTGAAGCGTAAGATCTGCTTCAACAATTTTGTCGCGAAATTTCTGAAGGAATTGATAAATAAAACGAAAAAAGAATTAACTGCCGGAAGGCCGCACGCAGGGTCGTAGATTTTTTTTTTGCAAGTACTTACTTTACTTACTTTACTTTTTTGGCTAACGGACCGTTCATCGGTCCAGGGCCGAACGAATTAGAGATGTCCAGCTTCTTCTGTCTTGGGCAGCCGTTCTCCAGTCTCCCCGTACACCAGCAGATCGTGCATCTTCTTCCACCGCGCACATCCACCGCGTGCGAGGCCTACCACGGAGTCGACGGCCTCTTCCTGGTTCTCTACTGAAGATAGTTTTGGCGGCTCTCTCGTCAGGCATCCTGGCTACATACTTGTCTGTTTTATTGGCTCTTATCGGTGAAAACACCGATAACCGATAACCGATAAGAGCCAATAAAACAGACAAGTAAACGTTCACGATGATTAATCTAACCAACAAATCCTGGCTACATGTCCAGCCCACTGAAGCCTGCCCCGCTGTATTACCTTCACTATATCGGCATGTTTGTATACCTGGTACAACTCGTGATTCATGCGTCTGCGCCACACTTCGTCACCCAGTTTACCGCAAAGTATCGATCGCAGAACTTTACGCTCAAAAACTCCGAGCACTCGTCGATCAGCTTCCTTCAGCGTCCATGCTTCATGTCCGTAAAGGGCCACCGGGAGTATCAGCGTCCTATGCAGCGCTAGTTTTGTGCGAGTTTGCAAACTGCGGGACCTTAGCTGGTTACGCAGTCCGTAGAAAGCCCTCTTCGCAGCTGCAACTCGTCGTTTCACTTCACGGCTTATATCGTTGTCACATGTCACAAGCGTACCAAAATAAACGAATTCGTCAACCACTTCAAATCGTTCCCCATCTATCTCCACCTCAGCACCAACACCACGGGGACTCCCACGCTCTCTGCCAGCTACCATGTACTTCGTTTTGGCAGAGTTAATGACAAGTCCCAATCTCGCTGCTTCTCTCTTAAAAGGTACGAAAGCCTCCTCCACGGCCTTACGGTTGATACCGATGATATCGACGTCGTCCGCAAAACCAAGAAGCATGTGAGATTTCGTGATGATCGTAACGTTTCTTTCGACGTTTGCTTTTCGTACTGCACCCTCAAGAGCGATGTTAAACAGTAGGTTGGAGAGCGCATCCCCCTGCTTCAGTCCATCCAACGTTACGAAAGCGGCTGATGTCTCGCCAGCTATCCGCACGAACGATTTTGATCCCTCCAGTGTCATACGACTCAGCTTTATTAGTTTCGTAGGGAAACCGTGTTCCAACATAATCTGCCACAGCTCGTTTCTTTTCACTGAGTCGTATGCCGCCCTGAAGTCCACAAACAGATGGTGAGTCGATAAGTTGTACTCCCGGAACTTATCGAGGATCTGTCGCAGGGTGAAAATTTGATCCGTCGTGGAACGCCCTTGTCGAAAACCAGCCTGGTATTCGCCAACAAAGGATTCCGTTAGCGGTCTCAATCTGAAGAACAGGATACGGGAGAGCACTTTATATGCGGAGTTGAGCAACGTTATCCCTCGATAGTTGCCACAATCCAATCGATGGCCCTTCGTATAGATAGGGCATATGAGGCCTTCCAACCAGTCGTTCGGCATTTGGTCGTCCTCCCAGATTCTTAGTATTATCTGTCGGACCGCATAGTACAGCCGCTCGCTTCCCGCTTTTAGAAGTTCGGCCGGGATACCGTCCTTCCCAGCGGCCTTGCCGTTTTTCAGCTCACTAATCGCCTTTTTCACCTCCTCCTGTGTTGGTGGCTCCACAGCTTGTTCCTGCTCTGCTCATCCGGCTCCTCACCGTTCAATAGCGCCTGAAAATGCTCCTTCCACCTGGCTGCAACCGTCGGTTTATCAGTAAGCAGGTTGCCGTCCTTGTCATTACACATGACCGGCACAGGGAAAATCCTGCTTCTGACTCTGTTGACAGTTCTATAGAATCTCCGCACGTCGTTTTCAGCATAGCTGTCCTCTGCGCTGGCGAGCACCTGCTCCTCGTACTCGCGCTTCTTCTGACGGTGGGTTCTATTTTCGGCAGCTCTTGCCACCCTGTACCTCTCTCTGTTCTGACGCGTAGCCGCAGTGAGCATGCGGTTCCTGGCACGGTTCTTCTCATCTGTCGCTCTCTGGCACTCAGCATCGAACCAGCCGTTAGGCTGTCTTCCACGCGTCGTACCTACCACCTCTCTCACAGTCGTTTCGATGGCGCCTTGAATACTGCTCCACAGCCCATTTATGTCTTCCACTACTTCCTCCTGCTGTTCTGCGATCCGTTGATCCAGCTCTGTGGCTTATTCTGCTGCCACGCCATCAGCTTTCAACCGCTGAATGTTGAAACGCGTCATCCTCTCTGTGCGAGATTTCAGCACGTTCGACAACCGTGCGCGGATCTTACAAACGACGAGATAAAGGTCAGAGTCAATGTTTGGTTCCCGAAAAGACCTAACATCAGTAACATCCGAAAAGTGCCGACCGTCAATCAGTACGTGATCGATCTGGGAGCAGGCTTCTCCATTTGGATGCCTCCAGGTGTGTTTCCGAATATTCAAACGTGGAAAATAGGAGCTACATATGGCCATTCCTCTGGCCGCGGCAAAGTTTATCAGCCTCAGGCCGTTTTCATTGGTTGACGAGTGGAGGCTATGCCTTCCAATGACCGGACGAAAGAATTGCTCCCTCCCAACCTGTGCGTTTGCGTCTCCGATGACGACTTTTACGTCGTGTTTTGGGCACTCGTCATAGATTCGCTCAAGCTTGTCATAGAACTCATCTTTGACTTCATCGGATTTGTCGTTTGTCGGTGCGTAGGTGTTGATTAAACTGTAGTTGAAGAATTTGCCCTTAATCCTCAACACGCATATACGGTCATCTACGGGCCTCCACCGGATGACTCTTGTTTTCTGATTTCCCAGCACTACGAAACCGACGCCCCGTTCCGCTGCCTTGCCGCCACTGTAGTAGATGTGGTACTTGAAAGAAGTGTGTGCAATAGGGTCTATTGCACGGAATTCCCTTTCTCCGGAATTTGGCCACCGAACCTCCTGAATCGCTGCAATTTCGACTCCCTGCCGCTGTAGTTCTCGAGCAAGCAAGCCAACCCGCGCCGGTTTATTGAGAGATCGGACGTTCCAAGTACCCAATTTCCAATCGTTTACCTTAATCTTTTTCCGTGTTCGTAGCCTAGGTCTTTGCCGATTGATCCGTTCCGTATTTCTAAATTCATTGTTCGTGGTTGATGAAAGGTTTCGGTATTCTCTTTTATCAGGGTCGCGATACCTACATCCTGCTGATGGGGCTGCCATCTTAGGTGTAGCTGGCGGGATACAGCATTCCACAATTCAGCCGCCCGCTCCGGGTCAGACGCTGTTCTACGCCGCCCCTATGGGGATACAGCCGCGTACGACCCCCTTCCCAGTCAGCATACGACCATAGTTTCCACCGGGGTTGGTTACCCGATCTCCGCTAAGGTTACTCGTATTCCGGTCGGCACCACGTGGAGGTTGGGATAGGAGTTGCTGGACAGAGGTGAATGGCCACATTAGGGTCTCAAGTTACACGTGTCCAGCCATTTGCCAACCTTTTTTTTGCAAGTAAGCTAACATAATTACCTTCCATAGGAAATTTATGAAACTGAATTATCTGTCTTAGTTATTTTTTTACCACCATCCAAAAAAGTCCATTTTTAACGCATACGTTAGCACAAAACGACATTTTTAGCCCATTGAAACATCTGTGTAAAGTATCAGCCAGATCGAAAATAATAGATTGAAATACTTGGCCTATGTTGCGTGGAATTGCACAGGTTTTCCAGTTGATCCACTAAGAACATTGCAGAAGCAAAAGTACCGTGAAATCGACCGTGTGGAAAAAGACAGGTTGTTTAGTTCGATTGAGACTAACACTAAGAGTTTCTCCTGATATTTGGCCTAGTGTTCAGCACTTATTGGCCAGAATATGTCTTTAACAATTTATATTTTCAATAGTACAATAGTTAGCGTCACATAATCACAATTTTCCGCATTTTATGGGCGCACAGCTAATTTTTCAATCGATTATTATGAACTTGAAGGAAATCCGTTGGAATCTGACTAAGTTTTAAACATTTGAAAGAGGACAATTTCGTGACGCTCTCGATTCTTTCGGTTTTCAATGGGACACCCGGAGCAATGTTCAATTCTAAGAGATGGCGCTGTAGTGATAGTGGCAGTAAAATCGAAATTTCTACGAGCATTTTGCTTAATGACTGGAAAAAAACTGGTATTAGTTACCCTGTTTTTATATTATTCTAACTTTCTAGTAGTTACTTTTACTATATGCAATCTATTTTTATCAAAAAACTTGATTTTCTCATACCGCTCGGTTGACTCAATATAGTAGTACAGCGAAATCAAGTTTTTTGATAAAAAGAGATTGAATATAGTAAAAGTAAGTATTATACAGTTAGAATAATATAAAAACAAAGTAACTAATAGCAGTTTTTTCGGTCATTAAGCAAAACGCTCGTTGAAATTTCGATTTTACTACCACTACCACAACTGCGCCATCATTTAGAGTTAAACATTGTTTCGGGTGTTCCATTTGCACCCTATGTTGCCTTAAAACAATATCCTAAATCAATAAACAAAATGTATTTAAGATTTAGTTAACAGGTGGTAATATACTTGTATTTGTATTTAGGTCGATTTATCTCACAATTTTAATATTATCTACATGAAGTAACAACTGAAATCTAAAACTATTACCACATCCCAGGCCTTGAACTTTCTGGAAATCGAATAAATCTTCAACCAGCGTGAAGGTACGGATGCATGATCAGTGGTTCATAAAAGCCGTACAAGGTCCGATGAGCCCTAGTTGTCAGTAAGTTAGACGAACGAAGCAGTCTGCTTTGAGCTCGAAAATCAAGGTGATAAAGCAAAATCGGGGCATCGAGTTCATTGTTCTGCAGCTTGGGTATGAAGGTTGCTTGTTGAATCTTCCGACAACCCTCCAGTGTATCCAAACCCAACAGCTTACAACGATCTTTTCATCAGAGAAGATCATTAGGAGTACTCCATGGTAAATGTCTCAGAGCAATAAAAACAAGTGTTCGTTGAACAAGTTCCATTCTGTTTTTCCAGCATAGGTCATAAGGATTCCAGATGATGCAGGCATTTTCAAGAATTGGTCGAACTAAAGCACAATACAGTGTTTTCAAGCACATTGGATCTGTAAAGTC
The DNA here is from genome assembly GCF_029784165.1 of Wyeomyia smithii. Taxonomy (NCBI): domain Eukaryota; kingdom Metazoa; phylum Arthropoda; class Insecta; order Diptera; family Culicidae; genus Wyeomyia; species Wyeomyia smithii. Next base: position 279,082,418 of record NC_073695.1, read on the forward strand.
TCGAGCAATTTTGGTGATGAAACCAATTTGTTTCGAGGCTTTGCATATGACAGCAGTTTAATGTTGATTGAAAGTGAGCTTGTGATCCAACATAACTCCACGATCGTTGATCTGATCTACGCGTTCGAGGACTAGGGGGATTAGGGGCATAATGAGCACACGGGGCGAAATGGGCACCCCTCTTTTACGCGAAACTACGCATTTTCCAATACAAAATGGTAAGTGGAACTCTTCCGTAGTTACTACAGTATCTTTTTATGTAAAACAAAAGTGATTTGTCTGTTTGAAATATGGAAATTTATTGCAAAAAAAACTTGGTTCCCGGATGTTGGAAAAATTATTATTATTGCGCACTACAAAATAAGCTTCTACGGTCGTTCAAATGGCTCAATCAAGTATGTAGACACATCAATATGACGTATGGGTCGTACCACAAATTTCACCATCATTGAAGTTTTGATTTTAAGCTATAATTAGTGTTAAAATCTCATGTTAACTTCAACTAATTCGATAGGGGCGAAATGGTCACCTTTAGGTGGGGTGAAATGGGCACACCTTGTCACATAAACTTACCTGAAATTCATCTCAGTAGACTTGTGAGTTTGCCTGTTTCCATAGTCAGTGTTTGTTTACAGTGATGGTACGAACATATATTAGAAAATCTTTGAGACCGAATCGGTCAGAAAAAGGGGCTGCAAGCAGAATTGCCCACCATAAGGCGCGACGGGACATTCACGAAACAAGCCGCCAAGTATCACGGCATCCCGCGACAAACGTTGGCCCATTAGTTGTACTTCTAAACAGTTTCAAGATATGTTTTATAAGAGTGCTCATTATACCCCGTGGGTGCTCATTATGCCCCAGTGGGGTGCTCATTGTGCCCCACACATCGACTGATTCCTAGTTGTGCGCTTTAGGTATCGATTCTCGTCGATACTGGGAACTACTGTCATTGCCTCCAGACGGAGCGCATGTGACCTCGAAGGCGGAGGTTCATCCGCTGATCGGCTTGTACTTCGGCAACCTCTCATAGCGTTATTTACCCGGCTGGGTTTCACTCCTGCAGGAGCCGGGTCAATTTATTTTAGCAGGTCCTAGCACATAGACATACAAAAACTCTCTTGAAGTCGTGCATATAAGGGTTAGAATTGACATTCAGGTCTAATTTGTCATACCTGACTCGTCCTTTCGCCACCGCGTAAATTAACTGTACTTTTATGACGGTTTAATTTATACTTTTCACTTAACCAATTTGAGGGTATTAAATATCTCCCTCTTATCAAACTTTGCCGTTCAACGTATCTCTTTGAAGTGGTCGTCGCCGCAATCTCGTAGGAAGAGCAGACCGCATTTTTTTTTCCTGCCTTTCTTAGCCACTGAACTGAAGTTCTTGCATTCTAAATAGGTTTTTTTCCTATGTCGCGTTGTGGATTGTATGTTGCACTTGAACTCTATGTTGCATTTGAATTAGCCGTTAAATTTTTATTTTATAACTTCTTACCGATGATCCTAGGAGTTGATATTGCGTTATTTTATCGTATCATAAAAATTACATAACATTTTTATTAACAATTGTATATAAATTCAAACATAATTAATCTCGAAAGAATTGAATTTCATAGCACACCCAACCTGTTTCTGCATACAATTCATCCCGAACGCTACTTCACTGCGACTCAGTGCAAGGAACGCAATCTCCCTACATGGGTATTATAGCGTAAAGGTTCGAAACGGTAACAGAACACATCCATTTATCTGGTAATTGAGTGCAACAAAAAACAACGATGTAATGTTATGATCACACATTGAGCTGAGCTTTTTCCTATTATACCAGTCAGCAAACGTGTCCAACAGTGATTGCGATAGCAGCCCTGGACATAATTCACAACTAGGTAGATTTTCAGATCGTCGGCATGTAGCAATACGCACCCGTTACCTAACTGAACGGTAATGTCATTAAAATATTGAGCAAAAAGCCGTGGACCCAGATTACTGCCCTGAGGGACTCCAGAAGTGTTGCCAAACGTCCGTGCAACTGTGGAGTTCAGCTTAATACGCACAGTGCGGTCTAAAAGATACGAGCTCAGCCGAGAAGTCAGTCTCTTAGACTTACCGAGTTTACTGTTTCAAAAGCGGTATTAATATCTGTGTACACAGCGTCAATTCGCGATTCAGCTTCAATCTGTGATATACAGGTATATGTAGATTCGATCCAGTTGGTCGACACAGTACGACCCGGCATAAAACTTGATCAACTGATATATAGCTTCTGGTGCTGTTTGAAATCACACTGTGGACGATGATTTCAAAGAGCTTAGATCCGGCGGAAAGGCTGTTTATTCCTCTTTAGTTATCTACGTACAGTTTTTTTCCTTTTGGAATATTGGAGACATGAAAGATTGTTACCACAGCGCTAGAAATTTTTGTTGCTCAAACGATTTGTTAAAATCCGGCTGAGAGACATGGGAAGAGCAGTACCGCAGTGATAGAAAATATTAGCCGGGACAACATCGGGACCAGGAGAGTAGAACTTTTTAATTTTTTGGCACCAGCAACAACCGTAGCAGAAGTGATAACGAAAATATCCAAGTCAACAGCACCAACAGGGACATCAGCCACAGCTTATTCAGCTTCAGAAGAAAAATAATCACCAAAAAAATCCGCAAGATTGAGTTTACATATGTCCAAAAGCTTTTAAGCTAGATCACAAACTGAATTGAGCCCGCAATACGTGGGATTTGTAGAGAGAACTATTAACCTACGATACGCATCACTTGCATATTTAAAAACACGTTTATTCAAGAGTATTCTTGCGGAACAGTCTCTGTCGAGCGTTTCGACATCGTTTCAACCTTCGCAGCCCACTATTACCCTAAGCAGGAACGAAAGGAGATATAATTCTCGACAGATTATCGTCCATCAAACTGCAGATAGCATCGCAAAACCAATGTTTAATTCGTCCAACGAGGCTACGCAATGCAGCGCAGAAAGATGTACAGCAAGTGTAGCAAAGTTCATTCGATGATAGTTAAGGGGTGCCATACCAACAGCAGCCGCAGGAACTTCAACGGGACAAATCGGTACATATCCCTTACTAACACGCAGAGAATCCTGTGTAAGAATCCCCAGGATACCTTTAACTCGGTGACGGAATCGTGAAAGGAAACACGATCCGGAGGATTCCCACTCAGGATTCTTATTCAAGAATCCTAGAGCCATATACAGAGCATTCCTGAGGATTCCTTTTTCAGTAATTCTTTTCAAGGACGCTCACGAATCTAATGTGAGGAATTCTAGAGAATCTATGCGAATCGTATGTGTTCGTCCGGGATAGGTAAAGGTAACTCCAGTGGAGGGTAGGGAAGAAGCAGCGGAGCAAACAGCGGAGCGAACAGCGGAGCAATAGCCAAATGCACTGAGATTTCTTGTTCAGGGAGGCAGTAAACAAGGTCAAGTACTAGCCCATGGTTATTACGTAGTGTACTGACTTGATTCATGTTCAGGAAATCGAATCCATCGATAACAGCAGCACTACCAACATGAAGCGGAAGAAAACTATCAAGTTGTACTCCATTCTTTCCAATAAACCAGAAAATTTGCGGCTGGTTGTAATTACCGCAAATGAGAACTCTGTCGTTCGGAAAGCCTTTGTCACGTAATTCGTGCATTGGCAGAATATTCTCGTCATTAACCCTAGCAATGCTACATCTATCGGGAGGAATGTAGACTGCAGTAGGCCAGAACTTCGTGCCTTTAATAACAACGGTAACACAGACTTGTTCAGGACAACTACAACGGCTTTAATGGGGTACTAAAATTTTTCACTGTTTTTCTTTTATTTTATATATCATTTCTGAGCAAAACGTAATTTAAAAAAAAAACGTTGTTCATTAAAGTGTGGACGGTAAAATTCATAAAAGGAAAGTTATGGAAGGACGATTAACTTGAATAAAGGGCAGTAGAGGAAACGAAATATTGTGCTTGCTGCAGAATGAGGAAACTGAAGCTCAGTCGTGGAGTGGAATAATGCAAAGGATATTGATGTAGGCGAGACAACTGAGCTAATTGAGTGTTCTGAAGTTTTGAACGATGCTGAGATCCATCCATAAAAATATGCTTATGTAAGTATTGAAAGATTTTGACAGACATTATCGGGCTCAGAAACAATGCTGATAACAATCGGTTCGCCGCAGCTAAAACGTAAAAGGGAATCAGGCAGATCAGGCGCAAACTTGCCTGTGAGAGATACCAGCACCAACCACACCTCCTCAGAGATGGCAGCGGGTCTAGTTAATTGCTAGACGGAATAGTCGATCCGTTGTCTGGCATTATTTGGGCGTTTTTGATAAACAGGACAATTTGAGCTCCATGCTGAATGATCGATGTCAACAATTTCATCACAGGGGGACTTTCGTTCCCTGTTTCTTTGATCACAAATTTACACTCTTCTCAAAATCGGCTTAACAATCATTTGCTTTGTGTTCACCGGCACATATCAGACTTTCAGTTCATCAGTACAACATCGTCGATGTGTTTATCGATAAAAACAAGAAGCAAGAGGGAAAGAAATCTGTGCTGTAAGGAAAATTCTCTAACATTACTCCGTAATATCACAATATCTAAAAAAATATTACAATACTTGTTTATACGTAAGAGCGGAATATTCCACATCGATAAAAAAATACCGAATGGATTATTTAAATGAAAATTAGTACGTACATGGACTGAAATGTCTTTGGCCTGACACAGAGATAGCGTGGCAAATCAAATATCTTCAATGTTACCTGATTACACTAGAATTTCATGTTTCGATTAACCGTTGCTTTCTGATGTGAAATTAAAACTTTTTGAACTACGCAGGTTGATGAGTGTCACAAAATAGCTGCTCCTGCTAATTCAACCATAAAGTAACGGTTTGCTTAATTGTGTCGTGCCTCTACAATCAATGCAATCCGCTCAGGAACGCCAAACGAGGAAGTGACGTCATGAATTTGCCAAATGGCCGCAAAGCAAAAATAGGCAAGTTAGCTAAGATCATTCGCTTCTAAAAGAAATGCGTGGGTTATATCATTCATGAATGTTTATACATGGAGAACCGTGCACGCGATGGGAGCCGCGTTCCTTAACAATTGGTAAAAAAGATCATCATGTCAAACTTCTGACGGAGAATCTGGCATTGATTACACACAATAACAAGGATTTTTTGAGGGCGATTCATGACAATCGATGCAACACCACCGCTACACTTCTGAGTCCTCTCTAGGCGATAGAGTGCGTTTTGCCTGCTGAAAGTAGTTCGAAGTGCCCAAAAACGTTCCAATCAGCCGGTAAAGTATTAATCAGTGGTTTTAAGAGGAACAGTTAATCGACTACCTTAAACATTGTATAACAATCAATTAACAATATTATTGTATGCTGAAGAAAAAATGCTTTTTCACCAAGACAATACTCCTTCGCGTTCTGCTCGCGATGCGACCTATAAATTGAAGCAATTTCGCAACAAACTGTTCCTCACACTCCGTATTCACCAGGTTAACCACGAGTGGATATTTCCTGTTGCTTTGGCTCAAAATGTTAGTCTCTGGCTAGTGATTATATTACATTAAGAGTTGAAAATAAACGACTTGACACGCAGCACTGCAAAACTGACATCGATATGTTAGCGTACCGCTACAATGAGTGCATCACTCTAGATAATTTAACTAATAAGACCACAATAACTTCTAAACCAAACTAGCAACAAAAGCTAACATTTATACCCCAGACGAGATAGGATGCTATTCTTAAAACAATTTTGTTGTGTCAAATATCCTGAAACTCTTTCTCAATCCTTATTCACACAAACTTTCAACGAAGTTGCACACTGAACAATGTTAGAACTTGTTGAAATATCATAATGTTGTGTTTATTGCGGGTTTGATAATTTAACTCAACGTCATTAAAATTAATTCGGCCTCTTAACTGCGGAGAAGTGTCCCTCTTTAATTTTTTTCTCCACATTGTGAAACTTTTCTTCAACATTCTCTACCCGGCTCTAGAGCCAACAACCAGAAAACAAAACAAAAAAGTCACAGAACCGTACCTACAATCTGCTCCACTTTCGGCTGCCAGCGAAGATGAATAGACGTAATCAGTAAGCAGTCGTTTAAGTGTCCTTGGTGAGTGCAGAAAAAAATAAATTATGTCGCAACGGATTTTGTCAGCACAGCTTTTTCGCTTTAATTTATGACACAATTTCTACCTTTTTTAGTACCATTCATAATGTCAATGTTTTATCAGTGCAGCAAACACACACTTTCTCTCTCTCTCCATAGCAAAAGTCTTCATTGGAGTTGCTTTTCGCGGTATAATAAACGGGAGGGGGTACTACAGCCGAAATAAAATTAAAGCAAATTGTTCGTTCACTTGATAATGACGTTAAAGGTAGCTAGCTGACCAGTACTGTAAACTGACAGACGCCACTGAACGGGTAATGCGAAGTGATTTTTGCCTTTCTCCTAGAAAGGTATAGCAATCACTTGCAAAACAGAAGATATAAAAGTGCTCCAAAGGGCCGAATGGCATGTATCACTCGACTCAGCTCGACGAGCTGAGCATTTTCTGTATGTATGTGTGTGTGTGTATGTGTGTGTATGTCCGATTTTTATTCTCACTCACTTTTCTCAGAGATGGCTGGACCGATTTTCATGAAATTAATTGCAAATAGAAGGTCTTGTTGTCCCATAAGACCCTATTAAATTTTATTGAAATCGGATTTTTAGTTTAGAGGTTATGTATCAAAATGTAAAAATCATGAAACATCATTATCTCTAAAACCACATAACCGATTTGAACAAAATTGGTTTCAAATGAACGGGCTACCTGAAAAATCCTTAATTTTTGAATTTTATAACGATTGAACATGTGGTTTAAAAGTTATGACAAGAAACGTGTTTTTAAGACTGTTTAATCTCACTCATGTTTCTCAGAGATGGCTGGACCGATTTTCATAAAATTAGTGTCAAATGGAAGGTATAGCTGCCCCATAAGACCTTATTGATTTGTTTTTCAATCAGATTATTACTTTGCCTGTTATGTTTAAAAATGTGAAATCCAGCTATGAAAAGGAACACATTCCGAAGACTACTTGGACTCACTAACTTTTCTCAGAGATGGCTGACCCGAATTCCACAAAATTAGTGTCAAATAACAATTGTAGCTGCCTCATAACACCCTATTGAATTTTACTGTAATCGGACTGTAATTTCGTCTGTGATGTACCGAAATGTGAAAATCACGAAACTTCACTATCTCTAAAACTACACAACCGATTTGATCAATATTATTATCAGATGAGCGGGCTAGTTAAGAGTTAACTGATGAATTATGATTGAACACTTGGTTTCAAAAAATTTTGGCTGCCCTGTACGTTTCTATTTCATTTGATTATAATCGAACCTAAGCAACCGTTATGTATTAAATTACTTATAAAACAACGAAAGTTTATTATCTCAAAGATTACATGACTTATTTGAACATAACTAGTGTCATACGAACGAGTCATCTCTCAATCTTACAAATAACAAACTTCATAACAATTTGTTATGTGGCTCAAAAGTTATGGAAAGAAAAGAAATTCAAAGACTATTTAAAACTACACCTGCTTTGATCGATATATGTAGCCTCGAAATAATTTAAATGTGGTATCGTACTATTTGAACGTTCCAAATTCATTGATTCTTTGCGTGTTTAAAATCTGCAAATGCACGACGAATCGGCCATAGGATATGATCAAAGACAAATAACAAATCGTTAAAATGATTGGTTTTATCGAAATGACAACATCCTCGACTTTTGGCTTCTGTACATCGTTTTAATTCTGAATATATTCATATTGGGTGGTATTCGGTCATTTTCTGAAGATCTGGCATCAATCTAACACCGGAAATACTCATATTGGGAGGTATTTAGTTATTTTGGGTGTTTTCCAGAAACTAAAAGTGGTCGTCTTTAAATTCAAAATGGTGTCCAGGGTCAATGTTTGGTTTCTATGCTTCATCTTGATTACGGAAATATCCATATTGAGTATTTTCAACTGTTTCCTAGAAGTTGCCATTTAGCAATTTAAAATGGCGCCTGAGGTCAATTGTTAGCTCCTTGCATCATTCTGGTTCCAGAGATACTCATATTCGATAGAATTTGTTTATTTTAGGCTGTTTTTCACAAACCGGTAGTCGCCATCTTGGATTTCAAAATGGTATTTAAGATAATTTCTGGCCTCTGAGCGTCATTCGGGTTGAAGAAACACCCATATTGGATTTTATTCGATTATTTTCGGCTGTTTCCCAGAAACCTGAAGTCGCCAACCTAGAATCCAAAATGGGGTCTGTGGTCGATTTCAGCTGCTATGTATCATTCTAGATCCGGAGGGAGATACTCATGTTAGACGGAAATTGGCCTTTTTTGGCTGTTTTCCAGAAACCATCCTGCAATTCATAATGGTGTCTGTGGTCAATTTTTAGCTTCTTGCAACATTCTTGCTCCGGAGATACTCATATTGGGTGGTATTTGGTCGTTTGCCGCTGTTTTTCAGAAACCGGAAGTTTGGATTTCATGATTTTGACTTCATTTTGGATTTTATGATGGCATTTGAAGACAATTTCGATCGATTTTAGCTCCTGTGTATCATTTTAGATCCGGATATTATTATATTGGGTGGAAATAGGCCATTTTTGGCTGTTTCCCTAAAACCGGGAGTCGCCATCTTACAATCAAAATGTTGCCTGAGGTTGATTATGGAACAAATTTATTGGCACTAAAAACATTCACCTGCCAAATATGATTCCATTTAGTTGGTTAGCTCTCGAGATGTGCAGAAATTTGTGTTTCATTTCCACTTCCAGAAAGAGGAGGGGCGTCCAACAATTATGGACATATTTGTTACCCCTTAAAACATCCACATGCCAAACTCGGTTTCATTTGCTTTGTTTGTTCTTGAGTTGTGCTGAAATTTATGTTTAATTTGTATGGGACCCCTCCCTTCTAGGAGTGGGAGGGGTCCCAAACTATCATAGGAACCTTTATCGGCATTAAAAAACCCTACATACAAATTTTCACGTCAATCAGTTCGGTAGTTTTTGAGCCTATATGGATCAGACAGACAGACAGACAGACAGACCGGACTGCATTTTAATATGTATAGATTACAACATCTATGTTTTAGAACCTAAAGAGTGAATATACATTTATTGGATTGAAGCGTTCATGTAAATCTATTTTGACGAATAATAAGATTGAATGAGAAAGGCTGGGTCTGACAGCTAGGTGGATTAATTTAGGTTTTTTATGATAGTCTTATAAACAGCTGCAATTACATGTTTTATTTTCCCTGGTTGGTTACTAATTGTAGATCGTTTCATTCCAATATTTCACGTGCTTCATAAAAAGTTATTCTAATTACTAATTTGATAGAGCCAATTCAATGATGGAAAAAATTAAAAATTGAAGAAAAGTTTGAGGATGAAAACAAGTGACTTAGTCAGGTGCACAGTTTTACCATTTCGGAACGATTACGTGACGAACTTAAAAAAAGTTGAACAACCTGAATTGTACGTTTCTAAACGCGATAATCGAATAAAAAATCGACAACTACAAGCGTCTAATAAATGCCTAATGTCCTAACCACTATTGATTGACTCCAAACCCTGCAATCTCGGTGCAGGTATCTGCGCCCGTTGCATGGCTTAATCATTGCTTAGTAGATGCAGCTAATTATACGGCAATACTTATTTTGCCAGTTCACGTTGCAAATCAATGACTTGTAAAGCTTCAATTAACAGTAAAGCGTGACTTCGTTCGGAGAGAAAGTATCCACCGTGGAGCAGCAAACAAAAACTCTTCGAAAACGAGAAACGAACCGCTTTTAATAGAATTATTTAATCAGCCGCATGATATTTCATCTCATTGACATATGTCACATGTCTCTATTAGCCGTTGATGGCAGTCTTGCTCTGCGATTAACTTAGGCATTTTGGTTCGGCTTCGGCTTGGATTGCTCCCTAATGTGAGAGGCAAATGTCGTGCTAGGGTGCTCTCCCCCAGCCCTGGGGAGGCCGTTTTTTTTTTCGCTACTTTCGTGCCGACTTTCGACCGACGGAATCCACCGTGCTTTGGTAAGAAGTGCATGATTACTGGGTCTCGGTTTTCTGCTCAATCACGTCTCCGCAGGCTTTGACATGCTGGCCGCAAGATCGACCACTGACTGACTTGCTGTCGGTTTTGCTCCCTTCGGAATCCGAGGAGTTCGGTGACATTTACATAATACGTTACCTCTTGTTCATTGGTACCACCAGAAAGGACTGAAGCGACGTGGAAAGCCGGTGGTTTTGAATAAATTTTAATACGTTTGAATCTTGGAACGCTGTGACAAATATGATCTGCGAGATTAGATAAGGGCATTTGTCATAACCAGTTCGCTAGTTACGAGGTCCCAAGGCAGGTTGAATCGTTAAACCTGTCGCTTGTTGCGTCTTACCACACTGGTGTGTAGGTTGATAAAGTCGTCACTCTGACTAACTAGGTTGTTGCTGTTGTTTTGTTTTTTTTTTTTTCACATAGACTTTTTGCCACGCAATTCAAAACGAAACGAACGGCAAACTGCAGTGACGGTAGTGGTAAGAACTCCTTTCTGGTCGAACGCCTAACGCAAGAAATTTCATAATAATTTACCATTAATTTCTCCGTTGACACCTGGCAATGTCAGTTAAGGGACCCTTCCGACGCCGTCCTCCGGCAAAGTGAGTTATTTATCGCTACCTGTACGAATAGTAAATATCTCCATTAGAAACTTCAGCCTCGGACTCAAAACCAGTAACTGGCGCGTTTACTGCTTGTTACCAATCCGATTGTTGCTAGGTTCGCGTGGCTTGGCGTCAGTTCACACCTTCTTTAGAACTCTGCACCCAACCCTTCAGCACGGATATGCGTGATTGCGAAACCGACGTCTGCTTCTAGTTGCATTGGCTTCTGATTGAGTCAAAAAAAAAATTCGCCTCATTGATTTTTTAATGAATATGTTATTAATCAGGTCTCTAAAAGTTATTACCTAGTTGGATAATTGTTTACTCATATTAATGCTACAAATTGCATGGTAATTAAAACAGTTAATGCTCGCTATACTATGGCCATAATGTACTCATTCTCCACCAATCGATGAATATTGATTTTTTTTAATCTTTGCATCTGTGTTGTTCATTTGCATATTTACGAATCTATCCGCAGCAGCTCAAACTTAAAACTAGACGAAACCATACCTTACACCAGTAGCCGGTAATTAATCATTTCTAGATTTTGGTAGCCGCGGGGCGTTTTTATCGGTTCAATCTAATCGTGTAGTGGCAATAAATGCATACACACACAAGTGAAACATGTTGTCCGCAATTTCTTGAATCGGCCAGTGAGTGTCCCAGTGCCGTACTGACCAAGCGTCGCAAATTTGAACGTCCGTCGGTGAATTATTTATCCGTCTCAACAGGGGTGACCGTAACCGGAGGAATACGTGCTTGTCGTTTATCCGCCTTGTGTGACACCTGAGCTCAGCGGAATATATGAATGCCTTCCAGAATATTAACTGTAACTATTGCCGGGTGGAAACTGTACATTTCAGGTGTCTTGCAATACCTTTACGCTGATTACTTTCATGTCCACCTCTCCTGATGGTGCCCAGAGGCTATAGGTGCAGTAGTCGCGGATCGTACATATGCAATTGTCAGATTAAGGTATTAATTGGAAGACATGAAGTCGTAGATCATGGCTGTTAAAATGAACTCGTTAGATTACTGGTGACAACGAAACCTTGGATTAAATTCATTTGTATGCTACCGTAAATTTATGGATAGTACTTTATTGAAGTTTTTCGCCAACCAAATTTAACATTTAGTTTGTAACAATGTATGGCTTACTTGCACTGTATAATTATCATCGTCCCGTTCAGAATTGAATTGATTGACCGCGTCTAACTAACCACAAAACCGTCCTATTATGAAACTGATCATCTGGAGCAGCAAAACTTCGACATAAAGAAACTGACCCGCACAAAGAAGGTCTCGTTACCGACTCAAACCGTACACCGAACCCTTTGACCCTCGTCGAAGCCACAAGCACAAGGCGATCAATCTACTGCGGTGGTTAACAAGCTGCAGTGTTTCGTTGGAAAGTTCTCGCCATGTTTGAGTTTTTCTTCCGAACTACGGGTAATGATGGAGTTGAGCCGTCGTTCGATGATCGTGTTTGCGCTGACCGACTCATAAACACTCTATCGTGATGAGGCTGGGGCACTGACGGGCGCACGCGAGTAGCCATCCTTCTCTGGCGGTTACAATTGTTGGGTGAGTTTCACATGCCCACTATACCTATACCTATTTATACCATACCAAGCGGCAGAAAATTTACTGTTCAGATTACCACGAATATGATAAAGACATTTTCCACACTCTCCACCAATGATTTATGAATATTAGAATTCGAAAGGTTCTCACTGCGCTTCGATGTTTTCCGGTGCGACCGCACAGTTTCCAGACACGGCGAGGAAGAAACCATTTTCAGCTGTTGTGTATGATTTTTGATATTCACTTGTTTATTTATGGTGATTGTTTCGTAGGTGCCAACAAGTAACTACGGTCGAGTTCTTCCCACGATTGGTTTCCAGAGGAAGGCAGTAGTTATGGCAGCTATCCAAAGTGAATAAGAAACGAATATTTTACTGATCTAGTTCTGTTATATGAGCAATTCTCGCTGGGGTGGTTAAAACAGCTACGTAACTGTGATTTTCCTCCAAAATCGAAAATTTTTCAAGTTTAGAGTCACGTAATTTTAGGGGGGTGGAGTCATACTGAAAGTTACTTATCGTTACATAGGGGGGAGGGGGTCTAACATCTGGATTTTAGCGTAACGTAATTTGTGTCCGATACCATAAAAAGTTTTAAGTTTATTTCCAATTGTTATTTTTGATTTGGTCAACACTTTGGACAGATATCTTTGTGGACCAACGATGTCATTTTGTGCTATTGTTATTTTTTTTTTTTTTTGAATCACAACTAATTTGTAACTTCTAGGAAAACTAACATCCAACCCGTCAACGCTAACTTTTACATTGAATACTTTGATTTCTGAATAGTCTTTTCTGTCTGGACGAGAAATTCTTTCCTTCTCTTATTCCCGCTTAGTCTGAGATTATATATGATTTGGTCATCATATCTGGTTAACGTCATAAATTTTTACACTTTTCTTCTAGGCTGTTCAATGGGTGCATAGATCACTCTTTTCATCAATGTGAATGTGTGCATTCTTTCGCGGCTATTACGCTATACGTAAAGATTTCTGGAACTTTCAAAGGATTATATATCTTTGGACATTTTCAAGCGGGTAGCAACTTTTTATCGCATAAAAGTAGTAATTTTCCGAAAGTTCTTTTAATCAACAACAAAAAAACATTCGCTTCTCTTGCTGCGCTTTCGCTGCGATAAGAAGCAAACGAGCATCGTTCCGTATAGATTTACCCGTATGAATCAGAACAATACTGCTTTGTGTGAATACGGTACGCGCGTGTTGCTTGTGTTTTTTTCTGCCGGTGTTTGGACAACAAAAACCATCAGCAGTCGTAGCAAATCCCCCGCGCCGCCGGGCTTTTCTCACCCCCTAGCGGTGTAGAAGACAGTGTATTGTGTGCAGATGGTACACGTGTTTTTTTTTGTGATTTCAGTACCAGTTCTGTAATACAAAAACCGCCCAGCAAACGGAACAAATTCCTCGCGCCGCCGGGCGCTAGCTAACCCCTAGCGCTGCTTCAGCCCGCCGAAGAAGATTCTTGATCGCGATTCATGCCAAGACACTCAATCCGGATTAATCCAACTAGCAGCCAGGAGGGCGCGTAGGCAAAAGATTAAAAAAGTCTGGTGAAGTATTGTTTTCATATTTTTTTTTTCAAATACCTTTGCCTTTTTTATAATTCATCATTCAGATAAGTTGTATCTTGGAAAATTGTTTCAAAATTTAATATTCATTACTTGATTCCCCATATACGCATAATTATCGTTTGCGTGCGGTAGAGCAGAACGCTCCCGCATAAAAAATGGACAACATGCAGGTGGAACTATTCCTGGATGTGGAAACTAATAGGGGCGAGATTGAAATTTCCCCCATCAGTTCCCCTAGAGCTTCCCCTGTACCATCCCCGCTACCTAGCCCCGTACCAAGGGTACCGGCAACACGGGTGAAAGCTTACCCAGATGCTTCGAAAGGTCCGTTCATAGTTTTTTTAGGCCCATAAAGAAGCCTCTCAACATAATACAAATCGGCAAGGACCTGGCAAAACAGTTTTCGGACGTAACCGAAATTACAAAGGTTAGACCGTACAAACTGCGAGTTGTCGTGAACAGCTTGAAGCAAGCAAACGCAATTGCTAGCTACGAGCTCTTCACGAGAGAGTACCGCGTGTACATCCCTGCCAAGGACGTGGAGATCGACGTTGTGGTTACCGAAGAAAGCCTCACGGTTGATGACATTTTGCGTCACGGGGTTGGCTGCTTCAAGAACCCCCTGATTCAAGATGTAAAGATACTGGATGTCAAGCAATTGCATTCAGTATCCATCGAAGAAGGGAAGAAGAAATTCCTTCCTTCGGATTCCTTCCGTGTAACATTCGCCGGATCTGCACTGCCGACCTACATCTCTTTGGACAGGGTTCGTCTGCCTGTACGCCTGTTCGTACTGCGGGTCATGCATTGCCAAAACTGCAAGCAGTTAGGTCATACAGCCACCTACTGCTGCAACAAGGCACGCTGCAGCAAGTGCGGAGGCAATCAAGCTGAGACCGCTTGCAGTGAGGATTCTGAAAAGTGTCTTTACTGCGAGGGAACTCGGCATGACCTTTCGGCGTGTCCCGCGTACAAACATCGCGAGGAAAAATTAAGCGTTCCCTCAAGGAACGATCAAAGCGCTCTTTTGCAGAAATGCTTAAGAGGGCTGAGCCACCCTCGACAGGGAACATTTGTTCCTATTTATCAACCGATGAGGGTACCTCTGACGATCCCGTCGAAGGGTGTTCTTATGCCATGCCAGAAGGATCTAGGAAGAGGAGAATGATCAACTCTCCTAATCTTTCTCGTAAAGGCCGCAAGATAAAACCCTAGCGGAATGACCTATAGGCCAACACAAAAAGGAAGCGGTGAAGAAAAACCGAAGCAAATACCTCCCGGTTTTAATTTTAAATCAAACCAGGAGTACCCACCGCTTCCTGGGGCACCGAAAACCCTTCGTGCACCCATTTTTCGATCAGAAGATAAAAAAGAAACAGCGTTCATAAAATTTTTCTGATATTGACTAGATATTTAAAACATTCAACATACCAGATCCCCTACAAAATATTCTTCTTGCCCTTCTTCCTACAGTGAAAGCCTTTTTGAAGCAACTAGCAGCAACTTGGCCCCTCATTTCAGCTATTATATCTTTCGATGACTAATACGGCGAAAGAGGTTAGGAATTTTATCACTGTATTACAGTGGAATTGCAAAAGTATCATCCCCAAATTCGATTTATTTTCTAAGTTTGATAAATACATACAATTGTGACGCATTCGCGCTCTGTGAAACCTTTCTCAATTCAAACGATCAACTCAATTTCCACGATTTCAACATTTCGAGATCGAGACTCACACGGTGGAAGGGATTGAAAAGTGCTATTCCTTCTTCAGAATCAATTTCCCCTCGATCTCGAGTATTGAAGTCGTTGCGACACATTTTGGCAAGAACTGAATTTTCTAAAAAGTTTTTAGACTAGGGTGCAACTAAATGGCACATCGTGTTTTGGTCGGATGAGTCGAAATTTAACCTTTTTGGTTCAAACGGTCAGCAGCTGGTGAGAAGACCAGTGAATACTGCCTTCAACGCACAATTAACCACGAAAGTAGTAAAATTTGGAAGTGACCACAAAACGGTGTAATACTGTTTTCTAATGCTGGTATGGAACCCATTGATTTTATAACATAGACTATGTATACTAACAACTGTGTAGATATTTTACGTAGCGCAATGCTTCAGTACGCCAAAGAAAACATGCTTCTTCGTTGAAGAGTAACGACCCTAAACATACAGCATTAAAAACACGAAGATGATTTTTAAACGAAAATATAAAATTATTAGTTTGACCAGCGTAGACTTTTAATTTAAATCCTTTAGAAATTTTATGGAAGATTGGGAAAGTCTAGGTTGCAAAACATCATCCAAAGAATAAAACAGACTTATGGAACGTCGGACAGGCAGCGTGAAATGCTAGTTCAGCTTCTACTCGTGAAAACTTGGTGGTAAACATACCCGGAAGATTGAATATGGCTTTACAAAACAAAGGTCAAGCCACAAAATTTTGAAAGTGAGTTTTGTAACGTTACAGGTCACTTTTCCAACGATATGTAGAGAAAAAGTAGGAGGGTGTTATTCAAGACACGACCGCATGACGTTGACTACCGTATTCTTATATTCCATTGAAGAGGGAATTGTAGAGGGAATTGCAACGCTTCTTTTACAAAACTTCTGTAACAAAATTTCGAGGGACCAAAAGGTACCAGTTGCCGAAAGCTTTCTTGAAGGTTTTCTTGAAAGCTGCGCCGGCCGCTGTCGTAATATTAACACCAACACAAACATGCATTTTTGCAAGGTTTTTTCCGCTAGCAGCAGCATTTGGTAAAACTGAAAATTCATTAGCCGCTTCTGTACCAAAATTTCGAGGCACCAAAAGGTGCCAGTTGCCGATTATATTGTTGTTTTTTGGTTAGTCCGTCCAGAATTCCAGCCATTTAAGTGTTTTGCAGTAGCCACCAGCATAACGGGTGAAACCGGCACGGGATGACCGGTACTATTTTGTTTTTTCTCCTTTTAGCTGCTAACACCGAGCGTCCGTATGTATCCGGTACGGTTTATTAATGAAACTGATGGGGTGAAATGTTCGAACGATACGTTTTATACCAAGGCTTCGTCAGATAATTAGAAAGAACGAGGGGCTACATAGACGATGGAATGGTAGAGACAAATGTTTCTTGAAAGCTTCGCCAGCCGCTGTCGTAATATTAACACCAACACAAACATGCATTTTTGCAAGGTTTTTTTCCGCTAGCAGCAGCGTTTGGTAAAACAGAAAATTCAATTAGCCGCTTCTGTACCAAAAGTTCGAGGCACCAAAAGGTGCCAGTTGCCGATTATAGTTTCCTGGTTAGTCCGTCCAGAATTCCAGCCATTTAAGTGTTTTGCAGTAGCCATTTACTACTAAAGCCACCAGCATTACGGGTGAAACGGGCACAAGATGAGCGGTACTCTTTTGTATTTCTCCTTTCAGCTGCTATCACCAGACGTCCGCATGTCACTGGTGCGGTTTTGGAATCAGAATGATGGGGCGCCGGCCGCTGTCGTAAAATTAACACCAACAAAAAGAGGCATATTTGCAAGGTTTTTTCCGCTAGCAGCAGCATAAACATCGGAAACAGAAAGTGACAACAACAATAACAACAAAGTCAGATAGATTGTATCCGTTAGTGTCGACTGTGCTTGGGAAGAGAGGTAGTGATTGGCTGCGCGGTATGATTTAGACAATCGATATTGATTACCAATTTTTCAATAGTGTATCTCAAACAATAGTTTGTTTTTGTTACATAAATTTAACCGTAAAAGAATTTCCGATCGATTGATGCCAAAACCTCGAGAACCTGATTATAGATGACTGCAAAATAAGCGCTCAAAACCTGACCACTTTTCTCTGGTTTTCCCTGGTTGAATTACTAGATTTTCAAATTCAGGGGCCTAACTTCGATATAGACGTTAGTCAACGTCAATAAAGCTAATTTGGATTGTTTTGTATATATATTTCAATAGTGTATTTATTTTTGTCGCCACTCTAAAAACACTTACTCACGAAAAAAAATTTCGGAATCACCGACAAAGAAATTTCTCCAGTCATTTCTCTGTGCCTCTTTAAAAAAGAGTGTCTGCGGATTATAATGACGTAACATAACATCATACAACAGTTAAAATCAGTGCGCAAATACGAAAAATTATCCAAAACTGCAAGTGTATTTATTATTTTCTCCATGACTGTATATACCTCCATCCGCGCGGATTGAACAGAAGCAACTTTCTGACATAGCAGAATTGTTTCGCGCACCTTTTTTGATAATGGGATTTTAACTCTCACTGTTCGCAATGGGGGTCGCTGTACGACGACAACCGATCTTCGTTAATCTGTTCCTTAATCGATGACTTCAATATGACATTTTTGAATACTGGGGAAGCGACACGTGTACCTAATCCTCCAGCTCGTAAAAGCGTGCGAGATCGAGTCTCACGAGGAACTTCCTCCGGAGGAAGAATACGCGTTCCTTTCTGGCTTGACCATCGACGCCGCGACTCATGCTCAGACGAAACCGATACCCGGGGTAACGATTAGACAGCGTCCTCCTACCAAATGGTGGGACAAAGAGTGCTCTGAGCTGTACGCGCAAAGGTCCTCGGTGTATTTAGCCTTCCGAAAACACGGTACTCTTGATCTGCTCCGAAAGTACGATGTACTGGATAGGCAGATGACGAGTTTAATTAAAGTAAAAAAACGCGGATACTGGTGGCGGTTTGTAAATGCGTTGTCAAGGGAAACAGCGATGAACACTTTTTGGGACACGGCCAGACGCATGCGGAATCGTAACAAAAAGCTTTGAAAACACTAAAAGGTACGTATTTAGAATGCAAGCGATTGTTTATGTGCTAGAGAGCTTTCAGAAGATTACTGAATGCCGCAGATAAAAAGAATTCAACAGCTTCCGCTACGAAGCTTTGTGCGATGTTTTAGTGTATAAATACACAATGTACATTTTTTATTCTCTTCCCCCTTGTCACGGCTTGTCGCGAAACGTTCATACTCCCCCCACACCTCTCGCTATAAACTCTACGTCATTTAAGTATGCTCCCTAAGAGATAATGCAATGATTCATTTCCGATTTTTTGAAAACTAATAAGGTATATAACCCCTTAAAGCAGGATACGCGTTTTTTGCTGGTTCGGCACAACGATGGGATGTACTAAATCTCTGCTTATCTCTACGTATCTCTACTTAAAACGATTGTCGACTACGCGCTGGAGGAGCTACCTAACTACAGTCAAAGCTATCCAAGGTAACTTTACTGCTTAGCTTTATAACTTCTTTGTGATCCAACGGGGGATATTAACACGAAACGTACCGCGCAAGGGGTCACAGTGCCGAAAAACACATCAGTTTCAATAAAACTAATACCCAGCGAAACAGTTCGTACAGCTTCTTAAACGTCGCAGGAGAAAGCACAAGCGGTGATAAACGAATGGTTTGACAAAGTCAAACAAGAATTCATCGGACCTGGAAGCGATATTCACCAGTACGACGACAAATTGGAGATTCAATCCTCCCTCTGCCACCCCCCCCCCCCCCATATGGGGGGATCCTTTGAAAGATTGATTCGCTCCTTAAGACTGCACTTGGCGCTGCATTTGATAATGAGAATCGATAGCTCATCAGGAATACGTCAGCCAATAGCAGCAGCTGCGAATGAATGAACTCTACTAAAACGATCGTGGGGTCAAATCCAAAAGCTGTTGTATCGATTTTGGAAACGGAGGGTGAGAGAATACTTACCGACTCTAACGAAACGGACGAAGTGGTTTGAAGAAAAAAGAAAAAGGGCGAGCTGGTTTTTATCATCGATGATACGGCACGTAATAAATGGACGCGAGGACGCATTCTGGAAGTGATTACCGCTGCAGATGGAAGAGCAAGGCAAGCGGAGGTTATGAGTACCAAAGATATTTTGCGTCGGCCTGTGGCAAAGTTGGCCATTTTGGAAGTGTCTGATGAAACCGCATTCCGCTCATCAGCTCAGTAAAGGAACTGGCAACTTTGCTTGACGTTTATAAACGGCTAATGCCGTGATCGCTGACCAAGGATCAGCTGATCTCTTCGGCCTTTGAGAAGACAACGTCAGATGTGGAAGTGGAGTAAGTTAGCTTAGAGAATAGGTTAGCTTATAGAATAGAAGTCATGGAATATCAAACCTGTTTTTCGGATACACATGTGTAGGGCTCACTGATTTGTAAGTACTCATTTCTACTCGACTCAGTGCACAACATTTATAAATTTATATTTATAGCTTTGAATATTTTTCAATAATTAAACTACTACAAACATAAAAGCGGGCTCTTACTCTACGATCAGATTTTTTTTTTATTCTCGCTTATTTTCCGTCGGTCTAGTTCCGCCACTGTTGTTGTGCCAATCACCGACGCCCGGGAAGGCAACTCCATCCAGGATCCTAACTTACGACCCGTTGATTATCGGATCGGCGCCAATGGCTTTACTTACTCATGCTATAGAAGGCGTGATCCCGAGATTTTTTCGCCTCAGAAAATCTCCCGATATTGGCTAGGATTGAATCTAGATCAGTTGGGTTGGTTGTGAGTGGATCACGCTACCTCACAACCATTGACACCTATGTCGGCGGTGAGATTCGAACCCAGGCGTCGGGCGTGGTTGGCGGATCCGTTACCAACCACGCTAAGCCTCCGCCTCACGATCCGAAATGTGTATATTACCCGAAGTTTCGGCCGGTTTTGGATGAAAAAAAAAATTAAATTTCTTTTGAAAAAGGCTCCCAAAAATGACCGAAACGTCGGGCAATTTACACAGATTGTCGTCTCATATCTTTCAAAAACACTGAGAAAGCCTGATTATTCCCACCCGTATAACTAATATAACTAATATAACTAATAACGTATAACTAATACCAGAAATTTCCATTATGGCTTATAAAAACAATGGCTTCGTTAAATTTTTCGTTAGCTGAAAGCACATATCCATCCAATTGACTGACCAAAAAGCTGATTACAAAATGAACCTAGTAAATCGAAATTGCACTCTTTGGGCTATACAAGAGCCTGCTTCTGCTCAAACCTATCAGTTTACTAGATGATGGCCACTAGAACGGTTCTAACTAAGTAGCAACGGGTAGCAGCAGTAGTGGTTCGATACAACACTTGCATTGTTGCATTCGGGAGTGATCACGAAATCTTTGAACGATATACGCTGAGATTACGATCCTAAAATGTTGTGTTAAAAATATTTGTTCAACAGTATTCAGTGGTCCCCGTGGGTTTGTGGTTAGCGATGTCGATCGGTTAGCTCTACCAAACGGTTGTGACATCAGATTAGATTCCCAATCAGGTCGAGGTTCTTTACGAGTAAGAAATTTTCTCGACTCAGCACTGGGTCACGGTGCACACGCTTTAGCACATTTTATAAAAAACAACTTTGTCGAACACAGCATTCTCCTATCTGTCAATTTGCATTCTTCAATCTGTGATTTGCGGATTTTGAATATATCTGTTAGTAAATAAGTGCATTGTTTTGATAAAAATCGTCAACTATCACAAAAATTTGAGAGATAAAAAAACATTCTTTGATGAAATTATCTGTTTCGTTATAGTAAATAACATTGTAAAACATTGAAAAATTGTAGAAAATCAATACTAAACTTCATATTGAAAAATAAATTTGTGGCAATCGATATAAAACTCCACAGAAGTGCATTTAAATAGGCAGATAGAAGTATAGTGTTTTTGGCAAAATTTTTTTTTCTTCACATAATTTTGGCAAAATTGTTTTTTATAAAATGTGCTACAACTTTACCGTACGAAGTGAATTTAAATATGCAAAAATGAAAAAATAATAACTCGTTTCACACTGTTTAGTAGATTAATCACAAAATTGCAACCTCTATGAAATGGAGAATAATCAATGGATACAGTTTTCTGAAGGCACTACGGCTCTAAAATTCATTTTTTGGGCAAAATAATTTCGATCACGTTTTTCTAGCTTTGAAAACAGTGTATCGTTGTAGGGTAGGGAACATACTCTAAGCAGCTTTAAGAACCGCCTATGTATTCAGACCTTTCACCTTTCACCAGGAGGTTCGTGGGTCAGTACCAAGAGGGTTTCATGGGAGCCCGTGCCACCACTGACCAGATCTTCTCAATCCGACAGATCTTACAAAAATGTCGCGAGTACAACGTGCCCACACATCACATCTTCATTGACTTCACGGCGGCCTATGATACAGTCGATCGAGAACAGCTATGGCAGATCATGCACGACAACGGATTTCCGGATAAACTGACTCGATTGATCAGAGCCACCATGGCGCAAGCGATGTGCTACGTGCGTGTTTCGGGGATACTCTCGAGTCCCTTTGAATCGCGCAGAGGGTTGAGACAAGGTGATGGACTTTCCTGTTTGCTGTTTAACATCGCCCTTGAGGGTGTGATTCGGAGGGCGGGCATCTACACGAGGGGCACAATTTTCACAAGGTCTGTTCAGCTTCTGGGCTTCGCGGATGACTTCGACATCATATCACGTAACTTTGCGACGGTGGAGGAAACTTACGCCCAACTGAAAGCCGAAGCTGGACGGATCGGACTGCGGATAAATGCGTCGGAAACAAAATACATGCGAGCGAGAGACTCCAAGGAGAACAACATCAGCCTCCCAACTCAAGTCTCTGTAGACGGTGATGAGCTTGAGGTGGTCGATGAGTTCGTGTATTTGGGATCACTCGTGACAGCCGACAATAACACCAGCAAAGAGACAGGAAATCGTGCCTACTTTTCACTTCGGAAGGCACTTTGATCGAATCGAGTGCGTCGACGCACGAAGTTGACGCTGTACAAAACCCTGATAGGACCGGTAGTCATCTACGGGATCGAGACAACAACGCTTCTCGCGGAGGACCTTAACGCCCTTGGAATTTTCGAACGGAAGGTGCTGCGGACTATCTACGGTGGATTACAGACGGACGACGGAGAATGGCGACGGCGCATGAACCACGAACTGCACGCGCTGCTTGGAGAGAATCCCATTGCACACCTGGCGAAAGTCAATAGGTTGCGGTTGGCCGGTCATGTCGTAAGGATGCCGGACAACAACCCTGTAAAATCACTTCTCTTCAGCAACCCTACCGGCACCAGAAATAGAGGGGCGCAGTGTGCACGATGGCTCGATCAGATCGAAGGAGACTTGCGGGTGATGAGACACCTGGGGAACTGGCGAAACACAGCCCAAAACCGAGGAACATGGCGACAAATTCTTGATACAGCATGAGCCACCACGGCTCTCGTCTGATTGGTAAGGTAAGTAAGCAATATTCCAGGCAAATGCGTTCTTTGATTCATAATGTATCGTTCAACTTTTTTCACTCGTGTACAAGTTTTCTATAGAAACGCTGCTGATTGTTTTTCGCTTCTAAGTGTTCTAAATAACATAGCAGGAGACTGAATGATTCAAACACGATAATATTTATTGTATCCAAGTTCACTTGCATTCAACAGTATCGCGAGAATCTTTGAGAGATTATCGCCAGTGATTGCATTCAAATGTTTGCTCACCAGAGTAAGTAGTTATCATAAATGCTTACGAAAATTGTAGTATGGTGCATTAGCATGAAGAGTAGGCAGGGTGAATTTACACTCGTATCCAAGTAAGTTTTAAAACTTTCTTGCAAATTTATTTTCGGTTTGCACGTAAACCCTACTAACTGTGCAGGTGCAGTACACTTGAGTTAGATTTGAGTTTGAATCCTGCATGACAACAATTGCATAAAAATCGAATTGCGATGAAATTCGCGCCGCGTCTGCTGCAACAGTTTGTGGCATTGTCCTTTGAAAGCATTAATTCGATCTAAAAACAAAACTCATCGCGTCACATCATCGCCTGCATCGTTGAAAACATCGTACACTGCATGCATTGCTAGCATTTAAACTGAATCGATCCGAGTGTGCGGTGCAAAAAACTCAAACTATCGAGGAAGCAGATTTAAGTTGAATTCAAATCTGGAAAAGTGTTACTCAGTTCAACTTTGCACGAGTTCATGCCATCACTGTTAGCATGTGATATTTGAAATCACCAAGAATAACCGAGGAATATCACAGTGAAAGCACGACTTGGAGTAGCCGAATTCCAACTACAAGCAGCCAACGTTAGAAATAATCGTTGCGATCGCTAGAGTGCAATCGTTAAGTATTCTTCGCTATATGTTGCTCGCTCCGTATAAAGCAAGCAATACCTACTGAAACAAAATCATCAAAAAAAAACCACCATATATTTCTTTACTCTACGTTGAATGATACCCGAAGGATTGTTATGCGATACGTTTTTTTCCATCCTTGCGTAGAACTACTGTTCGTTTATCGCGAATTTTTATTTATCACTAATGAAATAGCACTGAGTTAAACCGACACTAAAGAAATAACTCTCTAGAATGTGCTAACAATGAACATATTGAAAATGATGTAGACTACACAGAGAAACCAAATACGACATAAGACCGTCCTAGTGGCCATTCACTAGCAAACTGATTGTCTAGAGCATAAGCAGGCTCTTATAGAATTTGACGGCCGAAAGATATTGATTTCCAACTTCCCTGATTGTGTGCTGCCAAAATACGGCAGTTTTTAACTTCCGGTCAATATACAGCACAAAGACAGCTTTTTACTGAAGGAAGTGCTGCTGCACCTACCGCTGACGCTACCACTCCTGCTGCTAATACCCGCTTCAGATACCCGAAAATATTCACTCTTCAATTAAGTATTTTATTCGTAAGTATTTGTATTATGCAATCCCCGGCAGTGGGAATAAGGGATTTTTTGATAACATAGTGACAAGCTGTTTTCACACTGAAATTTGACAGCCAACATTTGTGCGTTACAAAAATACGGCAGAGCTTATGGAAGAAAGTGCTGGGAGCGCTGGTGCTGCCGCTACTGCACAAACTCAGCTTTTTACTAGAGGAACCTACCTTTACTAGTGCACCTACCGCTGACACTGCTACCAAATAACACTACCGCTGCTGGTACCCGCTACCGTTGATGTTATCGGCTAGTTCTTTTGGGAGTAGAATTAAATGGAAACATAACCTATTCTTAATATTCTCTTTTCACACATTAGTCGTGATTCAAAAAATCACAGGAGGGTTGTGTGCAAAGCCACGACCGCAAAGTTGAAGTAGAATATTTTTACACAGCTCTACTTACGACTGTACATTAACCTACGGCCGGGCGAATCGGTTCGCGCCGCTTTTCGCGTTTAGCCTGGCAGAGGCCTAATGCGCACGGCCATCACAATAGAAAAGTGTTTTCACATTGAAAATTAGACACGGCTTTACTGGAGTAAGTGTTGGCAAATGCATCAACCGCTAATACCGCCGCTATCGTACGAAAGTCAGCCTGGCAGAGGCCTGAGACGTGGTGACCAACCACAGGGCAAGTGATTTGTTTAATTTGAAGGCAGCCACAGGCGCAACCCGCTGCTATCCTCTGTTACTGCTGAGTGCTGATATCTGCTGTCAACGTTGTGGACGGTCCATCCAGTTCACCTTCCGACTAATGAATGTAGCTAGTTTGCTGACTGCTGCTGAATTGTCTTTTATTTTTGAAATTGTTTACAGAGGTATAATTTATGACAGGATAATTGGTCAGCCCTAAAGGCCCGTCATCTTTGTTCGTAGTAGTGCATTTAGATTGGTTTTTCAAATTATCTTGAAGATTAATTTTACATCTTTGCCTTAATGGCACGGTAAGTTTATGAATTTAAATAAAATTGAATAACCTACCTAACTAATACTATCTTAAAAACTAAATTGACAAAGATCGAATTACCTCGTGAATTGACCTCTGGCAAGCATCCCTGAATCTAGACAGAATTGCCTGTTTGCGCACCAAAAGTGTATCTAGACCGGCTAGTTGGTGGATCTCAGAATTACGCGTTCTTGGAGGACTGTTAAGGATCATCCTTAGGATCTTATTTTGGATAACCTGTAATTTATCATGGTGATACTTGGCACAACTCTCCCAGATTTGCAAACCGTTTCTAATACTGGCAGGATAATCATTTTATGGACAGCAAGCTTGTTCTTCAGGGACAGTTTGGATTTTCTGTTTATCAGTGGGTATAAAGATTTGATTAGGATGTTGCCTTTGATTGATGTTTTTTCCACATGTGATCTGAATATAAGCTTGCTGTCCAGAACAAGACCGATGTATCCCACCTCTCTCGACCATTCGATGGGTGAATTATTAATTTTAAGCCTGACGTCGTCAGGCGGAACAAGTCGACGTGAGTAGCTAGTTTTCCCAGAAACACTCTTTTATAGCCGAAGGGTGCTACGTAATAGGCCATGCCTTTCAGTTCAGGTTTACCATTTCCTTATGTTCTTTAGACGAATTATTCCACAATTCGCATTTGATTTTTGTATCCAGCGAATAAACACTGATGGTGCTCTCACACACGCAACGGTTTTAACCCGTATCTTATCGCGGTTTGTAACATCAAGCAATTTCGTTTGCTCGCTGTTGCGTGTTGCATCATGTTGCAACTTGGCAGCTGGGAGACGACGAAATTCTGTTTATGCTGATTGATTGAATCGACTTCATATTAGCTCTGCATAGTCGAACTAACTGCTTTTGTGAATGTGTTCTAACAGGGCAGTTTATTATTCAATGTCGGTTATGCTGATCGCAGCCTTTGCGCTGCCCCTACAGTGGGGGGTTTACTAAATAAAGTAAAAATTAGACAACTAAAACAGAATTTGATTGCATCCCGCACAGTATGTCTGCTTGTGTTGATGCCAGAAAATTATTAACCTTCAATTATTTTTTTATTTGCCTTCAAAAAAGCATTTTGCTGTTCAAAATCGGTTGCTAATTACAACCTTTGAGCTGCCCTAACATTGGGGGAATTAGGATACACGGACAACATGCACTGTGGAAGCTATTTCACATTCAGTAAATTAGACGGGTGAGACAAATTTAAATTGCTAGGATGCAACACAGAATGCATGCTTGCGTTGACAAAAATTATTAACTTTCAATGACTTGTTTATTTGCCTTAAAAAAAGGCATTTTGATGTTCAAAATTGGATTTCCTGATGGCAATCTTCATGCTGCCCCAACACGGGGGGAATAATGGCAGTCTGGTGACACACGCTGAGAAAAACCGCGCTGCTCTTGAGACGTGGTGACCAACCACAGGCCTAGTGCTGCTGCTAAGGAAGGACGACTGCTGTTGTCGCTGTCTAGAACTATTATGAGCGGCTCCGTGGGGTGAAATTATCTGTATTTTTATGCTTTTGTAGGGTATAATACATATTTTTTTTTACAAGTATAAGTGATTCACATTACTGTTTTCATCTTTGATGTGCGAGTTTTGATTTTTGTTTTACTAAGCTTTCTAATTGTAGAGATTTTGAATTTTGGATTGTCCACTTTGGTGGCGCTTGTTTGAAAGAAAAGAAAGGAAACTACCTAAAACTACTATTTACAGCTTAAAATTACTATTTACAGCTTAGAACTAACTTAACCTACTATGTACAAACCGCTTATTAAAGCGTATTCTGAATGCTGACATTTATGTACAAATTTGGTTTTGGTTTCTGTTATTCTGGCATCTACTTTTGGAGTAACTGCTTCTCGGTGGAGATCTGTGATCCTGGTGTCATAGGGACAATCGAGGATCATCCGTAAGATTCGGTTTTGCGCAATCTGTATTTTGTTCCTGTGAGTTTGTGCACATGACTCCCACACCGGAGCCGCGTAAAAGACTGCGGGGGCAATTATTTGTTTGTAGACTGCCAGTTTGTTTGTTCTTGAGAGGCGAGATCTGCGACAAATAAGCGGGTATAGTGACCGAACCAAAGCTGAGCACTTAACCAGTGTCCTCTCCACATGCGATCGGAAAAGAAGCTTCTCGTCGAATAGCAGCCCAAGATAGGTAACTTCGGAAGACCACTCAACCCCGGTACCGTTCATGACCACAACGCATGATGGAGGGGGCCTCAGTTTAGGGGATTGTCGATGAAGGAACATTATTGTTTGGGTTTTGGAAGCGTTGATCTTAATTTTCCAGGTGTTAGAATACTCGACAAAGGCGTCTAAGCATCGCCGAAGTTTGTTGGTGATCTCACGAGGCATTCTTCCCTTGACGGCAATTGCAGTGTCATCTGCGAACAGAAAGAGCACGCAGCCATCTCCCAGGGAAGGAATGTCGAAGGTGTAAATGTTGTATAGCAAAGGGCCCAGCAGACTGCCCTGCGGGACCCCTGCTGGGATGGAAAAAGTATTTGATAAACAACCATTCAGCGATACCCTGAACGACCTCTGCCGAAGGTAGCTACAGATGATTTTCGTCAAATATGATGGAAAGTTGAAGGCACAGAGCTTGTATACCAGACCGTCATGCCAGACATTGTCAAACGCCTTTTCGACGTCCAACAATGCCATGGCTGTGGACTTGGATACAGCCCTGTCCCTTCTGATGTTGTTCATCACCCGCACCAGCTGGTTCGTGGTGAAGTGACCCTTCCTAAACCCAAACTGTTCCGAGAGAAAGATGTTGTTTTCCTCAGCCACCTTCATCATGCGGTTGAGGATCAGTTTTTCAAACAGTTTGCCCAGCGATGAGAGTAGGCTGATCGGACGGTAGCTTGATGCTAACGTCGGATCTTTCCCGGGTTTGCGGATCGGTATGATCTTGGCTATCTTCCAAATGCTTGGATAGTAGTGCAATTCCAAGCATCTGTTGAAGATAGAGCTCAACAACAGGTGAACCCTGTTGCTGAGCTTCTTTAAGACCATATTGAAGACCCCGTCAAACCCAGGAGCCTTCATGTTCTTAGTACTCATCAGCGCTGAGCAAACCTGTTCTGCTGTGATTTTATGTTCTTGAGGAACGGTACAGGGGGAGTTTTCGAGGTCGCGGACGCACTGCTCGACCTGGTCTTCCATTGGACTAGCCATGGTCGAGCCAAGCAAATGCGATGAGGCAATGTGATCGCCTACCGCATTTGCTCTCTCGACCGGTGCAACAAGAAGCCTCTCTCCGACCCTGAGGGGAGGAACTGGTTTGGGGTGCGATTTCAGCACTTTGGCTACTTTCCAGAATGGCCTGGAGCGGTCGTCCAAAATTTGGACTAGGCGTCCGAAATTTTCATTCCGGAGTAAGACCATCCTGGAAGCAATTTGCCTATTCAGATCGGTCACCTCGAGCCTAATGTCCAGATCCCTGGTCCTCTGGAACTGACATCTACGCACATTCCGCAGTCTAATTAGCAGCCGGGTATGGGAATCAATAGCAAGGAACTTACCCCTCACAGGAACAAGTCGCACACACGCCTCGTCGGCCACGTTTATGGCTCGTTGGAGACCCTCCAACGCCTGGTCGATGTTTTCCACGCTGTCGAGCGGCGGCGCCTCATCGATGTTGTTGTCCACCATTCGAGCAAAGCGCTCCCAGTCGACATGATGGTAATCTTTCCGCAGACAGCTGACAGAAGCAACACCGATCCCCACCTCAGCAACGACAGGTTGGTGGTCTGAGCTCAGATCGTTGTGGGCCACTGGTTTGGAGAGCTCGATGTTGGCCAGGAAGAAGTCCAGGGTTGAAGGGTTCCCCGCTGGGGAGATGAAAGTCGGTTCATCCGGAAACTGCACCGTATAAAACCCATGCTGCGAGTGTTCGAAGAGTTGACGACCGTTCTGATTCTGCCGATAATTTCGCCAAGCCTCGTGCCGAGCATTTAGGTCTCCCCCAACGACGAAGCGGGAGTTGGTCCTGGTGATGGATGCCATGTCGTTCTTGAACTGCATTGCTGTACCGTTGCTGATACTACACTGGCGAGGACAGTAGACGACGATGAACCGGATGAACCCGGTAGCTGATTTGACCTCCACACTAAGGGCTTCGATGATGGCGGTGTGGATGTGCGGCAAGATGTTGTATTTCATCCCTTTTCTAACGATGATCGCTATACCACCCCCCCTGGAGTTGGTGCGATCGAGACGGATGATGTTGTGATCCGGCAGCCAAAAACTGTCGCCGGACTTCAGGTGGGTCTCTGTGAGTAGACCCACGTCGATGTTGTACTTGCGGAGAAAGTCAGCAAGCTCAATGTTTTTTGCTCTAACAGAGCAAGCGTTCCAGGTGACGATGGAGATGGGTTTAGGATCCATATTGGATAATAAATTTACCGAGCACATGGATTTGCTCGGGCTTGTTGCGACACGCACGAAGGGCATTGGTCATGCTGCTAAAAATTTCTAGCAGCTCATCCGCAGAGTACTTCTCGGACTCAGCGCTCGGTGGTGTTGTTGTGGGTGGACGCCAGTAGCCAGGGGGGGGGGAGGCGACCGTTGACCGGCTGACCCGCCGGATGGTGAGTGTGGAAGGTCAAGTTGCGTACGCGTACTTGGTTGCCCTGCTTGCTGGGATGAACGCAGAGGAGGAAAATCTTCCGCCCTGAAGACCGGTGGTTTGTCTTTCTTCCTGCTCGGCTGGTTGGTTGACGACGCCTGCTTGCGGATATGTTTGAAGCTCTCCCTTTTCGGGCACTGTCGATCAGAGCTCTGGTGATCACCGCCACAGTTAGCACACTTAAACTGTACCGCACCAGCATCGTCCACAGGGCAATCCGACGTAGAGTGGTCCTTGGCGCAGATGTTGCAACGCGGTTTGATGTTGCAGTTCCGGGTACCGTGACCGAAGTTGAGGCACCTCTGACGTCTCGTGTAACGTCTCGACGGCCTCCTCGATAGGGCTCCCAACGGATGATAATGGAGAACAAAGAGCGGATGGCTCGCAAAGCGCTCAGGGTAACTGTCCCTTTTGGGAAATGAACCAGAAAGAGGCAGTCCGGGTATTTCCTTTCATTTTCATTCCTGCGTTTGATCGGATAGACAGCCATTGGGGCCAATTTGTACCGATCCTTGATTTCGGCACCGATCAGCTTGGGGTCGAAACCTGGCAAGCCTCTGATGACCACCTTGAATGGCTTTTCCCCAGGAATGTCGTGGGTGAAGAACTCAGATTTAGAATTTTTCAAAAACTTCGTGGCCTTCTCAAAATCCACCTTCGTGTGGAGCATAACCTTCGTACCGATGCCGCATAACTTATATTCAGCTGCTACGCCCAGCGATGCAAAGTCGCTAATGAGCTTGTTGAGAGGGACGTTTTTCACTACCAGCGGGGGAAGCTTCACTTTCACCGTAATGGGGCTGGCAGAATCCGGAACATCAGTCGGCCCGCCAAAATCTCCAACGTCGCTAACTTTTGTCACCGTGTCGCAGTCAGCCACACTTTTCGAAGTGCAACTGCTTCCGCCTGGTTTCTTCTTTTTACTGCCTCCTTCAGCAGCAGAGTTTTGTTTCGCAGGACTCGAGCCTGCTCTTCTCTTTTTCTTTGACATCACACAGCGATGCAAGCGACGAACTGTCGCACAAAACGGAATAAAATTTTTAACTAACCCGGCTTTTCAGAAATAGAACTGTACTTCTCAACAGTCTGAGCGGCTCCGGCTGAAACAGGCTGTTATATAGGTCAAATAGCATGTTTTCAATTGCAAGGTATATGATCCTGTCGACCGTGCTTGGGAAGCAAGCATATAACGACCAATCAGAGGTCGAATTTTTCGTCTTGACAGACTTGACTATTTTCAATAGTACAATAGTGTGAATAATAAAATTACAACTATCTTATTTTGGGAAGAATCTTATAAGATTTTCCAATCTATTGCTGCAAGAACGAAGGAAATCCATCAAATACTAAATACTTATTTATTATATATTTATTAGTATTTGAAATTGGACATATTTTTCACTTTTTTCGGTTTTAGATTTTCATTTCACATCCCTATGTAGCCGAACTTCCTGAGAGAATTAGTCTACTTCAAAACAAAACTAACCAATAGCACAAAATGGTCTACGCGAAGTTTCGGCCAGATCACAAATGGTCGATAAAAATTGTTGCCCGTTTTTTGTGGAAATTCAGTAATTCCATACGAAAGCGTCCTATCCGATTTTTTTGCTCCATGCTCCATTCTCAAAATTACTAAAGTTGGTCTATATCAAGAAAATTACACCCGTAGAGTGAAATTTTTTAAAATAAGGTGACGCAAAACACAGCTTCTTTCAAAACCCAAAATTTCAAAAATTGTAACTTTTGAACCGCTCAACCAATTTTAAATCTCTTGAAGTCAAATTTAAAGTAATTAGTGTGCCTTTCAAGGAAAAAATACCTAATTGTGCTTCAAATTACTGTACCATATGTATAACCATATTTTGACGCGTTGAAGGGGTATATAAATTTTTGCATTAAAGAAACCATTTCCAATAAAGACGCATGGTGGATATTGAAGATCAAAAACAAATTCTTGAATTTAATATTTTATGTGAAATTAAATTTGTTGAAAACTATTTTTTTTTGTATAAAAGATATTAGAATATATAAAAGATATTTAGATTTTATACATTTCCTGATCAGCATGCAGTTAAATTCGTGGTTCATTTTATCGCTGTTCACATCGGCTATCAGAAAGTTTTATCATCCCGTCCATTCCATGTCATTTTCGATAGTGGTAGCCACACCGTAGTCCCGAAGTTCGGCTTTGTGACAGTTCGTATGATTGTATCCAAGAGGCACCGCAAAGGTCGCAAAGCTGTCCGTTCCGATATTGGTTGGCTTTGCGTAATGTCGGTCTACCATGTCCGTTGCAGTGAGGCGTGAATAAATTTCGATCCACACAAGCTCCGTTACTGGGGTTAGGGTGTTACTTATTTCGGAGCACAAAACCGATCCCCATACGGTGTACTTCAAAATTACTGGCACCCTGCCACGTACCCGCATTCGGATGTTTCCGGCAAAGTGTCGCGATGGTCCTCAGCTCAGGTCCTGATGATGCAATGTTCAGCGCGGTATATCTCGGAATTTGAGTTTCGATAGCTAAACCCATCACAAACCCCTACGACCAGCATCATCTGGGAGAGTGCATTTTTGTGAGATTATTTGATCTTTCACTGGTTCCATCCCAGTTACGATCTTTTTTTTTACTCATGTGGTTTTGCTGTCCTGCCGCTTCCACTGACTGGTTCAATCCGAAATCGTTTCACAACCCAGTGCACATTTGCACATGCTGTCCGATTCGCTGCCCGTTTTCCGCCCGGGAAAGGGGAAAATATGCAACAAGATAAAGTCTGTCATCCTCCGGAGGTTGCTTTTTTTCGGCGGATTTATCGATGAATGAGCCACCCGAACCGGCACCGGCACTCGCTCGAAAGAAGCGAAGGTGGAGAATTTTTAATCAACAACCGTAATCCCATTGCGGGTGGGAATCCAATTAATGATTGGCGTTTTATGGTCACTCGGTTTGTCGCTTTTTCCCGATTTCCAGAAAAGTGATACGTTTCACTATATCGGTGGGAAAATATTGCAGCCAGCTGGATTATCCGATGTTTCTGGAATGCTTTCACGTTGACCCGGTCAACTGTGCTGGAAATCGGACAACCAATTATTTTGGGACATATCTTGAATATTAAAAATAAAATATTGGTGACATAGTGTCACAGAATATGTTATTGGCACTGGTTGATAAAAATGTAGTCACAGTCTATTTTTAGTTTGAAACAAGACTATGACGACTTGAGGATTATCGATAGGCGGAATTTTATTCTATGAGAAAAAATAACGCAAAATTCCCTGCTGCGTGTTTGATGATCCTACTCAAAAATTCACAACAGAGCCTTTCACCTTGTTCATGCCGTAGCACCAACTTTTGAGGCAAGGCGGCATCATAAACTAGCTGAGCAGTCATCGCTGCTTTTTATCGCGGGATAATTATCACTTTCGAAGCCTTCGCGTAACTAAATCATCGTTTGTTGTTTCCGTGAAGTACAACACGATCCTCACTCGTCAAGATAGCACTTTGTGACATTACTTTTTTCGGTTGTTTTAGCGATAACGGCTGCGGCTTGCAGGCGGAAATGATGAAGCTACGAATTCATTAGTTTAATTGCATCACTATAGCAGCTGTTTTGCCAACCTTCGAATACAACTTACCTCGATGGCGATTCTCGCCATTAAAGCGCATGTATCAAAAATCCAGCGCCCCGCACCATTAGTAAACTAGACCGAAAATTAGAGACCACCTCATTATAAAACAAACTGTTGCCGATTGTTGAATCGAGATAAAGGAAACGAATTCAGCACCTGTACTTTTATGGTTAGCTGAAATTTAACACTCAACCTGTTTCAAACTATAAACGTTGATGATCTTTTGCAGTAGACTGAATAAAATCGCAAGTTAGTTTTATTGTAGGTACTTGATTGCCATCGCAATACAATATCCCTGAGTGATCCAAATAAGTCCGAGTACCCCAGCGTCGACCCTAAAAAATTCCAAAGCATCAGCAAATGTGGAACAAACCACCCAACCGTTTCCATTTTACGGTACAATCTTGACTCGAGCTCAACAAACTGTAAAATTGTCGTCGTCTACAACATCGTTATGGTTTCGTTCCCACATCAGTGGACACACTGCCGGAGAGAGATTCCACCCGTGACGGGAGAGGCAGGAAAAAGTTGGATCACGACCTGCGCCAAGCCGTCATTCAGTCATGTTGTAATCTCGGCACTCGGTGGATCACGCTGAAGAAGCCGGGTATGCGAGAACAGAGCTCGCTTGATTGAGCAACCGATGAGGGATTATTATGGATTAGGGATTATATGAGCTGAGACGATGACAGTTGACGGGATGATGGCTCATCTTTCGAGCATTTCGATGAACTTGGCTAGATTTATGTAACGTAGCTCAGTATCAGCTGAACCGCACAGGTCATCGATATTTGTTAGAAAACATAGAAAGTGAAAGTAGATCGTACCCACAGAAAGTGGGACTCTTACCTAATGTTACGAAAGACCATTTTTCGCAAACGATGACAAACCCTTTTCAGCTATGACTCAACCCAAAGGCGGGTAAAATCTCGTTTAAAGTACCATTCAGTTTTTCCTTCATCATCTGACAAAAAGCTGACAGCTCAAAGCTTAGGTTGTTGTTTGCTTAGTCGAGTTCTATCTAGGGAATGCTCGCGCAAGCGACTCTTAATGTGCTGGTTGGTACTTTGCGTAGGGCAGGCCTCGAAATCGACTTTGATAAACATGGAAACTGGCGGCGATAGTGATCTGCAGATTGATCCCAGACCAAGCTGATTTATTGTTATTATTATTCATATTGTCGAGTGGATTGTTTGGCACATAAGGCGGGCATAGGGTTTACATGCTGCACGAGTATGTGAGTTTGGAATAACATTAGGAATGGAATGTGGACTGTAATTTTACCAATTAAAAATCAATAAACAGCTATCAGCTATACATGTCA
This sequence comes from Wyeomyia smithii, assembly GCF_029784165.1. Lineage (NCBI taxonomy): Eukaryota > Metazoa > Arthropoda > Insecta > Diptera > Culicidae > Wyeomyia > Wyeomyia smithii. The sequence continues at coordinate 279,117,702 of NC_073695.1, forward strand.
AAAAATCGACATTGCTTTATGGAAAACTTGAAAGCAAATGGAAACTATAAAAATAGGGTTTAACAGCGGGTTGATGATAAATGTCGCCCTTTAGCAGTAATTCTTAGAATGTAGTAACTAAACTGAAGTTATTAATCAATTAACTAAACAACTAAACTAACTAAAAAGTAAAAAAAATCGAAACAAAAGTTCATTTGTTCAAAATAATAGACGCTAAAGAACAAAAAATCGCACATTGTCAGCTTTTGCACCGTACATAAATCACAAATTAACTCTTCAAAAGTTAAAATACCATCAGACTTTTAGGAATAATATGTGTCTATCATTAACACTTTTCATCAAAAAAAATTGTGAAATTTATTTCACAATCTTCTTTTAGCTCGAAACTTTTGATTCAACGATATTTTAATTTCTTTAACCCATCTAAAAAGTTGAAGAGGTTGTGTATGAGATGGGAACGCATGGGTTAACGTAAAATTACGACAGCTTGTCACATTTCATTGTATAACTTGCAATAGTTGTTTTGTTGCATTCGAAAGTGATCGCAAATGATAAGTTCGAAGCAAACTTCTCCTTTCCAATATGATTACTATCCTGTATCAACATATTTATGTCAATAATTTTAGTCCAACACTAATAAAATAACTCTCTGGAAATAATCTAGTGGCACTTCAAAACTCAAGATGGCATCAAGCGTTAATCAACGACCTCTGAATATCATCCAGAAATACTCATATTGTGTGATAATAGGTTATTTTAAGATGTTTTTCCGAATCCAGCCTGGGTTACGAAATTGGTATTTGGCCACTTTTGGCTGTATTTCACAAACCGAAGGATTTTGGTTTTCAAAATGGCATCTGGGATCGACTTTGACCTTTGCGCATCATCCCGATATTATTTTTGAAGGTGCTGTTTGTCAATTTTTGGTAGTCTTACCATCTTGAAATTCAAAATAGCGTCTGTGGTCGATTTTCAGCCTGTAGATATCTACCACGTTCCGAAAATACCAATATTGGATGGTATTCGCCTTTGTTTCCAGCTCTGATTGATCAAAATCAGCATTCAAAACAAGGCTCTATCTTTTTCAATAGTTAGCATCGTAAAATCAACATTTTCCGAATTTTGGTAAAGTTTGCCAATCAATTACAGCAAGAATGAAAAGAATCCGTTGAAAACTGACTAAGTTACGAGCCATTGAAATTGAACAATTTTCATGAGGCTCTCGATGATTTTGGTATTTCAATTCCCATCCCTATTCCAGATTTTTACCGTAATTTAACGTCAAAAATATCCCTCGACCCAAATTTCTGCCCGGCGAGTGACCTTTTCATGTTGAAACAAAAAGAATTCGCACTCTGAAAATCTAGAGTATATATTGGATGGAACAGTTGTTAGTAGCCCAATTAGGCGTAGCAACGGCCAAAACGTGAGCCGGTGCTTTGTCATGGTGGTAAAGCATTTTTTCTTCTTCAAATGGGGTTGTTTTTTTTTTGTTCTGTAATTCGGCTTCAAATCGGCCTAATAGATAGATATAGTGGAGCCCTCTAATCGTTTCGCCATTCTCCACTTTTCACCTTTCCGTCCGTTGCGAGAGTATCCGCCTACTTCGGAGCAAGTTAACCGAGTGAAGTGCACTGTTACGACTTTTCCTTGGTGCCTTAATGAACTTTATTTTCATATCATTTAATTACTTTGCTGAGCCCTGGTAGTAATCATTAATCAGTGCAGGCAGAACATTTTAATTTACGCTTATCACATCTACCGGTACCACTATCGAAAAAATTTCTCACTTTCGTGAACCATTATAACTCAATAATCAACAAGCCAACAGAATGCTTGGTTTTACCAAAGGATTCATGCACAATAAAAAGTTTTTTTTTGTGAGCTATGTTCGAGCAACACTAGAGTATTGTAATACTGTTTGGTCTCCATATCAAGAAGTTAATACCAATCCAGTAGACTCCCGCCCCGCATCGCCAACCGCTGGTTAACCCCTAATTTCATCGGATTCCACCTAGGGTAAGGAACGGCTTAAGCAGTGGCGCCTATTTTAATCAGTCGAAGAAATCAGTCGTCAAACTCCTGAATTTTGATCAATATCGACAATTTCAATGATGGAATCGAAAACTTTGACGGTCTAGCTGTCTTACGAATATAAACAATACCGTTAATCACAAAGAAATCTGCGCATAAACAGTAACCGAAACAAATCGACCTGTATTGCAGCCATTCAGGAGCCACTTCGGATGCTGAAAAAACGCCTGCAGATGGAAACTGCTTGAAATAGGTTCGGGTTGATTGAAATAGTGTCCCTCGATTGGTCCCTTTAATTGATTATTGTTAAAGTTTGCTAACTTAGTTTCACAATCTGAAAACAAGTTCTGACAGAGAAAAAGATAGAGAACAGATTGATATACTTTTGCTTGAATTTCATTCAACACATTTCGAGTATTTCGTCTCAATACACAGGCGGTTCCTAAAGCTGCTTAGAATATGTTTCCTACCCTATATACGCATATATATTGTTTGCGTGCGGTAGAACAAAACGCTCCCACAAAAAGTGGACAACATACAGGTGAAACTATTCTTGGATATGGAAACAAATGGGGAAGAAATTGAAAACTCTCCCATAAGTTTCAGTCTATCTTCCCTTGTACCACCCCCTTTACCTAGCTTTATATCAAGGGTACCGGAAGTACGAGTTAAAACATACCAAATGACATGAAAGGCCCTTGCGTTGTTTTCTTCCGGCCCGAAAATAAGCCATTGAGTATAATTCATATTGGCAAAGACCTGGTAAAACAGTTTTCGGCCGTAACCGAGATTACGATGTTGAAACCGAACAAACTGCGAGTTGTCGTGAGTATCGGGTGTACATCTGTAACTAACGGGATATATCTCCTACCGTGATAACCACTAATCAAGCCTTAGGGTCGGCACAGGTTCGCGACTTATTGCAAAGAAAACTCTTGTGACTTCTCTTTTCCCGAAACTTCAAAAAATAGTAACTTCCTATTTTGATATTTAAAATGGCCGATAGGATTGTTTTTAGGTCTCTGGACATCATCCCGATTCCGAAAATACTCATATAAGATGGTATTTAGTCAATTTGTGCTGTTTTCCAGAAACCGAAAGTCATCATCTCGAAGTAAAAAATTTTACCTGCAGTTTATTTCCGATCTCTGGGCATCATCCTGATTCCGGCAATACCCATATTGGGTGGTATTTTGTCATATTGTGGTTCATTTCTAGAAACCGGAAGTTACCATTTTTGATTTCAAATTGACCTCTGTAGTTGTTCTTAAGTCTCCGGAAAGGTCCCGATTCTGAAGCTACTCATCTACTTCGGTCAATTTTCGCTATTTTCCGGCAACCGGAAGTCATAACCTCAAATTTCAAAATGGCATCTGGAGTTGATTTCAGGTCTCTGGGCATCATCCCGATTCTGGAAATATTCATATTCGAAGGTATTCGATAAATTTTGGTTCTCTTCCAGATACCGGAAGTCGCCATTTTGGAATCTTAAATGACAACGGGGGTCGTTTTACAGTCTCTAGATATCATCTCGGTTCTGAAAATACCCATAGTGGATGGTATGTGAAGTTATATTATTTAATTTTTTCGATGACCACTAGAAGCCCCGATGGAATCTGTTCCGATAGGACCATTTTGGCCTGTGGAGGTAATTTTATGAACTTTGGACCAATAGTTGTAAGATTCTGTTGAAATATTCATGTAATTCCTCAGCTTCGTAACATATCCCCGAAAAACTGGATTTCCGACAATTGGAATTTTTTTTTCGAAGTACCACTAGCTTTAATTTCAAAGTAGAGAAGTTACTGAACCTTTGGTGTTAAAAGTATCGAAATTGGATGGAAATTGTCAAAGATACAAAAATTTCAATTTGTGGGTACTCGGGTACTTCGTCGGGCATTTAAGGGGTGAAAAATCAACTCCCCCCATTGACCCCGTTTTGTAACTATATAAAAACTAATGTTATCAAAAATTTCCCTTTAATGAGCTTTGAGATGTCACTGATTTTTATCACTTTGGATTGCAGTTAACTAATAAATTTCGACTCACGAAACCTAAAAAGGTACTCGGATACCTCGTCGAACACATTTCGACTTTGCTTACTCTCACGACCGATAGCCTAATTTTTCCCGCGCCAAGAATATCGCTCTCTCAAGCCTTTTATCCTCTCAATATCGCCACCCGTACGCAATATGTTCCAGTTTTCACCACCTAGTGGTGGGTGGGATGAAGCTGTTTGAAGCTGCATGCTCCAGATAGGGTGGGAGGGGTACGTAACGGTAAATAGATCCCATTTGAGCTTTCTTGACATTCCAATATAATTTTTCTTCAATCGCATGATCTCACCATTCCTAAAAAAAAAGAGCTAATGCCGACAGTCACACATGCCAAGGTTGTAGAAATAGATGGTGTGGTTACCGAAAGGAATCTCACTGTCGATGACATTTTGCGTTATGGGGTGGGCTGTTTCAACCCCATGAAAAAAAAAGTGAAGATTCTGGATTGCAATCATTAGCATTCAGTATTCATGAAAGAAAGAAAGAAAAAATTCCTTGCTTTGGATTTCTTCCGGGTAACGTCGTGCACCCATTCCTCGACCAGAAAATATGAATGAGCAATGAGGATAGCTTTACGACGACAACCGTTCCGTTTCTAAAGTACGGGATAGCGGACAAGCAGATGAAATGCCTTATGAAAACGGAAAACGCGGATTCTGGCGGTGGTTTTTTAACGCGTTGTCGAGGGAAACAGCGATGGGCACTCTGCCAGGCCCATGTGGAATCGTAACGTTTCGAATGAGAGCAAGGAGTATTCAAATCGCTGGATTTTTCCAGAAAGGTCTGTCCGGACCAAGAATGGAAAAAATCGTGTCGCATAACAATCATTAGGGTATCATTTCTGAACTTGCTATTCATAAGCTTTCAATCCCAGCAAACCATCGCAATTAAAAGTTACACATTCTCACGCATGCAAGAGACAACTTATAGCAAAGAAATATATGGTAGCTTGCTTTGATGATTTTGTTTCAGTATTGCCCACTTCAGGTGGAGCGAGCAACCAGTGATGGCATGAACTCGTGCAAAGTTGAGCTGAGTAACACTTTTCCAGATTTGAATCCAACTTGAATTTGCTTCCTCTCGATAGTTTGAGTTGTTTTGCACCGCACACTCTGATCGATTGAGTTTAAATGCGTGCAATGCATGCAGTGCACGATGTATCCAACGATGCAGGCGACGATGTGACGCGATGAGTTTTGGTTTGAGATCGAATTTATGCTTTTAAAGAACAATGCAACAAACTGTTGCAGCAGACGTGGCGCGAATTTCATCGCAATTCGATTTTTATGCAATTGTTGTTATGCAGGATTCAAATTCAAATCTAACTCGTTACACTTGTGAGTAGGGCTTACGTGCAAACCGAAAATTAATGTGCAAGCAAGTTTTAAAACTCACTTGGATACGAGTGCAAAGTCACCCTGCCTACTCTGCGAGCAACGTATAGCGAGTGTTTCACTAAAGAATCGTAAACGATTGCACTCAAGCGATCGCAGCGATTCTTTTAAATGTTGGTTGATTGCAGGCGTAATTCTGCTACTCCACGTCGTGCTTTCACCGTGATATACCGCGATGATTCTTAGTGATTTCAAATATCACATGCTTATGCACCATGCTACCATTTCCGTAAGCATTGATGAAACCTACTTGCTCCGGTAAGCAAACAGTTGAACGCTATCTAACGTTCTTTTGGATTCATAATTTTGTATCACTGGCGATAATATCTCAAAGATTCTCGCGATACCGTTGAATGCAAGTGAACTTGGATACAATAAATACTATCGTGTTTGAATCATTCAGTCTCCTTCTATGGTACTCGGAACTCTTAGAAGCGAGAAACAATCAGCAACGTTTCTATGGAAAACTTGTACGCGAGTGGAAACAATTGAACGATACTTGATGAAACAAAGAACACATTTGCATGAAATATTGCTAGTGAGTGAAAATTTTCATGCTTGGTCCGAACTCTATACCGTAACAGAAGGCTTTCCGCGACGCTTTTTTAGTAACTACGGAAGAGTATCCATTCTTGGTGTTGGAATTTTAAATGGCTCTCCTCTCGTGCAATAATAAAGCTCCTGGGTTGAATAGACTCAAATTTAAACTGTCGAAGAACGCCATGAAATATTGTGGAAAACGCACGCATGCCCTTGCTGTCTTCGAGCGAAAACTGTTGCGTACCATCTTCGGTGAAATGCAGATGGAGAACGGAGCGTGCAGAAGGCAGGAGCCGCTTGTGGGGCCATCTACCGTCCACACCGCTAAGGTTGGCTGGTTGCAGTTGGCTTGGCATGTCGTAGAAATGTCGGAAGACAGCTCGGTAAAGATGATTTTTGAAACCAATCCATCAGAGACAAGGATAAAGAGGTGCACAGCGGGCAAGGTAGCAGACGACCTACGGACCCTACGCAGACTTCCGAGCTGGCGAAGTGCAGACTCTTACGTACAGCAAAGGCCACGCCACGGCTTGGGACTATTTGGTAAGGTATGTTCAATTAGAATGTTTTCACACCAACTCGGCAAGATGTTTGCAGCACTCCCTCAAACTTTATTGAAACTTCATAAACCAAGCAATTTGCACACTTTTTTAAGTTAACTGGACAGACATTTGAAGTGTCCAGTTGTTCGAAAAGGACTGAAGTTTCTTTTTATAAATCGATGTAGCTGAATATAACCTGTTTGTCTTCTCTTGAACGTACGATATTGACAAGAAATAGGGAAATGTTGTCAAGGGATGCCTTTAAGGAATTTTGTGAACTTTCATTTAAAATTTTGGAAAAATTTTATTTGAGATCCTACGCGTGAAAACAATAAGTTGTTTTAAAAATATCAGTCTTTTCAGATTATTTTCAAAATAAATCTTTTTGATAGATAATTTAGTTGCCTGAGACTCTTCTGAACTAATCAAAGTGACCACTCTGAAGAGCCAGTTCGCGAAGACCGCAACTAGGTCTTGTTTCGAGGTTCTCCGATCGGACTGAAATTTTTGGGGTTTTTATCTATATAATAGAACATTGTTTTGCATATTGTCAGAAAAGGGGTAAGTGAGGTAAAAAGGCACGTCAAAAATTGATGTGCAAAAACTGCTAAAAACAAAAAAATGTTATAACTTTGTGTAAATCGAATCGATTTTCATGAAAATTGGCATGTTTACTCTACTCTATAAAGGGAACAAAACCCATTTTGCGATAAGCGAAGCTCCGTTTTGTGTCGTTGTTCTTTATGCACTAATTTACTTATGCAATAGTTTGCAGAATTTAAGGTTTTTGGAAAAGGTTAGTGAAGTAAACAGGCGCTGCAAAATCTTGTATTTAGAGACTGCTTAAATCGTAAAATAATTACTCTCGGTTTATTCCCAAAGTTGCACGATGAAACGAGAGGTTATTTTTGGAGCTGACAGAAGTATAATAAATGTCAACAAAGCCATGCGATACTTTTTGTTGAGCTTTTTTGTTTAATTGTGTCCTGTGAATAATTTAATAACCAATGTATGTAGTTTAAAAACAAATAAACTCTATATTTCATCATCTTTATTTTAATTCTGAATCATCATCATCTAACCACTCATCGAGCATATTTGTAATTGCACTCAATGCATTTTCTGAGAATGCATTTTTTCCTGTTGCTCTGGTATCAGAAAAAAACCCTTATGAAAATCAATGTTTGAGAATTCCTTGGTTTATTATTACCAACCAATATTCATGATGCTCAAGCTTATTTTGCTCTTGAATTGCATCACAAAACGTATTATTTGGATTTGAATCCTTGATCTGTTGGCAAGAGAAAAACTGCTGTGAAAATCACCTTCTTTTTTTAGAAAAATGTGAATATCTCATCAGTTATTCTCGATAGCAACTTCCAATAACTCTCATTTTGTTCCCTTTATAGAGTAGAATGAACATGCCAATTTTCATGAAAATCGATTCGGTTTACACAAAGTTATAACAATTTTACGTTTTTAGCAGTTTTTGGACATCAATTTTTGACGTGCTTATTTACCCCAATTACCCCTTTTCAAAAAATCTGACAATATTCAAAACAATGTACTATTATATAGATAAACAAACCCTAAAAGTTTTAGTCCGATCGGAGAACCTTGATACAACCTCCCTTGTAAAAATGCGTTGCGGTTCTCGCGAACTGGCTCTTAAAGCAAATAAGTTTTAATGCTAAAACTTTTTTTCATGTCCAAAACTGTTTCACGTAGAAAATGTTTCGTGAACATAAACAAATTTATTAAAGAGAGTGCCCTTTGATTTGTTCAAAAGAGTTTTAGGCAACTCAATTGTCTATCTAAAAAAATCTGAAAAGTTTTTAAATCACTTTGTGTTTTAGAAGTAATTGGTTTCAGTGTAAGATTTCACGTTTAATTTTCTCTATAAACTAAGTGAAAGCTCAGGCAGTTCTCTGAAAGACGTTTAGTGACAAGTTTCCTCTATCTCTCGTCAAAATTTGTAGATATCGATTTATGAAAAAGGTTCAAAAACATTAGTTTTCACTACATGTAATGTTTTCTGTCCTGCAAAACAATAATAGGTTATATGTATCGTTGAAAAAATTTGAAATCACCGTCAGATTTTTCCAATACTTCCCATGCAAATGATGATATCAGAAGTTTTCCTACTGCCATACCAATACTATGTACCATATCATATAATATTTACAATATCATAACTATTGCACCACATCACCAACACAGTCACGTAGTTTGATGACATCTGAACCTCAATTCGTGGTCCCCGTGGCTCTGTGGTTAGCGATGTCGGTCGGCTAGCTTTCCCACACGGTAGTAATGTAGGACTCGATTCCCGATCGAGTCGAGGATCTTTTCAAGCTGGAAATTTTCTCGACTCAGCACTGGGGCACGGTGTATCGTTATACAATGTCGATAACGAATTCTCTCAACTGATCTAGTTGATCGAGACTGCTACTAGCCCCAAGGCTAAGCGTGCGATATTGTTAATGAGCCTCAATTCAAAAGACCGTACACAACCGTACGAGTCAGCAGCGATATACCGATAAAATGAATAAGTTCACACTGCAAAGTGCTCTAATATCATTTTATTTTACATTTTAGCGATACAGCGTAACATCGATAATTACAGTCCATAAATTTGTATAAAAGCATGTGGGGTTCAAAATTTTCCTCTCTCAATTTTATACGCTCATTCATTCAATTTCAATGTACTACAGTATAGTGAAGAAAAGTATTGTCATTCAAGAAATCGTACGATTGAAAAATAATAGTTCTGCAAACTAGAAAAACTCACGCAAGAAAATCACATATTTCAAATCCACCAACCACTGAACAGCGAATGCATCAAAATTCAGAACAGCAAAACGTAAGCACCTTTCAATGTAAAATGCATCGATTTCGACCTGTGTGGTTCCTGGTGAAATCCGATGCTGCAAATCAAAATTAATCTTCAAAAAAAATATATAAATATATAAACATAATTTAATATCCAAGAGCAAAACAGAAAAGAAAGCCAACCCCCCTCTGCACATAATTTGTAAACATTCATCACTTTTGCCTGCACTTCTCCGCTTTCGTCGTGGCTTATCTTCTCCCCATGTGCCAAACACCCGGACAACGTCGAAGTCTAGCCACTCTTCTCAAAGTAAATGTTTGGCGAAAATAACAATTTGCACAAAACGCTTCAAGCCCGTGATACTGCGGCTGCTGCTGCTGCCACTTCGCTCGGTATCGCTATAAATCTAAGCTCTAGCCTGGGCACAAAAAAGCAAATTCTATGTATTTGTTTATACCGCACGGAACAGCGCTCATGTTTAGTGGTTGGCAGCAGCCTCACCTTTCTCCCGCTTTCTCGGGTGCAACTGTGACCACCTTCGTTGAAGCTCCCCGACGAATTGAAGCGTCTGATCCACCTCATGGAATTGGGAACGATGCAGTGCAATATGTTTTCTTGGATGCTCTCGAAAGGCAACCGCAAAATAGGAGGAGGTGAAAATTAAGCAAAGCGCGCTCAACGATGCAATTTATCATACCCGGGCCAGTAAGCAAGGTTGGTTGGAGTCAACTTGGCGCGGTTTTTGTTCCACTTGCCAGCGTAATAAGACAGTTAACAACGTTGCCGTGCCGCTGCTGGGAGCTATGGCATCTGACGAAATCCAGGCTCGGAAAAACCCGTCTTTCCCACCTAAAAGTTGTGTATTGTTTTACGAGGAAAACACGGTGCGGTTTCAGGAGCTGCCACCGACGGAAACTTCAGGCTCCTCGCAAGAAGTGACTACTCAGTAGGATGATTCCTAAACTGCATTGTGGTGGCTTCATAAGTCAGCACTTCTCTCCCTGATGGTTGGAAAACCACAGCGTTATGAAGCTATTTACCTTGTCTCGGATCTTTTGTTGTACTGCAATGGAAACAAGATAAATCATTGTGCGATGGTTAACTTTAAAGCTAACATCAGTGTCGTTTATTGTCATTTTTTGTGATTATTTACGAGAAGTTTTTTTGGTCTTGCTCTGTGGTCGAATTTAGAATCACCTTTCAAATACAATCCGCGAACAACAAGAGCAAGTGTCGAAAAGTGGACAGACTTGATTTATCATGCTTGCCAATATGAGCGCCGCTACTATTTAATGCATGGTTCAACCTGTTTTAGTGTTATACGTTCCGGTTTATCTGGGTTTATCAATTTCAGGCACTGCTGTTTGGCATGTGAGCATAATGCCAATTTATGCCTTGTCTACTGATTGCAGGTGGTTTGCACCCTTGCTTGTCAATCACGTACGGACAGCAGCAGAAACTTGCCCACGATCTGGGACTGAATCGACGTGATAATGGATTTAGACATCATTCTGAAAAGTCGCTTGACATTGACAAATTGTACCGGTAGACGGTGATCCCAATGACCAAGTGCACCCAGAACTCATATCAGACAATCAACCTTCGCCCGATTCGGTCGCAGTGGCGAAGGGGAGCAGCCACTCCAAAATCAGACCCACTTCTGGGCGCCACTTTGCCGCAGTTTCTCGCATATGCAGATGCTGCCTGCGGTCGACAGTGACTCGATCGATCGCCAGCAACGGCCAATCAAAGCGAGCTAATCGGAGCACTGCCTGCCAGGCCAACGAGTCCTAGCCTCGCCAACCTCTCTGGACCCACTCGAATTGTTTGCCCTACAAATTAGAGCCAATTAGCTTGGGTGCGAGAAAAGCACCAACTTTGGGATCGGGTCTGCGATGGTGAAACGATTTATACTAACAAGCCAGTTGAAGGTGCAGTTCTAATCAAATTAAAATGAAACGGTTATTTCTTTACCGAAAATAGGTGGCCTGTTTGAAATTTACGGGTTGTGTTGGGGATTGGTGATAAGTGGAAGAGTCCGGGTTAAATGGACAGTCACGCCTATCGAGTTCAGAGAGCACTAATTGTTTTCTCAACCTTAGCTAAAAGCATAGTTTGTCGCTATCATAATTTTCCTTCAATTGAAACAAACGGTGACATATATTTCTCTGTTTATAGAGCCTGCTTCTTCCAGATTTTTATTTACCTTCAATTAGATGGTCCCTCCGGTTCAGTGCAAAAATGAAAACTGTAACCCTTATCATTTCATTTTGCCCCATTTCTGTGTCATCCAAACAAAGAGCACTCTAAAAATCATAAAGTATTTATCACAAAGTTTCCCATAACTTGAGAGCGACTATTCCGTCCCATGCTTCCGATTGAGCATCTCTGCACTGTTATTTCCCCCGAAACCCGCATCGGGGGCCTGCACGCCGTTATGACATGTGCCGTCATAATTCCCAAATGAAGCATTACGCTGATAATAATAACACTCCCCTGACTAAAACTTTACCTAACCCGGTCGTCGGAAGTGGTTCCGTGTTGCAGTGAACCAGCTTCAGTCGCAAGGCGGGCCAAAACGCACACTTTGGGATGCTGCTGAAAGCATTAAACTTTTATCGTCGGCAAACAACGGAACCCGTTTTGTGACACTGCAGCACGGGTACAGCCACCTCTATTTGCTGCCGGAGGTTGGTACAACTTTGTGTTCTGCTGATGCTGTTGCAGCGCTGCACAGTTATGGTTGCAGTTCCGGAAGTGGCGTAGTGCCTCCATGGGAGCACTTTTTATCGCTTACGAGATCAGTGGGAGGTGAGTATCTTTTATGACAAACTACCGGCTTTGGATTCCGCGGTGAGATACTGCGATTCGCCATCGCAAGCAAAAGGAAGCAGGTTGCGAAAGGATTTCTAGGTGGGAGTTCCCAGCTGGCGCATTTCCGCAGGAACTTTTGAAACAATATACTAGAAGAATGTTAACAATGTACCGGAAATACTGGCGGTAACACCTTTTGGTACACAAAATGTTGCTCAATTATTCACTTTGATATTGTTGCACCCATGTTGGGTGACGTGTAACTGTGTAACAAGCAACTGAACCGAATGTTTTAGGTTGTGTTAAACGACTGTCAAAATATCATCTTTTTCTTGTTGTCACGAGAAATCTGCCAGAACGACATCCAAACTTCAACTAGGAAAAACAAACATTTACGTCACACAAAAATGTTGTCCGATTAGGGTGCTTCATAATTAAAAAAATTATAGTTTTAAAAAGCGTCTGGAGAGTTTTCAGCATCAAACGTCAATAAGAAAACCAACAACATGAATATTAGTATAAAACATTTTGACTTGATCCAGTCTAATCAAAGGGCCATCAAGTAGAAAACTGAATGCGACGCCCATGGCATATTTGTTGCAGTTTCCGAGAGTTTTCTGTCCACGCTTAGAAACTGTCAAAACAACCAGCATACACACTGGCAGCAAACAGGCGGCGTTAGATATTTTAGGAAGCCAACCGATGCTTACAGCGATTGCATTTGTCAGAATATTTCCGCATGAGATTTCTTCGCAGTTTTAGGTTCAACATGCGTGCTCGCTTGTCGCAGAGCTAGTGCCAGCATCCGGCAGCTGCTTCTGTGCAATACAGTAACAGCAGAGACAAAAAACAACACAGTCACGGGTTTTTCGCAAAACAACAGCAGCGAATGATTCAGAACAACGTGGCCTAAATGCCTGAAGAATTTTGTGACAACGTCCGATTGTGACAGAAGCAGTTTTTGCGCTGCACTCCCGGAGTGAACGGTTTAGTTTCCGCAAATTTGTTTGGCTCACAAGTTGTGCCACTTTCAACTCTTTTGAAAAACAACATGGAGAAAAAAAACAATTTTTGTAATTTTCGGTACGTCAAACGATGAATAGCTTTAAGATGGGAAAATCACACCCATGGAATGCAGCTCCGCTCTATTAGTACCAATACTACTTGCCCCGTCTCAGGCCTTGGAAACCCAATCACCAAAGTTCGGTCGCACACCGACGACGGATCGCGGATCCGGCTTGTACGGTGACTTTTCATCGCGCTCCCGACAATTTGGCCTACAAACTAGAACACCGAGCGCCTCGATTTTGCCTATCAAACGCGATCAGCAAACAAACAAACAAGCGATGGGCCGAAAACATGCCGAACAGCATGCATGCCCGATAATCGGCTGTAACGAATTTATCGATTGTCTATCCGCGCTGGAGTGCATGCACTGCACCTTCCCCACACCAGCAGTGCCCCCCACTTCTCGGGTTGTCGTACTAACATCACATGGGCCCATACTTACTTGCGGCGGGTATAGTCCCATCTGCCCGCGCCACGGTAGGTGAGGTGAAGTATGCCCGGAGGTCGAGAAGGTCTCACTCTCTCGGGTCCCGCGGTTTGTCTGTCTGCCTGCCCGCCGTGCTGTGCGCTTCTCTAAATGGCATGTCGGTCGTGATTTCCATCGCTCTTCTTTGATGCCATAACAGATATTAGTTAAGCCTATTATGGTGGCTTACTGTGCAGAGTGCAGAATATGATGCTGAGGAACAAAATGCTACCACCGACGACGACGACGACGACGACGACAATGAGAACGATGACGATGGCCATACAGCTTTTACTGCTTGACTCACTAGTTGCTACAGCTTCCAGTTAATAAACATTTCGCCCAGTTATGCAACCTACAGCCGTCACGGCACCAGCGTTGATCTGGATCGGTTCATTACTGCGGATAGAACCGACAGCCCGTAGGCAGGAAGAACACCAAATGAAACGACCAACGCCGTTCATGGGAAGCCATCGGCGATACGTTCTATGCCTGTGCTATGATTTATGATTATGCAAAGCATGTATCAATTTGTTTTGAATCATTTTCCTATGCTGATCCTTGAACTATACGGATTGGTACGATTGACTGGACATCGCTATATATTATGTTTACTACGACACTTGCTGGTAATGTAATATTAAATATTAGTTTAAGAAAACCTCAGATTAGTCATGGGTTGAGGATAGCTATTTTCTTTCGATTTCCCTCATCGGAATCGTTAGTAACCAAAAACCACTCTAATCTCTTCCGGTTCAAGTAACACGAATTTGCTTTTTAATACATTCATTGCACTCCAAATTAAGAAACTCCATTCTCTCAAAACGAACCACGACAAGGGTGTACGATCGTGTGTGTCAGGGAGAGGTTCTCGCCCACTGAGATATGGCGACGCTTTCAACCGGTCACGATCGAACGCTCTCGGTTTACTCTATTATCAATATCACCGGCACTGACAACGGTTCGCAGTTCGTAGGCCGGAAAGTGCCAATGAAAGCGAAAGACACCGAGCGTCCCCATTGTTCTGTCCCGTTGATCAATTGATCTGTGTGCCTACTGCCAACACCACCCGGCCGGCCGGCTAATCTAGCACGATGGTCACGCTCTGGCGTTTTTCGCGATCTAGCTTCCGGCTTTACAGGCGACGACGCCCGCGAGGTTGGCCACTTTCTCCTTTGTAGTGTACTTCGCTTTCGCTCAGGAAATACGGCCTTCGAGCATTGAACGAATATGTTGAAAAACGAATTTAATTATTTTATTAAAAAAAATATTGAATAGTAATGAAAGTAGGTTAATAATTTTTTTTGTATCCTTTTTTTTACTGTTTATTCATTTTCGGTTTTATAATAGGAACATGTATTTCAGTAACTAGCTTCCTTACAATAGGCCATTGTATTCTACGAAACTGTCTGAGTGAATTAAACAATTACAAAATTGTTTAACGTTTAATTTTATTTCTAAAACGACTAGATGTTTTACTGAAGTCAAAGAAATCCTACACCAGCATGAAAGTATGGATGACCGTATCTATAGGCAGTACGGTGGTTTCTTTCCTGCAATACTGTCCGATATCGTAAAGGACGTTGAACCGCACGGAAATTCAGCATGAAAAGTAACCGATAAGAGACAACTTCTCCACTGAGAAACTTTACGATGAACGTCACCTGTTTATTTTTACACCTTTTTTTTTCAAGTATGACCAAAAGAGTCTACATCGGTTTTTTTTTTTCAAGTATGACCAAAAGAGTCTACATCGGTTCTCGAGTTCAGGAGGAGCTAGAAGATTTTTTGAACGAAATCAATCCTATCAATCCAGCACACGTCATTCTGTGCCGAACACGCATCAGTACTGGACGTGTTTGGTGATCGGTCCGATAGAGTATAAAACAAAAGACGTGTGAACAAGTGTTGGCATTGTTTGCCTGGTCAAGTGAAATAAATCCGGGTTCAAGGTCGTGCCTTTGTGCAACTGTTTCGCATCGTGACTGCCAGCTGGTGCGTAAGCCGATTTGGCTGCTGGCTGGATTGTGCTACAGCAGTGGACGAGACACAAACGAGGAAAAAGAAGAAGCCATCAGTGTCAGCGAGTTGTATCGCTGTGTGGAGTGATCTCACACCTGGCTCGCTGCTGGTGGCTGTTTGGTGCTGCTGTATTGGTGCTGCTGGCTGTAACGGCTGCTACTTCGAACGATCGGACAACCAACCTTACTGGAAGGGAGAAATAAAAAGGTACGTGTTCTTGTCAGCGCTAGTGCGCTAGACTTAGCGCGATGGATGTAGATCCCTCGCCTCCCGCACCACCATCCCCGAACCCCTCTGACCCTGACCCTTCTGTTACCCCCTCCCCTGTTCATTCTTCAGTCCCCCCTCGCCCCAGGCTTTACCCAGACGGAGCCCAGGGCAGCTATACTGTTTATTTTCGGCCAAAGGCAGGACCGAAATCGAAAAAGTTGAACCTCTTGCAGATTTCTAAAGACCTGACGAAGGAGTACAAGGGCGTGACCGAAATTTCCAAGGTCCGGCCTAACAAGCTCCGTGTCGTGGTCGGTAACCTGAAGGAGGCCAACGATATAGCTTGCTCTGAGCTCTTCACACGCGAGTATCGCGTTTACATACCCGCACGAGACGTGGAGATCGACGGTGTCATAACCGATTCGAGTCTGTCCGTCGAGTGTATACTGCAAAGTGCCAAAGGGTGCTTTAAGAACAAAACGTGTCCCGAAGTAAAGGTGCTCGACTGCAAGCAATTGCGGTCAGCATCGATCATCGGTGGCAAAACAGTATACACTCCGTCAGACTCGTTTCGAGTTACGTTCGCCGGGTCTGCACTACCAAGCCACGTCTCGATCCACCGGGTTCGTCTCCCTGTGAGGCCCTACGTGCCCCGCGCCATGAACTGCCTGAATTGCAAGCAGTTAGGCCATACAGCCGCCTACTGCTGCAATAAGGCACGTTGTGGCAAGTGTGGGGAGTCTCATGCGGAAGATTCTTGCAGTGTTAACGCTGAAAAGTGTATTCACTGCGGAGAAAATCTGCATGAGCTCTCGACATGTGCGGTGTACATGCAGCGCAGGGATAAAATAAAACGGTCTCTCAAAGAGCGTTCAAAGCGTTCCTACGCTGACATGCTGAAGAAGACCGTTACCACTTCTCCCGTTACTTCGAACCCCTTCGATCTGTTGTCCTCTGATGAAACCGATTCTGACGATTCACCAGCGGGAGCATCTTACGCCAATCCTGGGGAGTCTAGAAAGAGGAAAAAAATTTCCTCTCCTAAACTTCCCAGAAAAGGTCCTAAGATTTCTCAAAGTGAAATGAAAGTTACAAACAAACCAAACAGTGCTGCGGAAAAACCGAAGCAAACTCCTCCTGGGCTGGCAAATTTAAAGTCCCAGAAGGAGCTCCCAGCACTGCCAGGAACATCTAAAACCCCAGTTGCTCCTTTTACACTCCCAGTTGATGAAACAAACTCTGGATTAGTGAAATTTTCTGACATTGTGGACTGGATTTTTGAAACTTTCAATGTACCCGATCCAATTAAAATTTTTCTTACAGCATTCCTCCCAACAGTTAGATCATTTTTGAAGCAGTTGACTGCCCAATGGCCTCTCCTTGCAGCGATTGTATCCTTCGATGCCTAATTCATCTCCCAATCTGAAGGATTCTATCTCTGTCTTACAGTGGAATTGTAGAAGTATTTTACCAAAAATTGATTCGTTTAAAGTTTTGATAAATAAAAACAAATGCGATGCATTTTCCCTTTGTGAAACTTGGCTCACTTCAAATATTGATCTCAACTTCCATGATTTTAATATTATTCGCCTTGATCGAGACACCCCATATGGAGGAGTACTTTTAGGGATTAAAAAGTGCTATTCTTTCTATCGTATTAACCTCCCCTCGATTCCAGGCATCGAAGTTGTCGCATGTCAAATGACAATACAAGGTAAAGAGCTTTGTATTGCCTCAATATATATTCCCCCCAGAGCACAGGTTGGGCAACGGCTGCTCTTTGATTTAATAGAACTTCTTCCCTCGCCACGTTTGATTTTGGGAGACTTCAACTCTCATGGCGTGGCTTGGGGTTCCCCATACAATGATAACCGCTCCTCTTTAATCTATAACCTTTGCGATGACTTCGACATGACTATTTTCAACAACGGTGAAATGACACGTATCCCGAAACCTCCAGCGCGCCCAAGCGCTTTGGATCTATCCTTATGTTCGACGTCGCTACGGTTGGATTGCACATGGAAGGTAATCCTCGATCCTCACGGTAGCGACCATCTGCCTATTCTTATTTCAATTACTAACGGGTCAACTCGCATGCGACCAATTGACATTCCGTATGACCTCACACGAAATGTCGATTGGAAGTTATACGAGGAAATGATTTCAAAAGCGGTCGAGTCGATTCAACATCATTCACCACTTGAAGAATACAACCTCCTCGCGGGCTTGATTCTCGACGCCGCGTTGCAAGCCCAAACGAAGAAATATCCCGGCGTAACGATCAAAGAACGGCCTCCCACTCCGTGGTGGGACCAAGAGTGCTCCGATGTCTACACGCAAAGATCCGACGCGTTTAAGGCCTACCAGACGGGAGGTATACCTGGCGACTATTTACGGTATTCGGAGCTTGATACCAAGCTTAAAAGCTTGGCTAAAGCAAAGAAACGTGGATATTGGCGTCGGTTCGTGAACGAGACGTCGAGGGAGACATCGATGAGCACTCTTTGGAACACAGCCCGAAGAATGCGGAATCGCGTAACGGTCAACGAAAGCGAGGAGTCTTCAAGTAGGTGGATATTTGATTTTGCAAGGAAAGTATGTCCGGACTCTGTTCCTGCGCAAAATATTGTTCGCGATGCGTCTCCGGGCCACGACGCGATAGAATCACCTTTTACGATGGCAGAATTTTCAGTTGCCCTCCTGTCCTGTAACAATAACGCGCCTGGATTAGATAGAATCAAATTCAACTTGTTGAAGAATCTACCCGGCAATGCCAAGAGGCGCTTGTTGAACTTGTTCAATAAGTTCCTGGAGCAAAACATTGTACCGCAGGATTGGAGGCAAGTGAAGGTGATCGCCATCCAAAAACCAGGGAAACCAGCTTCTAATCACAACTCTTATAGGCCGATTGCAATGCTATCCTGTATCCGGAAATTGATGGAAAAAATGATACTCCGTCGTTTAGACCATTGGGTCGAATCAAATGGTCTACTATCAGATACTCAATTTGGCTTCCGCCGTGCCAAAGGGACGAATGATTGTCTTGCGTTGCTTTCAACAGATATTCAGCTGGCGTATGCTCGTAAAGAACAAATGGCGTCTGCGTTCTTGGACATTAAGGGGGCTTTTGATTCCGTTTCTATTGACATTCTTTCGGGTAAACTTCACCGACAAGGATTTTCTCCAATTTTGAACAATTTTTTGCACAATTTGTTGTCCGAAAAGCACATGCATTTTACGCATGGCGATTTGGCAACTTTTCGCATTAGCTACATGGGTCTTCCCCAGTGCTCATGTTTAAGCCCCCTTCTTTACAACTTTTATGTAAATGACATCGACGAATGTCTGGCAAATTCATGCACGATAAGACAACTTGCAGACGACAGTGTAATCTCTGTTACAGGAGCCAAAGCTGCCGATTTGCAAGGACCATTGCAAGATACCTTGGACAATTTGTCTGCTTGGACTTTACAGCTAGGTATCGAATTCTCTCCGGAGAAGACTGAGATAGTAGTTTTTTCTAGGAAGCATGAACCTGCTCAGCTTCAAACACAATTAATGGGTAAAACGATTTCTCAGGTTTTGGTACACAAATATCTTGGTGTCTGGTTCGACTCTAAAGGCACCTGGGGTTGTCACGTGAGGTATCTGATGAAAAAATGTCAACAAAGAGTAAATTTTCTTCGTACAATAACCGGACAATGGTGGGGAGCCCATCCAGGAGACCTTATAAGGCTTTACCAAACAACGATATTGTCTGTTATTGAATACGGGTGTTTCTGCTTCCGCTCCGCAGCAAACACACATTTGATCAAACTGGAGCGAATACAATATCGTTGTTTGCGTATCGCCTTAGGTTGCATGCAGTCGACCCATACGATGAGTTTGGAGGTTTTAGCTGGAGTACTACCATTGAAAAACCGCTTCTGGAGCCTGTCTTCTCGTATTCTAATCAAATGTGAGGTCTTGAACCGTCCCGTGATTGAAAATTTTGAAAGGTTAATCGAACTTCATTCTCAAACCCGTTTTATGACATTGTATTTCAATCACATGTCCCAAAATATTAACCCTTCTTCGAATATTCCAAATCGTGTCGACTTATCAAATACTCCTGATTCTACTGTGTTTTTCGATACATCCATGATAGCAGATCCCTAAAATTTTTTTCCAATAAATATCGAAACATCAACTGCGACAATATGTACTACACTGACGGATCACTTCTTGATGGGTCCACTGGCTTCGGTATCTTCAATAACAATTTAACCGTCTCCCATAAGCTCGATAATCCTGCTTCTGTTTACGTCGCAGAATTAGCTGCAATTCAGTACACCCTAGGGATTATCGAAAAAATGCCCACGGACCATTATTTCATCTTTACGGACAGTCTCAGTTCCATTGAGGCTCTCCGATCGATGAAAGATGTTAAGCACTCTCCGTATTTCCTGGGGAAAATACGGGAACATCTGAGTGCTTTATCCGAAAAATCTACTCAGATTACCTTAGCGTGGGTCCCTTCTCACTGCTCGATACCGGGTAATGAGAAAGCGGACTCTTTGGCTAAGGTGGGCGCAACAAACGGTGATATTTATGAAAGACCAATTGCCTTTAATGAATTTTTCGCACTTGTACGTCAGAATACGATCATCAGTTGGCAAAATGCTTGGACCAGAGGGGAATTGGGAAGGTGGTTACATTCCATAATCCCCAATGTATCGACGAACCCGTGGTTCAAGGGGTTGGATGTAGGTCGGGATTTCATTTGCGTGATGTCCCGGCTTATGTCCAATCACTATAGATTTGACGCGCTCCTCCGTCGTGTTGGGCTCGGGGAAAGTGGTATCTGTGCCTGTTGTGAAGGTTATCACGACAAAGAGCATGTGGTTTGGTCATGCCCTGTACACCGTGACGCCAGGTCTAAATTAATAGCTTCCCTGCAGGCCGAGGGTAGACAGCCGGCTGTTCCTGTTCGTGATGTCTTGGCGAGCCGTGACCTATCCTACATGTCCCTTATATACGTTTTCCTGAAATCCATCCACGCCCCAGTCTAGTCCCGTTCCCCTCCGTCTACACCCAACAAAACGACAAGAACACGTTTGAACCTTAAGCACAAAACCAGCAACCAGACCCCGCACAATAGAACCAGGACCCAAGGACTACGAGCCTCTGTCCCAACTCACGACATCGTGGCTCAGCAGAACGAATCCATACATGCCATTCGACGATTATCAGACGACCATTGAACAACAAAACACTGATTGGAAATCCCATGCTAGTTTTAAGTTAGACTTAATTTCAGCTCGTAGTCGGCAGCGAGGATAAAAAATTTGCTTTAGTTTTTAAGTCATCAGATATAATTGGCGCCGTTAAACATTAAATTGTATTTGTGCCGTGTCAAATAAATGTTATGTGAAGAAAAAAAAAAAAATCCAGCACACATCTATAGGATTCCAAACAACACAAGCGATCTCAGGAATAGATCTCAAGCAGTATGGATCAGTGTCAGCTTTCGGAACAAAACCAATTATCGAAATATAGTGTTTGTTGAATGCTATTGGATCTAATTCGACTCACAACTCATTGATTTCTTCAACTCTTCGGAGTGAAGTTCCATCAATGCGATAATCAAGTGAAATCGGGTTTTGATAGAACGTCATGGTGGATCAGCATGAACCACTGTGGGTCCTAGTTGCTGCCTTGGGGCACTCCAGTGCAGTTCCACAAAATATGTCGCAGTTTTATTATTTTTTTTATGTCATTTTTGATTTGGCTGAAACATTGCATAGATGTTTCTATGGACAAAAGATATTGTTTTGAGCTGTTGGTTTAATTTTTGGAACTCATTTTTGAGTCATTTTCGAGAAGCTATTTGAAAATGAACTTTTGGAATGGTATTGAGGATTACAAATATTTTTTGAACCAAAACGGTGTGACGTCTTCGGGAAAGTTGCAGATAATAATTTCGTGTTTTTAAAAAAATACACACTCTAAAAATTTTATTTTTCGAAAAGTAGATACAAGAGAAATTATAAATTTTTAATCTAAGACAGCTCTTTTATCAAAAATCTGATTTTTTTAATGAAAACTAGAAAATATTACCTTAAAAAAGAAGACTTAAAAGATCATGGAGAAATCAAGAGAGAATAAGTTGTTATATTTTGATTTTTTTTTTATATTTCCACAGTGTTTATTTTTTTGAAAAAATGAACTTATTATTTATTTCTTTGCCGAAGACGTCACACCGTCACACCGTCACAGCTCTAAAAATATTTTTAATCATCAATACCTTCCCAATCAAAAATAGTCGATTAAATTGGTTGTCTGTTTTTTAAGGGAATTACTCAAATCTAGGTTGGCTATCTTCCAAAGCTAATAATTTTTGATTTGTACCGTGGAACATGTAGAAAAATAATAGGAGAAGTTTCGAAGAGCCTACGAAATGTATTCGTTATGTTGTGCTGAAATAAAATAGATGAACTAATATGAAACTTATTTACGACAGATTAACAGTGGTTGTTGTACTGCTCTAAACATAAGTTTACAAAAAAAAAAACATTAACGCACTGCTACAAAGAACACCTGTATTTTATTGAGGCAGCACACGCCCAGCTTCAAACATCAATGCAACCCGATGCTTATGCGAAACAACATCACAACGCTTCCTTAGATGACATCGCTCTATTAGCATAGCATAGCATAAACAGCTGCACAACTTCGTAGTTGGTGATAGCAACAATACTCTGTTTACGAGAACAAATCACCTTCGTTCCTGAGCAGCAACATGAAATTTGGGATCTAATTAAATGTTACTAAACAACGATTAGATGTCTCCAGAGAACTGTTACCGCCTTGGCCACGTCCTTGCAACTGTTGGGGAACGGAAAAGGAATGTTAGTCCAACATTTACTTAAGAGAACCGCAGAGCAAGGTTGCATATTCGATTTTGGGATGTAAATTCAATTCAATTGGCCGCGTGTCGATAGCGGGCTCCACAAGAA
This sequence comes from Wyeomyia smithii, assembly GCF_029784165.1. Classification (NCBI taxonomy): domain Eukaryota; kingdom Metazoa; phylum Arthropoda; class Insecta; order Diptera; family Culicidae; genus Wyeomyia; species Wyeomyia smithii. The sequence goes on from NC_073695.1 coordinate 279,140,680, forward strand.
AATTATTGAAACATGATGTACGACATATATCCCATATTCAGTGGGATTTTCGGCCAATATTCGTGGTGAATATCATAATATTCACCGCGAATATTGACTGAATATGGCACTGAATATGGGCTTTCACGTTTCAGGCATAAGAGTTAGAGCAATGCACTATTCGACAAAGTTGTAGTACTACTTAAGGACAACAAGTTTGTCATATATTGTTTTTGACGTAGGACTACGTCTAACCGCACTATATTGAGATACATTCTGCGGAAACTATAACCAAGGTGTAACGTTGGAATGAAAGATTTCAAACGGCAATACTGATGTAACCACAGGATGGATCACAATATCCAATATATCGCTGGATAGATAAAATGATGGACAATTTTGTAATTCTTCAGTTATCGTTATCACTTCATTGTTAAACAGTGAAAATCTCATAAAAGTTTCAAGGTCGAATTTTCACAAAAAATGTACCAATCACATGCAAGCACGCCTAGCACAGACTTCATGAGTAGACACCAACTGTCTGCTGAGATATCCTGTATAACAGTGGCAAAAAAAATTTGACAGAATCTCCCCGTCCCAATAGGTCAACCAACGTTTGCTTCTATGAGCCTACACTATTTTGATGTCTTGAAAGTGAAGTTTTTTCGGAAAGTTCGTGACCACCTCCACTATCAGACAGGTTTACGTTCTACTATTAGAATGTTTTAAAAACTGATGTCTGGAAGGAAAACATGCTGGCACAGGCAACAATACTGCCCCGAGCAATGTAGGAATAGAGCGCTGGTCACTCGTCATCTGTTAGTGCAGAAGAACTCGATATTCATTTGTGTGCAGTCAAGCCAAAAGACCACATTGCTGCTGTCGACGCACAGTGAGACGTGTTGGGTTAACGCGTAGGTGTCGTTTTACAATCTGGAACACAATCGAATTACCGTTTGAATGGTCTTCTTCTTCTTCTTGTTTCGTATAGTAGCAAATATCAGTATTCATTATAATTATTCGGGTGTCGCAAAATACGCTGCACCACCGGGGACAACAAAATTCTGTCCGTTTCGTAGAGGTAGTCGAGGCAAAAGTATATAAATTCGGTGCAATCTGCAGATAAAACACGTTGTTTAGTTTTGAACTCTACACTCTGTTTTTCTCAGATTTCTTAAAATAACTGAATATAGAGTATTTAAAAGAAAATGGAGAACCAAAATGCTCCGTAAAGAACCTTCAAAAGGTAATTAAACGAGCTGTACTGATGGTTATATTTTGCAAGCTAAATGAATTTAATGCAATATGACCCTATTTGCATCCTGCGGTGGCGGTATAGAGGAAAACCAAATTCATTTCATCTTGATACTAGAGCTCCCACATTTATATTTATATTTTTCAATGAAAAAATTTTTTACATTAACATCTTCAAAATAATATTACTTTCTTGATAACCTCACATGTAATTGAACAACACTATGCGAACAATAATTGCTGAGACCAATGTAGTTTATCATTATAGCCCGGTTCATTTTTTAAGATAACAGACATATGACATTCAAATATGGCACTTTCGTTGTTTTTTGGTATCTTGTAACTGATTCTTTTTTTTCTGATTCTGTTTACTGATAAACTGTTTAAATTGATCTGAATTGAATGTTAACATGTTTATAAAATTCTATATGTATCATAATGAGAGGTATTCATCAATATTGAAGAGATTTTTTTTTCTCCAAAATAGAGTGCTGCAAATTAATAATAAAAGTACAGGCCCTGGTCGATTTTGGGAACACACCAGAATTTTTTCTGTTGCCAGAATCGAGCCATGCCAAAAATGAACGGTTCTCTCTTCATGACTTTTTTCATTTTTTAAACGGCCAAAGACAACATTAACCGGAGATATGGCCACCAATAAACTAGTTTTAGTTCTAAGTCGTTTGAGGTGTCGCTTTATGAAATTAGGCAGACGACCTAGATACTGATATTACCATCCGAGTAATTAGAGGCATGATCATGATTATTATATTACCGGAAATGTTCCAGTCAATTCTCAGGAATTGTTTTAACGGTTCCATACGCTCTGGCAATATAAAGAACCAAAATACCTTTCTTTTGGAGGATGTTGAGCCTAAATTGGTTAAAAAAATCAAGAAAACTGGAAAAATGTGATTAAACATAATCGCTCGTTTTTGACACATGTGTGCGAAAATTGAACCGTGCCGAAAGTAAAACGAGCTCTAATCAAACAGAGCCTTAAAAGGAAATGTAAAACTATTGTAGTCCTACGTCAACAATGCGGTCGTGTCTTGGATACCACCCTCCTACTATTTTCTAAATTGTACTTGTGGAGCGCACTATCGGCACGAGGTGAAAAAGCACCCTAAAATTGAATATGCAACCTTGCCGCAGAGAACTCTACGTGCTCTCATTAATGTTACATGAGGTGGGAAAGGGAGACCATGGGATACATCTGTTAGATGTTGCGGATCGATAATTGATTATATTATAAGTATAAATTATGAGAGCTAATAAGAGCTGAGGCTGTTGTGATTTACCGACTTTTTAGTTTAAATTATATTTTGTTAGTTGAATTTCTAGATTATTTTTAAAGCAATTTTACTATTTTATGTTTTGTGGTTATGGGTGAATGTATAAATAAATAGTTAAGTTATATGCTTATTATTATCCACCGATTTGACATAATTGTCCTGTACACTGAATGGTCGGCTGCGAAGTCTGTGTATAAATCAACAGAAGGTCGAGTTCCGTATCGGAATGTAGCACCAAGGCTTTGCTTTTTGACATAATTGTTATTAGTAGCAAATTAATCTTCAGACAGCCCGTCTAAAGGGGTTTAACCACATCAAATATTTTCATTACATCTAAACTGATAGTCGAATATCGCCAAATAAGACCCACGCGAACAAAGTCCAATGTTGTCCGAAACATGAACATGAACCTCTAAAATTTTTGTTAAGTGACACATTCGTATGAACAAGAAACCCTTTGTATATTTACAAAATTTTTAGTAAAAAATTAGTTGATAAAATACATACAAAACAGATTTGTATGAATCTACCTCTACTCGTCGATAATCAAAGCAAATAAAAAGCAGCGCCGCCTATATGTCATAAAACAATTGATTAAGTATATAATATGTCAACACAAGCAACTCAAACAGAAAAAAAATCTAAAAAAATAATGTCACTTATCTCGCACAAAATCCTCCGAAGACTGCATATTTCGATAGGTATGTTGCTTGGAACACCAACACTAGTAATTTTAGTAGATTTCACTATTTATTTTCTCGCAAAACACACTTGAAATGGAGAAATTACGTGGAGATAAAAGCGCGCACAAACAATCGGCCTTGTTACCAGTTTCCTAGTCCTCCTTAGACGAGATCGCTCTATTCTAACAATATTCACTGTATAAAGTCATCCTAACAGATCATCCACACGCTCACACATCTACTTTCTTACAAAAGCCTAAAGCTCGCAGACCAGTAACATTATCGGCAAAAATTATCAAAAAGTAGTCACAACGAGAAACGGAGATTCTCAGTTTGAGGGACACAAAAACAGCACGGGTGTATAGGGGAAATGTCATTTATCTCTTTAAGAAAACACATAAAGCATGTAATGTAGGAATGTTGAAAATCCTGATTGTGCAATCCACACTGCGACATCTACTACTCAAACTAGAAAAAGATGATAGATTCTGAAAAGATGATAGATGCTGTGAACTTTAGTGCGTCAAAGAGCCGCAGAGTATTGCTCGACGGGTTGTCGCTTCTAGGTTTGCTTACTGGAACACTGACTTGAGTCTTTGAGCAGTTAACTTTACTAGGGGTATTCAAATTCATAGGAATGACTAAAGAGCTATAATCTTTATTTTTTTCCAGTTTGAGCTCTAGGGCAAAACTTGTGGTAACCAGTGCTGTTTTTGGCATTATTGATAGAAATCAAATAGTAAAAAGTATCTTTCTATCTTCTTGATTGATGGTAAATTCTGGACAGCATCCAGGGGGACCACGAAGCAAATTTTACAGCTAGTTGAAATTTCTTTCTGAATATCTCTGTGAAAGCGAATTTTCAATTCGTCTGAGTATTAGGACCAAGACTTGAAACAAATTAGACTTGCAGAATGATTTGAGACTCTTAACTTTTATACTCCTTCTCGTCCTTCAAGAACGCGCGATATTTTTACTATGATTAATTACCGGTCACTGTACCCCAAACATGGACCAATTAACAGCATCATGAACGCCTACAACAAACACTGCGAGATTATAGACGTTACAATGTCCCGATATGCATTAAAAAGCGCATTACGTGCTAGAACTCAATAGCTTAAGATTAATATATGCATTGGAATTGTAGTCTACATTGATTAACGAAATAAAGAGAGTACTGAAAAAAGTATTGCAGAACTTGTATCTGAAATTATTTTAGGGGGCCACGAAGCTCTCTGTGTTTTGCAAAGGGAACCGTGGAGCTTTTTGTGTTTAGCAAAAAAAAAAAAAACCGCGGAGTCAAAAAGGTTGGAAACCACTGGCATAGTTGTCCAGTAAAGATTTATGTGAGGGGCACTAATGCATCTTTCCTGGCACAACACTGCGAACGTGGTTCTCTATCAGCATTGCTGCTTGCTATTAAGGATTGAGACGACCGATAGGGGGAAATCCAACGCACAAGTCATTTTTGTTGCGAAGGTCCTGACCAATGAAATTTATTCGCCTAATATTCTCATGGAATTGGGCCTGTATGCGCCGTAAAGGAATCTGCAAAAACGTCAACTTCTGAGCACAGAGACAAGGTATAATCGGTAAAGCCAGTATTATGCGATCAGATTCTCGACTTCAGCCAAATTATCAACACGTTTTTGCGTCGCTTAAGGATTCGCTAAATATTATTGTATGTTAATTTTATTCATTAAGACGTAACATTGTCAAATGAAATTTTAAATATCACATAACATAACTATACAGCATCGACAACTTAGGTAACCTGACACGACGTTATGCGACTACGTCTTTTTTTATATTTTGAGCTTTGTACGCTGAACGAAAAACGGTACAACTTTATATCCCCTGAGGAAGGCCAAGTTCAAAGGCCGAAACATCGGACAAAAAACCTAGTAGCGTTTTGATACACCCCTAAGACTGAAAAAGCCGTATTTCCCTTGCAATTTCATGTTACAGTCGTCTTTAAATTTGTTTATATTTTACACTCACAAGTGCTCTTTTCGCAATGCTCCCATTTTCATCTTACCCAGGGGAAAAAATGTACCGAGCGATGACAGTTTATCGATCACATCCGAGAGCGTCCCTTTATGACAGTGTTAGTATTGGCAGGATAAAAATAGCCGACAGATAAAATCTATTTCGACTATAACAGTGCCGTCTAATTCCCCCTACACGAATTTTTTTTTATTTACTATTCACCTAATTCCCATGTCGACGATAGCATGTATGGTTGTATTCATATAACATTCGGTATGCGATACACACATCCTCCACTGCACAGCCGGTCTATTGCCGAGTTTGCTTTTCTCTGCACAAAGGCTATCGGTCTGCCAGCACGATAGGTATCACGAACAATTAGCAACAGAAAACAAAACCCTTAGAAGACAGTAAAAAATAGACTGTATCATTGGCATGCCTGATTTTACCATTTAAATCATTGCTCTAATATTCATCCTATTGATACCCAAAAAAGTAAATTTTATCATATTTTTAATTGCTGAATTACCACTATCAATGCCGAAAATAAATTACACCGTGAAACGAAAAACGAAATATCTTGAATAAAAATGTCGTAATTTGTAATCTGCATTCGAATGAATGTTTAAAAATAACATTTCTTTATTGTTATTAATTATTTGGCTTGCCTTTCGATGACACTCTCACTGGCACTTGACTTGTTCATTGCTAAATTGAACATATAGGGGAACTGTTTCATAATTCATCTCAGCCCATATACTCGTCTTACACAACATGAAAACACAATTGCAAACAAGAAAAAAGCATATTTTACAATTAAACCAATCTACTAATCCATGGAATGGATTCTTCTTATTTCACTTTAGATTTCTCATAAAGTATAATTCTCAAAAACTCGGGCATCTGCACTCGAAAACTCATTTATTTAAATCACCTGACTAAGAAAACAAAATTCGCGCATTGCTCTGTACGGTTACAACGGGACTCGTTTGGCAGCCAACCAAAGTTTTTTTTTTCATCACTAGCGGGCCACTTTTTATTTCAATCACTAAAAAAAAACACTCACTACACTAAGCATACTTTAATCTTTGAAATGTTCAACTCAATTTTCAAAAACAAGCTAGGATTAGCAAAAAATAGGGTAATCGCTCCTATATTTATCTCACGCCCTTTTCATTAATTTACCGTCAAATTCTACCATATTTTCAACGTGAAACTATTATATTTCTGCAACTTTTTGAAAGTAAATCTATTTGCTTTTCGGTTTTGTCAAGTGGTTCCACTTGACAAAATCGAAAAGCAAATAGATTTTCTTTCAAAAATTTGCAGAAATTTGCCGGTAAGTTGGACAAATGAGAGAAAAATGATGAATATAGGTACACCTAGCAGATGAGGTGAATAATTGAGCGATTACCCTATATGAGATTAATTTTTATAAATCCTAAAGTTCCACTGTATGTATTTTCATCTGTTTTCACTGCGTTAAAGATTATCAAAAGTCTCCAAATCAGTTTCTGTCGATACGAAAAAGTCATATTGAAAATGTTAAATTATTCCGACATAATTGACCAAAACCGAAAGCACTGCAGTGGTTACCGAGGTTACCAATTTTGTACGTAAACAACTACAGTGGATACCTAGGTAACCTACTACGACAGTTTGCGGATACGTTCATTCATAAAAGTGTGATTTATTCATGATTAACAGTGTGATGAATTTTGGGGCATCGTGTGGTTGTGGTTTGTTCTACAAAATTCAGGATTAATCTAGCTAAGTTTACTAAATATACAATGCTGGGCGGCTTTATAAGGGAACGGAAGCGTTTGTTAATTTGTTCAATGATTTCGTAAAGATTTGGTGTTAAATCCGTACATTATTCGTGAATATCGGCTTAATGAGATGAATAACGGAACAAATACCCTATGCTGTCGACAAACCAATGATAATAACAGTACGGCTTAAATGGTTTTCCTTCCTCTTCCAATTTTCAACCTGTTCGACGGTGGCGAGAATGCTTGGAGTCCTGGCTGAGCCGGTTTAGGAAGCCTTTTTGGTGAATATCATTGCGGTTTTCGAGCGGAACGATCGAATGTTCACCTTGAGACAGATCCTCGATAAGTTTCGAGACACCTTGTTGACACATCATCTGTTCATAAATTTCAATACGGCGTACGATTCAGTGAAACGCAACGAGTCGTGGCAGATTGTGCTTGATTAAGCTGATACGTGCGAATCTTGACGGTTTAACATCAAGCGTCAGAACAACGAGTGAAACTTCGGACGCGTTTGTAACGTTGGATGGTCTGAAGCAAGGAAAAGGACTCTCGAATCATCAAGAACATGAGGAGGTCTTCGAGTGTAGAATTCTGTGTTAAATATTCGGTGGCAAACAAGAAAATGTCTTGTGGCGCAGAGACATGAATCACGAGCTGTACGAAGTATACAAACAAGCTAAAATTTTCAAGCTGATAAAATACGCCAAGTTTCAATGGTCTGACCTCGTAGTACGTATTCAGAACTGAGTAGAAGAATGACATAATCCGTTGAAAAATTAGGAAAAATTATTAAAGTATGGAGTCGAACATAAAAAACGAGAGAAACAAAGCAGTATCAAGGAAACATATTTCACTGCGAAGGAACTCTCGAAATGTTCAAACAGTTTTGTCTTTCTCATTTGGAAACAGTTTTGATCTGAATATTATGAGAAGAGAAATAACCTTTCATCGGAACATCTATTTTTTAACACTTCGATCGGATTCAGAACCCTATTCTGAAATGTACACGAGAGCGATTTCTACAAGTTGGAATTATTGCTAAAGAAATGAATATTATTTAAAATGTTCAAAAATCTCTTCATTTCTCGCATAGTATTATATTTTATCTTTATTTATATTATATAAGCTATGAAGTAATATAATTCGTTTTAGAAAATTTATAATAACGTATGTTACGTGCTCTCTCCTTGGTAGTTAACCTAATGGTAACGTTCAATCAGCGAAAATCGTACTAGTATTAGGATAAATAAGTTGTTTTCAATCATGTAAACGAATCATTTTTTGTTTTGCTGCCTTCTCTTCTGTGGAGCCGTGCCACTTATAATCGTGTGTATGTACCTATTGCCGGTGCAATGCAGGTGCATTTTACAACTCACGATGTATATTCCGTCAGTTTTTGTTACCAGCATCGGTAGTGCCACGACTGCCTGCGCCACTGAACCGTCCATTGATTAATAAACTTATAAACAATTTTCAATTTTCTCATGCACTTTCCTCTCGACGAAAATTGATTCATATTTAACAGGGTACAAAGTGCAGTATTGGGTTTATTTTATTGTAACTTTATTAAAGTTACACATCTTTACGGACTTCAATCAATGAAATATCCTAACAAATCAGACTACCATCGGATTAGTACATCAAACAACTTTTTAAATCCCTCCTTCAATCTCAACTGGTTTGATCATATTGCCTCGAATCGTACGCAAAACAACTTAAATGCACCATAAGCGTTAGACGGTATGAATAAATAAATAAATAATAAAGTTGTAAGACCCCTTCCTATTCGCATCAAGCGCAATCTGTCGGTTTATCCCGTCGATGCTTGAAGCAATCAATCGCTAGCTGCGCTCCAGTCCCAGCCAGAGCTGTCTAACAGTGTAGTAAGCCGAGGAGGCTGACTGCTGTTCTCTGCACTGACACGCATCTCGCCAATCACACGGGCCGACGGATCTCGACGTAGATTACGGTCGCAAGATAAATTCACTTTTCCGATGATGTTGTCAACCCGGCATTCGTTTGCCCAACCGAGTAATGCAGTACAACAGGTACCCACGGTTCATTCATAGCATTGGATCGGATCGCCCCAATGAGCTTCTCCTGCTAAGCAGAAAACAAAACACGGTGGAAAATGCCTATCTCCACTGCACATACCGTTGCCCTCGGGCCCGGTCAGCAAAGAAGTAAACAAACGAAATCAACCGGAAAATTTATTTTTGCTTCTCAATACGCGAATCATCCACGCCTGAGCCGGTCGTTAGGTTGAGAAGGCGCGAATTGCATGTTTAGCGAGTTGATTGGTACCATCCAACGGCGGCAGCAGGTACCTGTGTACATACTGCCAAGTGCTCCTGCAAATGTTGCATAAATTTCAAGCACAGATACCGATCGGATGTGTTTTTACAGCGAAGGCTGTGGCAGACTGCCAGACTGCGACCGTCGACGCTCTGTAATTGAAGATTGCCGCCTCTTGCTAGGTGCTAATTAGTTGAAGATGGTTAACTATTGCATACGGGGAGTTTATATCTGCATGACGAAATGTTAAGAGCTATACAGAATGTTGCCATTAAAAATATTTAATAACTGATTACATTGAAAGACGTGTCTTTCTCCTTATAATAATGAAATTGTCGTAGCTAAAGTACGCCAAAATATATTTGCAATGCTTCTCAAAAAAGTTTGAATAGGCTCCGCTGCAGAACATCTCTAGCAATTTTCACAACAACGGATACTACCACCATAATTTTTCATGCGGCATTTCAAAGCATTTACTGCATCGGCCCATTGCTTGCAATGTCATCCTCAAAGGTGGGAATTATCCTAATGGAGCTTTTGAAATGTCCATTAGCGATGTTTTTGACAACATCGAGACCTCAGTTAGCGTTAACTACAATTAGAAAAATCATTCCAGTCTATGGCAGGAGATGCCTTTACCCTTGGGGCAGCAAATCTGCTGCAGAACTGTCCCTGGGTGAAATCTACTTTCGTTAGTTTTATTCACAATGTTTCGAAAAACACCACGAGGAGTGGAGGCACGTTGCAGTGTTTACACCCCAACATCGAAACTGGATCGCGCCTGCGAATACATTTGAATGTTCTTTTTTGCCTTTTACCTCGAAATCGCGGACCGCATGGAACACGTTTTTTCGGATTTGATAAATGATGTATTGAGCGCGGTAATTCGCAAGGCAAAATTTATTTCTCCGTCCGAACGAAACTGTGTTATTGTGGGTCTAAACACTGTTTCCACAGGACAGGATCATAAATCTGGCGAACCAAATCTGGCTGAAGTTAAGACACTAGAGTTGGCTGTGGTCAGGTCTGTTAGATAACAACGCAACCTTTAAGTTTAACCTGTTAGACAAAAAGCATTCGATTGAAGTGTAGCTTTGTGCTGCTAGTTTTAGCGGATTGATGTGCCCCTACTGGAATCCTTTGATGTAAAATGCTGCGTACACTGCGTGGTTGGAAGTTTGGCAGCCACGAAAAAGTTGTGATTGATCGATTCATTCACCGATTGTATTGTGGCTAATGCTGGCACACCTTTTATATTTATTTCATAATTTTTCAGCTCATCTCGGATCGTCCTAAATTTCGATAATGGGTTTGCGGTGTCATAAAATATGATGCCATTGTTAATCCCGTAACGTGAGTTTCAATCGTAGCAGTGAGCAACTAGGTAACAATCTGTTTAAAATTAGTCGCTCTCCCTAAAACTGCTTCAAGTCGCCAAACAAAGATTAGGTTTATGGACACGAGACACTAAAACGGTATCAACATGTTTTAAAAAGATCTAAACCACTCATTTTTCTAGCCAATAAATCAAGCTCCTTTCACCAAAGTTCGTTTCTTTACACGATAAAATGGAGTCTATTACGGCAATGGCAATGAGTTCTAATAAAATCAGAATCACAAAAATGCTGCTTCTTGCATGCCATCAACAGCTGCTTCACTCTCTCTCTCTCTTCGTTCCCTCTATACAGCATGATATACTCATTAAAGAGCTCATATAACCCGTCCAATTGCAGTAAAGATTGCCCAACAAAACTTCAGGGTGATCATTAAATCGGTAGCATAAGTTCGTTTGCCAAAGTCGGCACCGTAAAGCGATGACCGGTGCAGCGGAGACGTCTTTAGGTGAGAACGGGAAAATCGTGTTAACAACGATTTTTTTTTTCGTATATTTGTACGAGTTACCGCTGACTCTTTAGCTGTCGCCTTCAGGTATGAATTACCATGCTGAAATCGAGTGTTCAGTTAATAGTGTTAATGATGGTTTAATGTCGGGTAATTTATGGTTAGATTTGATTAAAGTATACTAGAGATACAGAATGTACAGGAATCCAATAACTATGTTTATGTGGTCTTCAACTGAATTCTATCATTATTTGTTCGAGCACAACGCTTTTTATGGAGTTCCCAGAGCTTACGGCAATGCAGTTATTATCGCTCTACACGACATGTCGATTTGATTATACAAAACGTCCTTCGTTTGTTGTTCCAAATCGTATCCACTCACTCGCTCCTCTGGTGAATCCTAACGTCACAATTTTCGGTATGGTATTGTCACTGGAAGTGACAAAAAAAAACATCACTGAAAGACTGCTTACAAACCAACACTTTAGCTATAAATTGAAAATTAAATGCTCGAAGGGAACAACACTTAGCGAAAGGTTTCGTAACGCAGCCACCCAAGCGCAATGTCGAATTTCCTCACGAGAAGCAAACCTCACCGGCCGATCCACGAGGCACGATGGTCAATAGCGAAATTGGTTTCCCCCGCGTGAGTCGGTCGACGCGAGCGTGATTTATTGCTAATCGATTCGGGGCTGCCGTATGGGTTTTGTTGATTTTTTATTTGCTACGTCGATCGATGGCCAAGAGGTCAAGTACCATCGGCTGAGCAGCTGTACTTACGGTGTACAGCGTGCGTGCCACTCTGCTTGAAGTTACATTCACTTTCACTGACCCGCGATCACATGCTGTTTGGACTCGGGGCCTTCCGATTCGTGCAGTTGAGTGAAATTTGTTTTTCTACAAGCTGATTTGTTAATCGATTTGCGAATAGGCCTGGGAATTACTTTCGATGCAGTCAAGTTTTAGTCTTCGTCCTCTGCTGTATGACTGGAGACAAAAACGCTCACAGCAACTGAAATATAGTGGTTAGTTCTACAAGATTGAAAAAAGGGGTCCATATTCTCACCAAACACAGCTGAAAATAACAACTCATTAATCAAAAAACAGTGGCTTTCAGATGAACTGCCTTCGTTGGAAGAAGGATAATATTCTTGAAATAGATGTTCTACTCTTGACAAAAGTTTTATGCGTGGCTGAAGAAAGAAGTCAAAGTCTCTCGTAATCTAAATTTTCATACAATTTAATAGTGAGAATGGTATTTGGCAAAACATTCGAAAAATCATATGCGACTTTTTTTATTGGTTCAGCTTCAGCAACTTTTCCCAATGACAAATTTTTAAATATTATTGATTTCTTGCTCACTGAAAATATTTTTTCGTTATTCTTTGCACGCACGTTTCGTAAACATGGAATTCGTAGATTGTACAGCACTTTTGTTGATTGTATAGAATATTTGTATTGCAAGTTATCGAATAGAATTGCAACATTACGCATAATTTGTACAATTCACGAATGTACTTTCGTACGAACGTGGATAACAACGAACAAAAATTTTCGTTAAATGTATATGTTATTGTGTAGGCTTACTAATTTACATTACTATACAGTACTATTTACATTATGCAGCGTTTGTTTGTACGAATGATTGCGTTCATTTTTAAAACCTTTCGTTACGTATACGAGTACGTACTTTGACAGTTCTGACGAAAGTACCCTCATATTTATTACGCATTGGTTTCATTGCAGAAAACAACAAAAGGTTTTGTATATAATACACACGTTTTCGTGGAATAAACTAAAATATATTTTCAGTGCTGATATAACACGGCAGGCTACAGTGGGCTGGCCACGTGACGCGAATGCCGAAGGAGCGACCGGCGAAGATAATACTCAGTAGAGAGCCCGACAGAGGTCGACGACATCCTAGTAGATCCCGCTCTTGTTGGATGTGTGGTGTGGAGGAGGACGTTATAACGGCTGGTATTATGGGCGATTGGAAAAGACTATCTCAAAACCGAGTGATGTGGAGAACAATTCTGGATTCGGCAGTGGGTCGTAACCGACCTGTCACCTTAAGGGGTTATATACCTTTTTAGTTTTCAAAAAACCGAAATATTTAACCGAAAAATTGAACCGATTTCCTTCATCTTTTTTTTTTTAATTTTCGTTTTTAAATTCGCCGGTCCTTTAATGATCGCTTTTTGAAACATACAGTTACATTCTGCCGCAAAAAAAAACTTGAATGCAATATTTCGCGCTCAGAACGTGCATTTTTTGGGAAAAACGTTCCCATTTGCACTGAAAACAAAATACTCTTAAAAGCGATCGTTCAAGGACCAGGCACACTTCTAAACTAATGAAATAATATGAGTTTTTTGATTTCGGTTGACCCGCTGAGTCTCTATCAGGATCACCGCAAGCCTCTGCAAAAAAATAGCGTTTCGGGGAAACGGCCATTACTCCAGTAATAATTGGTATATCTCAAAATCAAACGTATTTTTGTTGTTGTTGATAAACTGTACTTTCAGAAAAATACCCCTTTGATGCAATGAAAATGGTGCTATGCACTTAAAAATAGATTCAAACTTCCCTCATTTTGCACAACAATGCGGTAAAAAATAGACTAAAATTAGCGATTTTTCATGGGTTTACCTTCACACGCACTGACAAAACTACCCATGCAGCATCAATCATAGTAACCCACGAGTCAACAGAAAAAAATAACAGCTCTATCTGTCGACTCTAACTCTAACTGTGATGGCGAAAACAGTGAAACTGGACACCGGATACGCCCGTTTCGGCATTTACTGTAATTTACAACATCTTGGTCTTATTGAACAACAATCAGAGCATCGAAAGAAAGCCCGGACGGCCGGCGACCCTGAGCAACAAGAAACTCCAAAGGATGCTGAAAGGAAGACCGAGGGAAAAATGGCTACATCGATGCTTGCGCTTGGCCGGGAGGTCGGTGCAACCGGCCAAACAGTGGAGAAGTACCTGGCGAACAATGACATACATGTCAGAAAGTGGCAGTCCTGTCCACTGGTCTCGGAACTGCAGGTAATGACGTAGTGGCAGCGCCTGAATAAGATGGTCAAGTCGGTTTTCTCGTCAAATCACGACGTGGCGATGGTGATGGACGACGACCTATCGCATCCTGGATGGCAACGACTTTCAAGGCCTCTCGTATTTTATTTCCTGAACACTGCGGTGGAGTTCATTGCACACACCAAGTTTCCCAAAAAAGTGCTGCTGTAGCTGAAAATCAGCGATAAGGGGATGTCAAAGCCTCTCTTCTTTCGCTGCGGACTGGCCGTGAACGGAGAAATTTATAGTACGAAGTGCCTATCGGATGTTGCGTCGTTCGTCAAGCAATACCATAAGGACACGGTGTTTCAGCCGGATCTAACGTCGTTGGCCCATTACTCGGAGCGATCGTTGGAGGATATGGAGCAGCTGAATAACGAAAACGCAAACTCGCCCATCGTTCCCAACTTGCGTCCCATCGAGGATTTTTGGGCAAACCTGAAGAGTAGGATCTACTCCAACGATTTTGTCGCGAAAACTAAGGAGGAATTGATACATAAAACGTAGAAAGTACTCCCTACAAAAATAAGCCTACACGCACTGCCGGAAGGCCGCTCGCTAGAGCGTAGAATTTTTCTGCAAGTAAGCTAACATAAATAGCTTTTTTGGAAAATTTATCAAACTTAATTATCTATTTTAGTTATTTTTTTATCACCATCCGAAAAAAGACCATTTTTCATCGCAAACGATAGTGACACGAGGTCTTTAAAAATTAATGTCGGTCTCTAGAACTAGAATCGCTGGTTTATAAAAACACCCTTTATGAGTTATATTCAAGATGGCGGCCAAAACTTTGTACAATTTATATGAAAGCCCTGAATATTTCCATGATAACACATAAAGAAGGTTTGAATCAAAATTTTGAGATATATTTGAAAAAAATTTTTTTTTCACGTTCCAATCAAATAGCAAACGAAAGATCCACCAGGAACGAATTTAAGTGCAATTATTATTTTTTACTGCGTTTGACCAAACTAATACGAATAAAGCAGTGAGAACTGCCCAAGTGTCATTTAAAAGTTAATTTATTTTGTTAGTCTAATTTTAGATATTTTTTTTGTTTAGAAAAGATTCGAACTGCTTTAATGAAACTTTATGTATGCTTTCATTTTTCCTGCCTTAAAATGCGTTTTTAGAATATATGTTTTTTTTTTTCATTTAAAGTCATTCAAAGCAACATTCAGGATTTTTTTTTGCTTCTAGGTTTGAGGGATGTTATACACCATAAACTTTTGTATGCTTTTTATTTCTACCTTTTAGAGACGTTTTAATTTTTTCTAGGTAAATTTGGAATAAGTTTTCGAAGGTCTCTTTTATTTTTTTTTCTGACGCTTTTTTTATATTCTCGTTTTCCAGAGAACTTGTTGAACTGAAATTGAAACTGTTTTTATGGTTACTTTTTGTATAAAATATTTCCAGTCAGCTTACTTCTCGGGGCGTTTTTGTGCATTTTGACTTACATTTGGAGTATTTCGTTTTTTTTTGTTTTTTCTCACTTGTAGAAAATATTTTATTCGCCCAGCTACTACAGAAGTCTAATCATTCTAAAATAACTTTTGAATCCTCATTGTTTTTGATCTTTTCTTTGGTTTCTTCGAAAGGGCTACCACTATATTAGAAAGCAATATTTTTTCCGGTCAGTCATACTTTATAGAAGTTATTGTTAGGAGTCTTAAACTCAGCTTTGGTTATTTTCTGTTTTGCCTCTAATTTTGTTCAGCTGGAAATCATTTGAAAGTGGCTTTTGAACTCTATTGTGTTGTTTCTATTACTTTTAGAAGTGTTTTTAATCATTCAAAACGTTATTTATGATATATTTCTTTTAAACTATTCACCGTATTTGGTTACGTTGACTTTTAAATGGTGCTTCAGAACATAAAATAAAAAAAGAAGGTATTATGAGTTTGCTGCTCGCCCATAAGACACCGATGCCATTAAACCACAGATAGGATAGGATGCCATTTAGCCACAGTTTATTGCATCAAAAGTTTTCTACAGGATAATCTCAAGCAGCGGAACTCAGAAAGTGGAGGTTTGTGGTGTGCACGTATGTTGAACATGGTCGAATTGGTTCTGCATAAAATCCTCGCAGCCCGGTGAGTTCCATACGGAAACTTACCAAGAAAGCCAACATCTCTGTATAATCGATACAAGGAATCATCATAGAAGACATCACGCATCCAGAGCTACAACAAAACACCATTACGGAGCGGGTAAAGAAGCTACGAGTGACTCTTTCGAAGAGATTGCTTTTTTTTTTTGAAGAATGAAAACATGAGAATCCTGCCCTCCGACGAAAAGCTTTCCAGTATCGATTCTATTGAATTTTTCAGTTTGGGCATATGATGTAACACAAACCTGCACAAACCTAGTTTGAAGACTTTGAAGTCTGTCATAACGCGCACGTGGTTGTCGATACCGGAATAGAGCGTTCGAAAGGCATGCTCTGCTTCCGGTGTTGTCTTGCGCAAGTAATTGGTAGAAATGAACATCGAGTACATTTATTTGAAAGAATCTAATTAACCTAACTGAACTCTGAAAATTTTGATCTTATTTATCAATGATGTTGAAAATGGGATTTGAAAAAGTACCATTCATTTTCGCATTTATTCCTGCCGCACCCTGTTAAAACGTTAGCAAGCATTTGGATTGTTTGCAAGTTTAAAGAGAAGTTATTAATTTTTCAACAGTTTGATTTAACAAAAATTTCCAGCAACTTTTGAAATCATTTTTGTTTCGGTTTTTTTTTCCAACTCCTAAAACATTTACAGTCTGCGTCATATATGTTCTTCTGATGCACTTACAAACCCTTTTGGGCTGAATTTTGATATAATGACTGAGTAGTATGACTGAAAACAATAAATTATTTTAAAAATCTATTAACTAAAACTAAAATAATTTTCAAAACTGTAATAAATAATGTGCTACAGACAATCGTCAATTGACGTTTAAGTATAAACCCGAATTGAAATTTTATAGTTCAGGTTGGGTAAAGAATAGTCAGAACAGTTCAGTCAGTCGAAAAAAGGACTTCAAACTATCGAATATTGATTAATGCGACAATTTCAAAAATGGAAACGAAAGCTCTGATTAACTAGCTGTATCACGAAAATATAAAATACCATACAACAAAAAAAAACCTTTGACTTAACACGGCACCATTTGGGTGCTGAAGATCCAATCCACCAGTTCAAAATTATGTTTTGCCTTTCTCCTAGAAAGGTATAGCAATCACTGGAAAACCGAAGGTATAAAAGTGCTCCCAATGGCCGAATGTCATATACCACTCGACTTCTTTCGACGAACTGAGCATTTTCTGTATGTATGTATGTATGTGTGTATGTGTGTATGTGTGTGTGTGTATGTGCAACTTTTTTTTTCTCACTCACTTTTCTCAGAGATGGCTGGACCGATTTTCATAAAATTAATTGCAAATGAAAGGTCTAGTTGCGCCATAGGTTGCTATTGAATTTCATTGTAATCGGATTTTTGGTTGAAAGGTTATGTATCAAAATGTAAAAATCACGAAACATCAATATCTCAGAAGATCTCAGATCTCAAATGATTGGGCTGTCCTCAGAACCCTTAACTTTTGAATTTCATTATGATTGAACATATGGTTCAAAAGTTATGTAAAGAAAAGTTATCCTGAGGTTGTTTAAACTCACTCATCGACGAACTGAGCATTTTCTGTATGTATGTATAAATGTGTGTATGTGTGTGTGTATGTGCAACTTGTTTTTTCTCACTCACTTTTCTCAGAGATGGCTGAACCGATTTTCATAAAATTAATGTCAAATAAAAGGTCTAGTTGCCCCATCGGTTGCTATTGAATTTCATTGCAATCGGATTGTAACTTGTGAAATCACATAATGAAAGTAAACATATTGACTTTCTCCTAACGATCACTGGCTAATTAAAAGATAGAAAAATGATTGAAATGACCGAATGTCATATACTACTCAACTCTGCATATTTTCTGCATATATGCATTTGCATTACTTTTCCTGTTATGTTTAAAAATGTGAAATCCAGCTATGAAAAGAAACATTCTTGGGCTCACTCACTTTTCTCAGAGATGGTTGACCCGATTTCCACAGAATTAGTATTAAATGAAAGGTCTAGCTGCCTCATAACACCCTATTGAATTTTGCTGTAATCGGAATGTAACTTCATCTACATAATTAGTGTCCTACAAACGAGTCATCGCTCAAACTTACAAATAACAAACTTCATAAAAATTTGATATACTGTTCAAAAGTTTTGTAAAGAAAAGAAATTCAAAGACTATTCAACACTATAGCTGCTTTGATCAATATATATGGCCTCAACATGATTTAAATGTGGTATCGTACTATTTGAACGTTCCCGGTATCGCTCGTGATTAAATTGTTCGAAATTAAGAGTCATTTCTTATATTTCGCTATTTCAGAAGCACTAACATTACGTCAAATTTCATATTTTATACTTTAATTACAACATCTATATTTCAGAACCCAAAGAGTGAATATACCTTTTTGGATTTAAGCATTCATGTAAATCTATTTTTACAAATAATAAGTTTGAATGAGAAAGGCTGAGTCTGACCGCTAGGTGGATTAATTTAGGTTTTTCGTATGCATGTTTACTTTAAAAATAATATTGAATTCGATATTTGATATGACATTAGTAATAAGAAAAAAATGTCATACACAAAAACCTCCGACCGAGAGCGAGATTTATCACCACTGCAAACTCTAGCTTTCTGGTTGAGACTGATAAAGTGTTGCAGCTCAGCTGCTCGACAATCGAAGTTCGTGATTGAGTAAAGGGCACCAGGCTAGGCTTTTCACAGCAGTCTAACCGTCGCAAACGCGCGAGCAAACCTTCCGTGTGGTCGTGAGCCCACTTAATACCATGGTTGCTGCTTCGGTTAAATATACAGAATGTGAAAACAAGCTTCCGGACTTGGTTTAAGTCATGCCCACCTTGCCCGAAAGGGGCGTTCTAGAACCGCCAATAATTGCTGCCGCGTGTGGAGCTTTCAAATCGAGTTTATAGTTATGTATCTCTTGGCTTCAGGAGAGAGGAAAGTATTGAGTTAATTACGAGTAGTTGAGAGTTGAACCCTTCAGCTCAGATAACTCCGCCCCAAGCGTTTTGTAGGTTGAAACCGTTTTGCTCCTGTTTGTGGTTTAATCTAATATTGGAGCTGATTAGATCTCGTCAATTTAAACCACCCAAATAGTAGATTACTCATAGCCTAACGAAAAACTCTAACAGCATTCAATTGCCCCTAAACAACCCCACTGCAACCTAAAATTAATAAAAAAGCGAAGTAAAATAAAAGCATTGAAGTGCTTCTCATCAAGAGTATTTTTCTGCCAATGAACAATTCTTAAGTTCCATCTTCACTGTTGAAGGGCAATTAGCAGTACATATTTAAATACAAGTGAACGATCGTTTGCATCCAAAGTGAACGCAACTTCTCAAGTGGTCAATTTCAATTTGGCAAAGACCCTGGCTGGGCAAAATTAACACGGATGAAGTGCAGCACTTCAGTGCTTGTCATTTGGCTGCTACGGACCAGTTGAGGAACGCAAAATAATGAACCTGTCATATCGCACCGGAGTGACGTGACCTTCTCATGTTGTTACCACCAAGCCCACCGACATTCGTCGACAGAGATAAATGGCGAACATTCTCGATGACCTCAGGGAAATATTCAAAATTATTAAAGGTTCCGCTCCAAACTTTTTACCAATTTAACATCCTAATAATAAAATATGTTTGATGGCAAAATAAATCGCTTGTTTTCGAGTATTCTTTTCGCAAAACAAACACGGTGCTCACTTCGCCGACTGTAAACGACCGCAACCTGAGGCATTGCCATTATAAACACCGAAGTAAATGAAGTAAACTCAAGCCCACTTACGGTCAGCCAAAAATTAGTTGAATTATTTACCAAACTAATTACAGAAAAACAACTCTCGTAACAACAGCGTAGTGCAAGGCGAGCTCAAACCAACCGACAGACCGGACCGAAACCGGACGGTACGACGTAACGCCATTATGCAGGTCAATCAATTAGCTTGAAAATAAATAATGATACTTAAGGTGGAATAACTTGGAAACTGATTGAACGAATAGCCGCTCTCGACCGGTGTGCCACGAGGAGTTTTCTGTTAACTTGAACATATTCAAACGAGCTGCACGCAGTCTCACTTACCCGAACCTACAGATGCACACACACACATACACACGTATTTGTCAGTTATTAGCAATTACGTGCCTTTCGGAAAATTATGTTAGCATACTGTGCTGTGGTGGTAGCTTTTTGCAGTTGGTGATCGTCTGCTCTGCTTAACCGATCTGGAGTGGGATGCTGTGGGAAACCAATCGCAGCTGCAGTAGGAGCAGGAGCTGACATCCGTCGAGGAAGCTCGTCAGGTAGCAAAGGGCCATACCATCCTACGCAATTCCCCTGCATCGAATCCTCCGGTGGGCTTCAAGTAATGAGCAATATTTATTAACCTATTCTTTTGCAAATCGAATCACACGAAGCAAAGGGTTGGACCTATATCGGAGGGGTTTTATTTTTATTTCGCGGACTTTAACGCGCTTTTGTAAGTGGATTTATTTAGAATCAGCTTACCACACATTCATTACTAATTTTATCTGTTTAACATTATTTAAATACTGTAATGAATCGCAATCAACTATTATCATTATAATTTGGCCTTTAATAAGAAAATTTCTTTCTTATTCATCTCCGTTCCGGGGCATAATTTTTCCCAGTTCCAGGCATTGCGACCGCTGGCTGAGGGCAGTTTGTCATCTATAAGGGAGATTTTAAGATTTTTATGCGATATTCATTATCTATCATCGCATCAGACGCGGACGAATGAGGTCTCAGGCGGCCATCATAATTATTTTTCACGGACGTTACAACATCAGCAAGAGTATCAATTATCTGGCGTCTTCTTGTAGAAAGGAAGTGTCCCGGGGCGCGACCGCATATCTTGCTTGAGTTTCTCCTTGCAACTTTGTAACGACAAAGTGTTCTTTAGTAAGACGCCAACATTACTACGACAAGTCATTGACAAGTAGAAATTGTAAAATAAATTGGCTCTTGAAGTGACTTCAGCAAAGTGCTGCAACTTTTCGTAGTGTGCCTTCTGCATCATCTAGAGCAAGCAATTAGCCAATTGTTCGAACTTGAGCTCCACGCAGCACTCGTTCGTGTCATTCACGACTAACCTCTAGTTGCCGAAACGATCAAAGAATTGGTCCATTTATTGGAAGAGACGGCGAAACGAGAGGCTCATTAGTACCGATGGCTGCCGCGTTGGATGACCACTTCAGACCCTGCAACCACCAGCAGACGGAGCGACCAGCAACGGTTAAGTGTTTGTATTACGTCTGTAATTGCAGTCCGGGCGCACACACAGGGCAGGAGTGTGAAGTTTTCAAACGCGGTTCTCAGCAGTACGAGTCCGGCGGTAAAGTGTTTTGGTAAACATGCAACGCTTTCCTTAGGTGGAATTTGTTTACGTAATTCGCTGAGGACCAGGTTATGCGGTGTTTGTTGACGGATAGATTTTTACGGCTCGCTCAGACGACGTGCAGGCGGAGGTTTTTAGTTCAAGTGTTTCATTGTATTTTCATCAGAATGATATTATTTATCGCTAGAGGTCAGGGATTTTTCTTTGTTGAATAGATCAACCTAAACCGGGCCACAGCACAAGCATATTAGTTAGCGAGACAACGTGTGGTAATGTACTGCACAGAGTTTCTAGTGTAAAAATGTTGCAACATTATTCATGCTGATGAGCTACACGTGATTCATCAAGGCGCTCGTAGGTGCCCTCCGAGTACGAGCGAAGTTCTTTGCCAATCGGCACTTATTGCGGCTACGATTGTTCATGATCGGTTGGCACGCAATTTCCCACCAGATACAACTAGGCTCTGCTGAACATGAATCCGCACCTGTATGCAATCTTGGCGGAAAGCATTTACGACCTGTCGGTCCTTAAAATCATCGTTTTTCATTTAACTCCAAATTGAGCACCCGGTTGGTGTCTAGTCCAGTTGCCAGCAGCTGCCGCATATTTTCACGTAACACTCGCTGGCAACCGGAGCACCGTCTCGACCGTTCCAGGGAGGGAAATTCAATTACTCATAAACATATTTATTATCACCGCGCATGATTAAGCCATAAGCGGTTTTGCTACAGAGATAGAGCCACGATCCTCGACAGCTTGTTCGGTGCCGGAGATGTTGTCGTGTCGGGACGCAGATTTTCAAATAGCTAATTGTCTCGTACAGAAACGAGAGGAAAAAAAACTTCCACGACGCGACGGCGAACCTCACAGTGAAGGGTCTTTAATTGATTTGGAGCTGGTTTTCGCGCGTGCATTTTTCATGCACAAGCGCACACTAAGTACAACTAAATTATTCGAGTTCGGGTTTGTGCTAATACGTGAGACCTCGATTGAGCGGATGGGAGAGAAAAATGCACCTAGCAACCGATTCAATCTGGGATGATATACGGCAGCAACATTTGTTATTAGAGTGAAGTTGACTTAAGCACGTTTCGCAATGGATTGAACTGATTACGGGGGCAGGCAATTCCAGTTTGCCAATTTGAGCAGGTGATATTGCGCTATTACAGTTGTAATTGCTTTGCCGAAGAGATTTAGTAGATGGCTTCGTGGAATTTTCTCATTGAGGTCGATCCTGAATACACGCCGTTGGCTTTGGTAGAGCAAAACAAATCGATAATTTGTTTACTCTATTATGAAAAGTTGAACAGAGATCATCTGAGTTAGAATACCATCATACTTTTTAGGTGTTTATGATTGATGATTGATTATTGCTAACATTCAAAAAAAAGTTGCCCTAAGGCTATAAGGCGGCCACTAACGGTTAGTCGTATTTCTATGAAAAGATAAAAGCTTATAGACTATACCTGTGAATTCTGGTGTCCCTAGTAAATGCAGCAGTGCGTTAAAAGGCCGCAGAGTAACTGCTTGCCGGGTTTGTCGCTTCTGTGTTTACTTCAGGAAAACTTTTTTAAGTCTTTGAAAAGTTATTTTTGCTAGGGACAACGGAGTTCTCAGGAATGGTTGTAAATCTTTAATCTCCCTTGATTTTTACAGTTTTGGTTCTAGGGCAAAACCTGCGTTTATCAAGAAGAGCTTAGAAACCGGCTCTTTTAGCCACAGCCACTCCTGGATTCGCTAAATGAGTGCTGCTTCATCACCGAAAGCTCAACGGAAAAGATCTTCTTATCAATCACAGGGACCCAGGCCAAGTATGAGTTCTCCTCTAAGATTCAATCTCGGGTTCGCGAATATTCCACCAACATCGAAGTTGACAACCGACTTACGAGCCACATCCGTCGACACTTCGACATGGAAAATGCCACCCAGCATTCAATTAGCGGATCAGGCACCGAAATATTCTTCGACCTGTTCAAGGTCCCTGGTCAAATTCCTCTCGGTAACAATATTCCGATGCTGTTTAACTCTGTATTTGGTTGGGTCGTCCATGGAAAATCCACCATCAGTCCGTTAATCACTTTTTTCGTCTCCAACGTCGCAACCAATTTATAGAGAAATTCTGGACCAGTAAAAAGAGATGAGTTGTCTTCTCTGCGTACTGCATAGAGAAAGCAGCATGTGAGGACCACCTTCAGCGTACCATTACTAGCTACCATGAGGGCGCTTAGCAGTCTCTGGGAACGTGATAAGTACATGATAATTGCCGATGCAAAGAATATGTAACGCCAAGTTCTTGTTAAATTTCGTGATTGTCGAATACAGCACATTGTCTGCAAACTATCAGGTGACCATCCAATGGAATGGTACGCCATGGCCAGTGCAGCCTCAACTTCCGCTAGCGGTGGAGGCACTCAAGGAGGATGTCCACGTCGACTACAAATTCCGAACTTCACAAAACAACTAGATGCACTCCTAGTAAAAAGCAGATTCCAGCTTTGCAAATGGGCTTCATACGAAGGGGTTGTCCTTTATTCCTTCTCCAGATATTCTTTGATGTAGAACGAGGCCAAGTCATCAAAACTCTTAGGCTGTATTGATAATCTAATCTGCTACAGATTGTCTTCATTACAAGGCCTCCCATTAAACACAGAGAACCAGTCTATCAAAAACGGATTACTCTCTCGTTAATCGCTCGTCTCTACGGTCCGCTTGGCCTGGTATGAGTCATCGTCATTTCCGCCAAAATCTTCATGCAAAACGGGTGTACTATAAAAATCGACTACACCTTACCTTGGAGCTGAAACAAGAAATTGCCAACCGAATATCTGACTTGCTGGATCAACTACAAATCGCAGCTACCGAGACTCAACGAACTTCGCATAACCCGTTGTATTCTCTTGTCGAATCCAGGAACCATCCAGATCCACATTTTTTTTGAATCAAGGGTAGCATCTTTCAAAAGAAAGGCAATTCCTTGATTTGAACTGTTTGGGGCCACCTCATCCATATTGAACACTTTCGTCGTCAACTTCTAAAATTCAGCTCAGTACCCAGAACGGCTCGTGAAATCATATCATTGGAATGAAAAACCCTGCGGACTGCATTTCGCAAAGGAATCTCTGCAGTCACTACGACTTCGATCTCTGATGGTAGGGACCTGTCTGGCATCGATAACCCCAAGACAACTGCAGATGTATCCGATCAACCACGTTGAATAACCGTAACTGTCCCATCGTCGTCAGCTGAACCATCTTTCGTCAACCGGCTAGTCGAAAAGTTCTTTAACTATCAACGCCTTATCGTTTCATTCAGATTCGCTGAAAACAGTCCAGTGAACGTCCGAAAACGGTTCTATTGGCAAAGGAAGAGTTAGTAGAAGCAGATAACCTGCTAATCGAATTTGTACAACAACAAATATTCAACGAAGATTGGAAGCAGCTTCAGCAATCACAACCCAAATCATCCGAATCTAATCTCTCCAGATTGTTGGCATACTAAGACACTCAAATCAACCGTATAACGACAAAATAAAATTCTCTTACCTTCTTCGCACAGACTCCTAATCCTAATCCAGAGTTACCACAAACAACACCTTACGTTGCACCTAATCTAATTCTAAACCTCCTCCGAGCATATCCACGACCTCGGAACAATTAATGGCTAACCATTGGGACTCGACCCGTCATTGTTGCAAGAAGCAAACTGGACTTTTTGCGGATGGTGATAAAAAAACTAAGACAGATAATTGAGGTTGAAAAATTTCCCATTAAAGGAAACTATATTAGCAAAAAAAATTGTACTCCCTTGCAAGGGTCCTTTCGGAAGTTAACCGTAACAGTCGTCATGGTGTCCAAAAACATGCGTGTAGGCAAGTTTTTAGGTTCTTTCTTCGTTTTATTTATCAAATCCTCCTTCAGTTTGTTTGAGAAGATCTTACGCTTCACGTTTGCACAGAAATTCTCGATGGGACGCAGACTGGGAGACTTGGGTACCACATAGAGTAGTAGGCCGACGCCCGATCCGGCTAGACCACCGCGTCTTCGCCCTTATGGTATTTCTTGATGAACGACGCAACTTCCAACAGGCACTTCGTACTCTACATGGCTTCGTTCACGGTTAGTCCAAAAAGACAAAACAGAGCGGCTTTGACATCCCCTTCTCGCTGATTGTCAGCCACAGCAATCAACAGCACCGTCTTGTTAAGCTTGGTGTGCGAAATGAACTTCACCCCGGAGCCCACTTCATTGTAGGGAAAAGTAAAATACGAAGTACCCTGCCAGTCGTTGCCATCCGGTGTCAGATAGGTCTCGTCGTCCATCACCACCCACGTATTGCCGATTTGCCGGGAAGATCGTCTTAACCACCGTATTCAGCCACTGCCGGCTGCATCAATGCCTGCAGCTCCGAGACCACTGGACGGGCACGCCGCTTCTTGAAATGTGTGTCCATATTCGCCAGGTACTTTCTTTCTGTTTTACCGGTTGCACCGACGACCTACCGACCAAGCGCACGCAGCGATGTTGACAATTTTTTCTTGGTCTACCTCTTCAGCATCCTTTCGAGCTTCTTGTCGCTTAGAGTTGTCGGAACCGGGCTTTCTTTCGATGCTTGGATTGTTGTTCAATAGTGCCAAGATGTTGTACATGCCGGAACGGGCGTATCTGGCGTCCACAAAGTGCCACACAATGTCCGTCTTCGACGTGGCGGAGTACCGTTTTTCAAACGCGTACACTTCTGAACGAAGGAGCTTCAATGTTTTCGCCATCACGATTAGAATCCGACCGATAGAGCTGTCAATTTTG
This sequence comes from Wyeomyia smithii, assembly GCF_029784165.1. Lineage (NCBI taxonomy): Eukaryota > Metazoa > Arthropoda > Insecta > Diptera > Culicidae > Wyeomyia > Wyeomyia smithii. The sequence goes on from NC_073695.1 coordinate 279,167,168, forward strand.
AAGTAGAATACTTTTTTAAGGAAGTTCGGCTACATAGGGATGTGAAATGAAAATCTAAAACCGGAAAAAGTGAAAAATATGTCCATCACCATAAAAAAAATTTCAAATGCTAATAAATCGGTTAGTATTCGGTGGATTTCCTACGCGCTTGCAGCAATAGATTGGAAAATCTTCGAAAATTCTTACCAAAAGAAGATAATTGTAATTTTATTATTCACACCATTGTACTATTGAAAATAGTCAAGCCTTGTCAAAACGAAAAGTTCGATCTCTGATTGGTCGTTGTATGATTGCTTCCCAAGCACGGTTGCCAGAATCATATAACTTGCAATTCGGCCTATATAAGAGCCTGTTTCAGCCGAAGCCGCTCATAATAGTTCTAGACAGCGACAACAGCAGTCGTCCTTTCTTAGCAGCAGCACTAGCAGTGCAGTGGATACCAGCGATGGCGGAAGGCGGCCACAGCTGTGGCGTAGCAATGGATAGCGCACTAGTTGCAGCGGATTCCAGCAACGTTAGCAGCTGGGCCAGCTGAAACAGGGACAGTGGATACCAATGGCAGCGTATAGCGGCCACAAGTGTGGCATGGCTCTGGATAGCGAACTAGTTACAGTGGGTCTCTGCATCGATAGCGGCTGATGCAGTGAGGCACTTTAGTGAAATGCAGTCTCTGTGCGATAGTGGGCACTAGTAAATGCATTCAATGAAAAGTTGACTCATTTTGACAACACGTGAGCCGCCTAGTTTTGAGTGTTATATCAGCATTTCATTGTTTACTTTATCACAAGCAATACTTTATTCGCCCTATCAGTGATGACCCAAAGATGTGGTCGGCATCTTATCCGCTACTAAAATGAACAACAAATTGTCTTTTTCAGGATGAAATAAAAACTTGATTGAAGAGTTGATATTTTCTAATGAGTTTTTTTTTTGTTGGGGAATTAGAATTACGTTGTCTATTGATGTGAACTTTTGTAATAAAGGTCTAATGTCTGTATAATGAGTTTATTCACATTTTTAAATTTGTAAAAGATAAATTTTACTTTATCTCCGTTTCTCAATCGTACTGAATTATCTTTTATTGTCATGCCCCAACCATGACAAACAACTTACTAAATTATTGAAAATGGTCAATCCTTGTTGAAGCGCAAAATTCGATTGATCTGATTAGTCAACGTTTATTAACTAGAGAAAATGACTGACACGCAAGCAGCCGGGTTATCTTTCTTGTAAAAGTATTCTACTTCAACCTTGCGGTCGTGGCTTTGCACACAACCCTCCTGTTATTTCAACATCAGACGAGCGGACGTTCCTAGTGACAGATGCTACGCTGGATTCTAGGAGAACCAATATATCGCCAGGAACTCTGGGCTCTCATTGACATTCGTTCACATGAACACTCGGTTCTGGCCTAATTCCGCCCATCATTTCGAGAAACCACATATGACAATCAGTGCATAAAATGTGCGAGGTAACCAGGTATTTCAAAAAAAAAAAAAACATAAAATAAAATGAAATTAAAAGAAATCAAGGACGAATCGAGTACGGGTCAGGTACCGGAAATTTCTCAATGAGTCGGGGACCGGTAACAAATTTCCCATACCCGACCATCTCTAATGGGTAGTTTCGTAAATGTGTGTGAATATAAACTTATAAAAAATCAGGCAATTTTTGTCCATTTTTGACGTAGAATACGTCTTACGGCAACATATACAGGGTCCAACTTCAATAGAGGGATCCAATTTCGAAAACCGAAAACATCGAGAGCGTCACGAAAATTGTCCAATTTCAAACGTTTTAAACTCAGTCAGTTTCCAACCGATTTCCGTCATTTTCACAGGAATCGATTGGGAAATCATCTAAGCACCCGTTCAAATGCAGAAAATTGTAATCTGATTGTTCAAAGTATTGTACTATTGAAAATTGTTGTACCTTGTCGAAACGTAAATGTCGACCTTTGATTGGTCGCTTGCTGCCTTTCCCTAAAAAGGACGACAGAATGGAGTACCTAGTTAGCCGGGAATGCATTCGTTGGGCTATTCAAGAGACTGCTTCTCCTCAAGCAAGCTCAGTTTACCAGCAGCGGGCAACAACGGCGGTGGTACTGGTTAGCTGCAGTTCCTACCTTATTCAGTTCGGCTCCCCTTCGATCTGAGTTGGACCCCACTAGCGGTAATGCAATCCAGATATCGTTGGGTGAATATAGCCAGAAACTGAATGAGACTCGCACCGCCAAGTGGTTTCAGAAGCCACCCTCATTCAGCGTGTATGTATATATAGGGTGTGTGCACATATATTTGGCATGCTATACTATGTGTGACTAGCGTGTCTGTCCATGTCCTTAGCGTGTGTAGCTTGCTATATAGCATGCGTGGCTTGCATGTGCTTGTCTATAGCGTCTCTGTGCATATCTGTAGCGTGTGTGGCTTGCTATATAGCGTGCGTGGCATGCTATATAGCGTGTGTGGCTAGCTTTATAGCATGTGTGGCTAGCTATATAGCGTGCGTGCATGTCTATAGCGTGTGTGGCTAGCGATTAAAATTGTCATATATAGTTGCAAATAAATCACCTCATGTTGATTTTAATTATCACAGTAAATCATTCAGAACTAATTCAAAAATTTGCCGTGTTGAAAAAACAATATTCAGTTGTCAATAAATGATATTGACAAACATTATTAACCCCTTTTGACTTCAGCTAAGGCTCAAAGTTTTCTGAGTGTATTTTAACATTTATTTGAAGAATGTTTGAGCAAGTGAGCCTGAATCACATTATTTTTCGCTCAAGTCCTACTATTTGCAGCAATCAGTTGTAAAATTATCTACGCTACCGCAAACTACAAAAAAATTGTTCGTATTAAACCTAGTTAACCGGGAATGCACGATTGGCCCTTGTCTATAACCACTTCGTAGCCACTGCTGCCTAAATTAAGCTTTCTTAATGCAACTTGACACAAAAGACAGCCTCAAAACAATTTAATTTCATTATTGTTTTGGATACGGCAGCAAGTGAAACTGCATAGCTGCACATAACTTCTGCTGTTGTTTATTGTCATTACCGGTGCCGTCTACAGAGGTATACGTCATCTAGAGCAGAGAGATCATTAAATTGATTTACCCCATTGAGTGTATTACCAAACCTATTACAAGAAATACATTGACTTAAGACAGGCTGTCGTATTCTACGTTAACTCTGCGGTCGTGTCTCATAAACAACCTCTCCAACTATTTTAACAGTAACGTTGTTCACCGTCGCGCAGAGACAACGATTAAAATTTCATTGAGGCGAACAATCAAGCAGCCATGACGCAATCCTAAACGATTGCAATCAACATGGGATTGGCTGGCATTTCAACCCACTCAGAATATAGCGTTTTGGCGGCCTTTTAGATGCTGCAAATAAATCAGGTCAAAAACAATTTTTTCGTGTCCTCGACAATATTATCACGCTGCAGTGCGAAACCGAATCCTACCTAAACTCCTGATCTATTGTCTCACTGAGTGACGATCCAACTAGTCCCGAACCGTTAACGCCAGGCCGCTTTCTGATGGGATCCTTTATCAAAAGTATTCCAGATTTCAACCTGTCTGAAATTTCACCAAATCGACTCCATCAGTGGTACCTGGCTCCGCTCAGAAGCTGTTCCAAAACTTATGAGAGAGATGGCGCTTGGAGTACCTGTCAACGTTGCAACATCCCAGGTCCATTCTGGTCCAGACGGCATCATCATAGTTGTGACGGTCCGAACACTAACTTACCGCTACCTTTAACCGGTTTCCAAAATTTGTCTCTCGCCAAGACTGTTATCTTTCAATTTTCGACACTTCAACTTTCAGCGGTGAATCAAAACAATCATCCAACTAAATTTCTGTGCTAACAGCGAGATTTAGACAGCTCGAATGACACAGTGCATCAGCAAGAAAAAGTCTGGTGAATTTGATCGACGTGAGGGTCAGAACATGCGTCCCTGAAAGGGCATCAACTCCTCATCTTTGGGATCGAAACTGATCTACTTCTCGTCAACACAGATGTGGTGCCTTAGCCTCAAGCTGGAAAAATGAAGGATTATAGCTTTTTAACCACCCCCGTGAATGTTGGTGCCCCCAGCCACCAACATTTACTCAGAGACTTCAACATAATGTTGAAGCGACAAACCCGGCGAGCAATTACTATACGACACTCTCACGTGAGTTGACGCGTTTTGACAGTGGCTAAAAGCACCAAATTTCACAGGAATGGTTAAAAAACTATAATTTTTCTAGGGCAACTATTTTGAGCTGTAGGGAAACATTTTTTCGCTTTATAATGTGCCGTAAGTGTAATGAGCCGCGCGGGAACTTTCGATTGATAGTTTAGCGTAACATCGTTCTCCATCGACCCTGTAACTATTGGCTAAAATTCTTAGTTGTCGACTATACTTCGAATGTGATTCATTTAGCATTCTGTAAATAAACTTAGATCCATTTTAGTATCATTACTATATTTGAATTTTAATGTTTATGCTATAAACTCATGCAATTTTGCCAGTTTTATATTTAGTGGATTTCTTAGCTCATTCATCATCGCACTTCGTATAAAGAGCAATTTGCCAGAGATTTTGTGCGTATAATTATGATTATGACTATTTAAATACAATAGCTATAATTTACAATGACCACGCTATGTTGTTAGATGTTCAAATGTGTCTCAAGGTAATTTTGTATTAAAGAACGTTTTCCGCATTATTCATACACCGGCAGTTCTTTGAGCACATACCCAATCATATCAGGAGAAAGATAACGCGTTTAGGTTTTTATTTCCATTTTTTTGTGCGATACGGATGATAAGCGATCGACTGTTATGTGAGGTTACTAATTGGCTATTTCGATTATCTTTCAAACCTATGATTCGTTGATTTTGATATGGTTTCAAAGATATTGTCTCCTGGTGGTTGGATGCCCAGAGACCGAAGAGTATCCATAACGGATGTATATGATGCAAAGTGGAAGTTGCACGCTGAAAATGATTAACTGCCTCCAGGCATCATTTTGACAGATTGTCTGGTCAATGTCAGCTGTTTATGATCAATCACAGCTAACACACAGATAATCAAATTCGACAATATGAAGAATATATTTGAATAACGTTATTAACTAATAATAATGAATAGCCACTACCGCACAGCCGTTATTCTAAAACCTGGCTGTAAAATAAGGTAATGCTTCAACTACTACAAGCTCCTTCGCAAAAGATCCGCAGTTTTCTGTGTTGCTGAGAGAAAATATCTTGAGCCGGAAAGTATGTCAACCGACGACATCATCAGTTCAGCCATCGGCGCGCAACCCACCACCGAATTGAGTCGACCCGCATTGTGTGACCCCTTCGCGTGTGATCATTAACAAGAAATAATGAGAATATTAAATCAATAAGTTTCAACGAGCATACATCGTTAAGATAAAAATTATCGTCAACCTCGTCGGGTTCAATCGCCAATCCCAGCAGAGGCTGCGAAAAGGTACAGAGAGCACACCACCCCAATGTATGCCGTTCCGAGACGACAACTACGATGACGGTCTGTGCAGAGACTGCAGCAGATTGCAATAAACGCCAACGACGACCGCGAATGATTGGTTGCCTTTGCTTGGACGCTGGCTGCCCTGGCTGGTTGTGTTGGTTTCGCGGCCATTGGCCTTGCCAATTTTCTTGCACTCTTTGCGCACCCGCCGAATGTTTAATAAAGTTTCGCAAATTATGAGCTACAAGCAAATTTAAGCAAATAAAATGTGCCGTAAAGATAAGCCTTTATCTGAGTAATGGCAAGGATACGGTCGTTATATCGAGGAGCGAATGAAAAATGCGATATTTTGTCGCGCCCGGGCAGTTTGTGGTTGTTGTAGACTGGGTTCTTTTTGCTTTCCGTTTTTCTTTTCGCGAAGCTGCTCTTATTGTCTGGCGGTTGCTGAAAGGATGCAAACTTTCGCAAAAAAAACGCACAGACTTGGGCTACCACAACCGAATTAAGTGGGTCACACGCTGCGCAAGGATTGATTGGTGGTTTTACATTTTGTTCGGGGGCATTTTTTGCTCATTTTTTGTTCAGTCAAAGCGCATAGCAGATTGGAACATGGTAACGGAATTTTCCATGTTTAAAATAATTGTGAACGTTTGTTTGTTAAAAAAAAATTCGTAAATGTTAGCTCAATATTAAGAAAATGCCAAAATCGGTAGATCACTTTCGAAAGTGAGATTAAAATAGGAGTCTTGCCACAGGATTCAAATTAAAACTAACTTTTGAGCACTCTATCAACAGGCAACCGCAACTGGTACTTTGGCATATTTTTCAAATATGAACCAACAGCTCTCGGACAAAAGTTTACCCCGGGTACCTTGCCTGGAAGCTTAGTACGCCATAAACGCAGAATTATTGCAAATTGTGTGCAATTAAAATTATTCAGTTTCTCGCAGGCTCGTTAACAGATTCATTTACAGGTGGGCAGATGGTAATTACCGTTTAGCTCGGGATGTGGTCTACATTTTTCATTTCCTACATGAAAGACGAAGCGAGCGTTCCGGAAATTGACCTTCTAGTGGAAATGCGAACGCTTGCTGCATTCAAACAAACATTTTTACACGGGAATGCTTAACCAGCAGCGGAAACGGTAATAAATGCATAGCTGTTGGTTTCTCAAAACTTTTATGCATGAATTAATATTGTTTGAAATCAGATTATTCAAAAATTTTAAAACTTTTCTCTACTCATATGGGTAATTCATTCCGAAAGTAATTCTTTCATGTTCTGATTACATTTTATGATTATTTTTTTCAAATCGTATGCACGTTGCTGAACTATTGCCGTTGACTCATAAACATTGTATATTCTAAAAAAATCACAGTTCTCTAATGATGATATGAAAAAAAAAAATACGCAAAAAGTGTTTACTTCCATTTAACCTTCCACGGCGCTCTGATTTCGGAAACACAATGGCTATAATTTAAATTCAATTAAAAATCTGATATGTACCGCCACAGCTTCGAAGTCTGTTACGAAACACAGAAGCAGTCAAAACTTTGAGGTAAAAATTACTATCATTACTGCTGGGATTTCTTTCATGTCTTCTCTTTCTCTTTCCCTCTGTGCCCAATACTAAGTGATAATCAACGACTCCCAGGATTGCGAGAAAATAATAAAATGTCATAACGATGTTCCCGGTTACGACCGTTTCGAGCGATAATCTGAGGACATCAGAAATCAATAGTTACATAAATTTTAATTATAAGTCAGTCTCCAGCTCGAAGAATTCCCAGCCTGGTTCTGACGAATACGATGCAACCACAACCTTTTAAAACCGGAGACGACCGGGATTGTTGCAGAATCCAATATTTTCTCCCCTGCACCGCACTGACGGACTGCATTCTGATTCCGTAATAATGACCTTTCGAGTTGAACAGCTGCTCGCCCAAGTGGGCGGCACGGAGCGATGGGGAGAAACGATTTAATCCTGCCGGCGGTGATGCGGTGATGCCGATGACCGTTGGGTAAGTTGATTCAACGGAAGATCGATAAAATGTATTTATACAGCGGCGAAGCGGTTTGCAGCTCCGTAACCGGTCATTATTCGGTGAGTTTTTGGTCGATCAGCGCCCATCGCAGTGGAGGCGTCGTGCAATTTCGCGCTGGCATTGATGGTGATTCCAAGATATATACGATTTTTATATCGATTCCATTATTGGTGGTCGGGTGGCGTTTCGAGTGCTTCCGATTGACGGTAGGGAGCGTTTCATATCCCGTCTGTGGGCTTTGACCTTTATACTGAGAGTAAATTTGAGTGATCTAAAATCAACTTTAAATAAATTTGCTCACGACATTAATAAAATCCTTTTTATTTATTAGACAAATTATAATCCTCTTAATGGTGGGTATCATGCATGTACGCCAAATATTTCACCATCATACATTGTAGCTTCTGTCCAAATGAGCCACGTAGGAGTTGCTTTTTTTCTCCTTCTAGCTCAAAAGCTTGCATAACTTGCCCATGTAAACTACATGAAACACACATGAAAAATGCGCAAATTTTCCTACTGTCAATTGTTTGAATAAGAGGAAATTTGTACTCTCATTAAAAATGATATAAACTATTGTTCAACCCACACAGAGACACACCATTCTAGGGGATTTCTATAGTGGTAAAATACAGCCGACTCGGTGCAGCCTCCCCCGCAGATCGAGAAACTCGTACCCGGAGGAAAGTGACAGAGCGTATGGAATGTGCAGCCACTCGTTTTCCCAGCGCAAAGCAGGAGAGCCACTTAATTGTCCTATAAATATTAGAATTTAACAACCTCCGACCGACTGTATCGTTAGCACGGCAAAGCTGGGTGCCCGGCAGGTTGACAGTTGCGCATGTACGGCGCTTCCTGCCGTGCTGAGCAATCGTGTTGGCAATTCAAAGCAAAAGCCCTGGCCATTCCCGCTGCGCTCTGATGCGCTGCGTTTATCATTAAAATCAACACCGGCCAAGGAGGGCTGCTGCCGCGGCGGTGTGTGCAGTGCGATCGGTGCCAGTAGCTCCGAAAAACTACGTGACACCTGGCGGGAATCTGCAGGGATGATTGGGTTCGGCGACATACGATATTACTGCCGATTTGATCGCACGAAGCAGCTTGACCGCGACGAGCGATGTGATAAATTGCTATCATTAGTTCGCCGGCGATGATAACGGTTTCGGTGGGTTTAACGTAGTCTTTTTTTGCGACCAAAATGATTAAGCCATTATGGCAATATTTACTACCGGAGGTTTTGCTGCACCTAAATTACGGTAATTATGTAGGTGCGCAAATATTATCGGCGTATTTACGGCACGAATGGAATCTGCTTTTATGTTCCTTCAAATATATATCATTTGTAATGCTCACGTTAAAAGCAAATGTGAATATAATATATTTCAATGTGGTTTTAAACAAATTAAACATCTATGATAAAAATTTAATTGATAGCATGCATAAGCTTGGAAGGTTGACAATAAACGAAAAGGGCAAGGCGTCAAAAGTCTACAGTCAAAAATTAAAAGTAAAATAGAAAATCAAAATTCAAAGATTAAAACTCGAAAACCAAAAGTCAAAAGTTCATAGTCGAACTCCAGAGACCAAAGACAGAAGTCAAAACTCGAAAGATAGAAGTCAGAAGTCATAAGCCAAAGATCATAAGTCACCTTACGCTCGCGGTTTCGCAACCGGCTTACCGGCTTGGCACCTGGGGCTTCCCATAAAGTGTTTGGTGTTCTATTTTCCGGAACATACGAGACACTTGAAAGAATTCTCGCAATCCTTCGGTTTATAGCTTGCAACTCCACAACGCCAGCATTACAGGCCTCTGTTCAGTCCAGAATTTATGTCCTTCCTCAAAGCACCTGAAGCAACATCTGGTTGTTGCAGTATACCCAGAGGAAATACTGACCAACCGACCTTAAGCTTGCCTTTCTTCAGTGCCAGGTTCACATCCGCCAACACTAGTTGGCAGGGAATCCACTTGGGTCCCTTTTTCGTAGACGGATTGACTCAGTGGCTACCTGCACCTCGCAATTTTCTATGAGACCTGATGCAACGTCGTACCCCTCGGTGATTTCGTCCTGGAAAATCACCTCCGAAGTGAGTGCCCGAACTTGCTTTTCCTTCCCTAGAACCTGCTCTGCTACCGGCTTGTAGGCAGCGCCCTCGTTGGAGCTCAAGGGTCATCTCAGCAGTGTGAGATCATTGGATGCTCCACACATCCGGCCCTAAATCCTGAGCAGGGTTTTGCTCCTCGTTTTCTTCGAGACTTCGGCGTACTTGAACCGGTCCGTTTTGAGTGTGATGACGTCCCCCCTGCTCCGCGCCTTCATGTACTTCTTTGGCCGTTTGGCCTCTTCACCATTTCGGCGCGTTCTACCATCCAGGAGCTTCCTTCTTACACCGGTAAACCAAGGGTTCCCCGCAGCTTCCACCTCGGTCGATTTTCCGGTGGACTCTGAACCAGATGGTGTGCTGACGAAACACAGGCACAATGCGATATACAGTAGGGTGGGGAATCGTTATATGGAAAAAACGAAACTTGATAGCAGAAAGCCAGAACCAAGTTTTTTTTGTTATATTTGGAGCCCCAAATATTCCTTAACTTATCGGAAGTCGATTGGTTTAGTCTCCGCTTGGCGCATTGCATTTCAAATTTATATGGAGATTTGTATGAAAAAACCGACGTTTTTGCATTTTCCATTCTAAAGAGCTCAAAGTGGCTCAAACCATAGGTTTCATTACTTCAAACGGTAGGTTTTTTAATGCCTTACAACTTGACGGATGACACTAAAGAGCTAGGGTGAGCCAAAAAATACTAGAGCTGTTCAAAGTTGAGTATGTCGAAATTTATGTTGCAAACCATTTTTTCTGCCAACACTGCCAGTGTACCGGCGTCAGTCAGATTTCCATCAGAAGTTACCTCTGAAACATGTTGTAGATTATATCTACGCCTAGAATATCGACCTAAATTTGTTTGCTTGATCCAGCTGAGTGTATAAAGTCGTTACGACAAATTTTCATACAAATTTGAAATGCAATGCGCCAAGCGGAGACAAGACCGATCGACTTCAGGTAAGTTTAGGGTTGTTTGGGATCCCAAAAAGAACCAAAAAAACTTGGTTCTGGAAAATCGATCATTTTTCCCCACCCTAATATACAGGGTGTTCAATAAGTTCGAATAAACTTTTAAAATGTGTTTAAAAAAATCACAGGAGGGTTGTGTGCAAAGCCACAACCGCGAGGTTGAAGTAGAATACTTTTACACAACTCTACTTACGGCTGCATATTAACCTACGGCCGGGCGAAACGGTTCACGCCGCTTTTCGCGTTGAGCCTGGCAGAGGCCTAATGTGCACGGCCAACACAATAGAAAAGTTTTTTCACATTGAAAATTAGACACGGCCTTACTGGAGTAAGTGTTGGCAAATGCATCTACCACTAATACCGCCGCTATCGTACGAAAGCGCTATCACAACAACGAAAAATGACGCGCGTCTAAGCACACCCGAACTGTTTCGCCATGCCGCTTCCATTTACTTCCTTATAACATCCGCCTCATGGAAGTACCGGCTGCACCTACCGCTGAGGCTGTTACCATACTGCTACTGGTACCTAAAACAATTAACTCTTCAAATTAAGTGTTTTATTTGTCCTCAAAAGAACAATTGTTCAATTCCATATCGGATATAATGCAATCGCAGCTCTGTAATATTACCGACAGTAATATTCTTCTGAACAAAATGATCCAACTTTTCCATTAGAGGAAGTGCCGGCTGATGTACGGCAAAAATTTTGCCCGATCGCTCGCGTTTGCGTTCGTTCTCAGGCAGAGGCCTGAGACGTGGTGACCAACCACAAGGCAAGTGATTTGTTTAATTTGAAGGCAGCCACAGGCGCGACCCGCTGATATATTCTGTTACCGCTGAGTGCTGATATCTGCTGCTGCTGCTGTCAACGTTGTGGACGGTCCATCCAGTTCACCTTCTGACTTATGAATGTAGCTAGTTTTCCCAGAAACACTCTTTTATAGCCGAAGGGTGCTACGAAATAGGCCACGCCTTTCAGTTCAGGTTTACCATTTCCTTATGTTCTTTAGACGAATTATTCCACAATTCGCATTTGATTTTTGTATTCAGCGAATAAACACCGATGGTGCTCTCACACACGCAACGGTTATAACCCGTATCTTATTGCGGTTTGTAACATCAAGCGATTTCGTTTGCTCGCTGTTGCGTGTTGCGTCATGTTGCAACTTGGCAGCTGGGAGATGACGAAATTCTGTTTATGCTGATTGATTGAATCGACTTCATATTAGCTCTGCATAGTCGAACTAACTGCTTTTGTGAATGCGTTCTAACAGGGCAGTTTATTATTCAATGTCGGTCATGCTGATCGCAGCCTTTGCACTGTAAAGTAAAAAAAAAATAGACAACTACAACAGAATTTGATTGCATCCCGCACAGAATGTCTGCTTGTGTTGATGCCAGAAAATTATTAACCTTCAACTATTTTTGCCTTTCTCCCAGAAAACCAAAGGTATAAAAGTGGTCCCAATGGCCGAATGTCATATACTACTCGACCCCTTGTATGTATGTGCAACTTTTTTTTCTCACTCACTTTTCTTAAATATGGCTGGACCGATTTTTATAAAATTAATTGCAAATGAAAGGTCTAGTTGCGCCATAGGTTGCTATTGAATTTCATTGTAATCGGATTTTTAGTTTAGAGATTATGTATCAAAATGTAAAAATCACGAAACATCAATATCTCAGAAACCACACAACCGATTTCAATAAAATTGGTTTCAAATGATCGGGCTGTCTCCAGAACCCTTAACTTTTGAATTTCGTAATGATTGAACATATGGTTCAAAAGTTATGTAAAGAAAAGTTATCCTGAGGTTGTTTAAACTCACTCATTTTTCTCAGAGATGGCTGAACCGATTTTCACAAAATTAGTGTCAAATGAAAGGTCTAGTTGCCCCATAGGTTGCTATTGAATTTCATTGCAATCGGATTGTAACTTTGTCCGTTGTTCATGAAAATGTGAAATCACATAATGAAAGTTAACATATTGACTTCCTCCTAACGATCACTGGCTAATTAAAAGGTAGAAAAGTGATCCAAATGGCCGAATGTCATATACTACTCGACTCAGTTAGACGAATCGAGCATTTTCTGCATATAAGCATGTATAGGTGTATATGTTTGTGTGTGGGTGTGTACGTGTGAATGCGCACCTTTTTCCGCACTCACTATTCTCATAGATGGTCTGACCGAACAGATTTCAATGAAATTAATTGCAAATGAAAGGTCTAGTTGCCCTATAAGACCCTATTGAATTTCATTGAAATCTGATTTCTAGTTTAGAGGTTATGTATCAAAGTGTAAAAATCACGAAACATCCATATCTCAGAAACCACACATCCGATTTGATAAAAATTAGTTTCAAATGAACGGGCTACCTTAAAAACCCTTAACTTTTGAATTTTATGAAGATTGAACATGTGGTTCAGAAGTTATGGGAAGAAACGTGTTCTGGAGACTATTTAATCTCACTCATGTTTCTCAGAGATGGCTGGCCCGATTTTTATAAAATTAGTGTCATATGAAAAGTCTTGTTGCCCCATAAGACCTTAATGATTTTTTTTACAAACGGATTATTACTTTGCCTGTTATGTTTAAAAATGTGAAATCCAGCTATGAAAAGAAACATATTCCAAGACAACTTACTTGGACTCACTCATATTTCTCAGAGATGGTTGACCCGATTTCCACAGAATTAGTATCAAATAAAAGGTCTACCTACCTCATAACACCCTATTGAATTTTGCAGTAATCGGACTGTAACTTCGTCTGTAATGTATCGAAATGTGAAAATCACGAAACTTCATTATCTTAGAAACTACACAACCGATTTGAACAATATTGATTAACTGATGAATTATGATTGTTAACTGATGAATTATGATTGAACACATGGTTTCAAAGTTTGGCTGCCCCATACGTTACCTTTTCATTTGATTGTAATCAAACTTAAGCAAGCGTTATGTTTAAATTTGTAAAACAACGATAGTCTATTATCTCAAGTATTACACGACTTATTTGAACATAACTAGTGTCATACAAATGAGTCATCTCTCAAACTTACGAAAAACAAACTTCATAACAATTTGATATGCTGTTCAAAAGTTTTAGAAAGAAAAGAAATTCAAAGACTATTCAACACTTTACCTGCTTCGATCAATATATATGGCCTCAACATGATTTAAATGTGGTATCGTACTATCTGAACGTTCCCGGCATCGCTCGTGATTAAATTGTTCGAAATTAAGAGTCATTGCTTTTATTTCGCTATTTCTTAAACTTTAACATAACGTCAAATTTCATATTTTATACTTTAATTACAACATCAATATTTTAGAACCCAAAGAGTGGATAAACATTTATTGGATTTAAGCATTCATGTGAATCTATTTTTACAAATAATAAGTTTGAATGAGAAAGGCTGAGTCTGACCGCTAGGTGGATTAATTTAGGTTTTTTTATTTGCCTTGAAAAAAAGCATTTTGCGGTTCAAAATCGGTTACTGATTACAACTTTTGAGCTGCCCTAACATTAGGGGAATTAAGATACACGGACTAACTAAAAAAAATCAGACAACTACAATAGAATTTGATTGCATCCCGCACAGAATGTCTGCTTGTGTTGAAAAAAGCATTTTGCGGTTCAAAATCCTGATGGCAATCTTCATGCTGCCCCAACACGGGGGGAATAATGGCTGCCTGGCGACACACGCTGAAAAGAACCGCGCTGCTCCTGAGACGTGGTGACCAACCACAGGGCTAGTGCTGCTGCTAAGGAAGGACGATTGCTGTTGTCGCTGTCTAGAACTATTATGAGCGGCTCCGTTTTTTTTTTTTTTATGCTTTTGTAGGGTAGGATACATGTTTTTACAAGTTTAAGTGATTTACATTACTGTTTCCATCTTTGGTTTGCGAGTTTTGGTTTCTGTTTTACTAAGCTTTCTAATTTCTAGAAATTTTGGATTGTCCACTTTGGTGGCGCTTGATTGAAAGAAAAGAAAGGGAAACTACTTAAAACTACTATTTACAGCTTAGAACTAACTTAACCTACTATGTACAAACCGCTTACTTAAGCGTATTCTGATTGCCGGCATTTTTGGACAAATTTAGATTTACTTTCTGTGATTTTGGCATCTACTTTTAGAGTGGCTGCCTCTTGGTGGAGGTCTAAGATTCTGGTGTCATAGGGACAATCGAGGATCATCCGTAAGATTCGGTTTTTCGGCGCAATCTGTATTTTATTCCTGTGAGTTTGTGCACATGACTCCCACACCGGAGCCGCGTAAAAGACTGCGGGGGCAATTATTTGTTTGTAGACTGCCAGTTTGTTTGTTCTTGAGAGGCGAGATCTGCGACAAATAAGCGGGTATAGTGACCGAACCAAAGCTGAGCACTTAACCAGTGTCCTCTCCACATGCGGAAAAGAAGCTTCTCGTCGAATAGCAGCCCAAGATAGGTAACTTCGGAAGACCACTCAACCCCGGTACCGTTCATGACCACAACGCATGATAGAGGGGGCTTCAGTTTAGGGGATTGTCGATGAAGGAACATTATTGTTCGGGTTTTGGAAGCGTTGATCTTAATTTTCCAGGTGTTAGCATATTCGACAAAGGCGTCTAGGCATCGCTGAAGTTTGTTGGTGATCTCTCGAGGCATTCTTCCCTTGATGGCAATTGCAGTGTCATCTGCGAACAGAAAGAGCACGCAGCCATCTCCCAGGGAAGGAATGTCGGAGGTGTAAATGCTGTACAGCAAAGGGCCCGGCAGACTGCCCTGCGGGACACCTGCTGGGATGGAAAAAGTATTTGATAAACAACCATTCAGCGATACCCTGAACGACCTCTGCCGAAGGTAGCTACAGGTGATTTTCGTCAAATATGATGGAAAGTTGAAGGCACAGAGCTTGTATACCAGACCGTCATGCCAGACATTGTCAAACGCCTTTTCGACGTCCAACAATGCCATGGCTGTGGACTTGGATACAGCCCTGTCCCTTCTGATGTTGTTCATCACCCGCACCAGCTGGTTCGTGGTGGAGTGACCCTTCCTAAACCTAAACTGTTCCGGGAGAAAGATGTTGTTTTCCTCAGCCACCTTCATCATGCGGTTGAGGATCAGTTTTTCAAACAGTTTGCCCAGCGATGAGAGTAGGCTGATCGGACGGTAGCTTGATGCTAACGTTGGATCTTTCCCGGGTTTGCGGATCGGTATGATCTTGGCTATCTTCCAAATGCTTGGATAGTAGTGCAATTCCAAGCATCTGTTGAAGATAGAGCTCAACAACAGGTGAACCCTGTTGCTGAGCTTTTTTAAGACCATGTTGAAGACCCCATCAAACCCAGGAGCCTTCATGTTTTTAGTACTCATCAGCGCTGAGCAAACCTGTTCTGTTGTGATTTTATGTTCTTGAGGAACGGTACAAGGGGAGTTTTCGAGGTTTCGGACGCACTGTTCGACCTGGTCTTCCATTGGACTAGCCATGTTCGAGCCAAGCAAATGCGATGAGGCAATGTGATCGCCTACCGCATTTGCTCTCTCGACCGGCGCAACTAGAAGCCTCTCTCCGATCCTGAGGGGAGGAACCGGTTTGGGGTGCGATTTCAGTACTTTGGCTACTTTCCAGAATGGCCTGGAGCGGTCGTCCAAACTTTGGACTACGCGTCCGAAATTTTCATTCCGGAGTGAGACCATCCTGGAAGCAATTTGCCTATTCAGATCGGTCACCTCAAGCTTTATGTCCAGATCCCTGGTCCTCTGGAACTGGCGTCTACGCACATTCCGCAATCTAATTAGCAGCCGGGTATGGGAATCAATAGCAAGGAACTTACCCCTCACAGGAACACGTCGCACACACGCGTCGTCGGCCACGTTTATGGCTCGTTGGAGACCCTCCAACGCCTGGTCGATGTTTTCCACGCTGTCAAGCGGCGGCGCCTCGTCGATGTTGTTGTCCACCATTCGAGCAAAGCGCTCCCAGTCGACATGGTGGTAGTCTTTCCGCAGACAGCTGGCAGGAGCAACACCGATCCCCACCTCAGCAACGACAGGTTGGTGGTCTGAGCTAAGATCGTTGTGGGCCATTGGTTTGGAGAGCTCGATGTTGGTCAGAAAGAAGTCCAGGGTTGAAGGGTTCCCCGCTGGGGAGATGAAAGTCGGCTCATCCGGAAACTGCACCGTGTAGAAGCCATGCTGCGAGTGTTCGAAGAGTTGGCGACCGTTCTGATTCTGTCGATAATTTCGCCAGGCCTCGTGCCGAGCATTTAGGTCACCCCCAACGACGAAGCGGGAGTTGGTCCTGGTGATGGTTGCCAGGTCGTTCTTGAACTGCAATGCTGTACCGTTGCTGATACTACACTGGCGAGGACAGTAGACGACGATGAACCGAATGAATGAGCGGCTCCGGCTGAACCAGGCTCTTATATAGGCCAAATAGCAAGGTATCTGATCCTGTCGACCGTGCTTGGGAAGCAATCATATAACGACCAATCAGAGGTCGAGTTTTTCGTTTTGACAAGGCTTGACTATTTTCAATATTACAATAGTGTGAATAATAAAATTACAATTATCTTAGTTTGGGAAGAATCTTAGAAGATTTTCCAATCTATTGCTGCAAGAACGAAGAAAATCCATCGAATACTAACCGATTTATTAGCATTAGAAATTGGACATATTTTTCATTTATTTTCGGTTTTAGATTTTCATTTCACATCCCTATGTAGCCGAACTTCCTGAGAGAAGTATTCTACTTCAAAATTTGTAAACATTCGATTACAGGAAAATACACAAATTTAACCTGAAATGTTGGTTTAAACATTTAAGTCCAAATTAATACATTCATCCTGCGAAACACAGTCAAATCCGATCGCATTGCAAGCGTTTCGCAACCGATCGCAATCGATTTCATCTGTCCAGTCTGTCCGCCATTTTACCATCTCTGACGCGACCTATCGCAGTGGACACTAAATGACACCTGATGCAATTCTGGTTAGTCTGGCTGCTGGTCGCAGCCTGTTTTTCAACTAAATGCAAATTTACCTTCCCCGTCGTGGTACAACACCAGCCTCGCTCGACACGCAAGATTGACAGTTCGTAAATTTCGACGGCCATGTCAGTGGAAACAGATTTGACTGGCTACAGCAGCAGCAACAGCCTCCTCAGCCTTCTTCCAGCATCGTCGTCATATCACGAACGCTGTCGTTTTCCGGCTCCATATCAAACTTGTTCGATCAGCTTTGTCCGTTCTGCGAAAGTCGTGCCATTCCACCAGCGTAACGCCTTCGAACTTGGCGCGACTTCAATTGAAGTGCCCAAAAGAAGGTGCAACTAAAAGGTACACCTGTATTTATTTGTATATTCTACCATTTCTGTGTCGTTTTTTCTTCGATTCGCTTTCTCTGCGCCGTTCTGATTGAAAAGAGATGCAGCATTGGTTGAAACTGATTGCACCGAGGACACGGGCGAATGTGTCCCTCGATCAAGATTGATGAAGAGCGAAGATGCATGTCCGTGAGGCCCCAACGGGGTGGGTGGGAATGCTAGCACAGTTGAAGTTTCGGAAGTGGACACCGTGCGCTGCGGGGCATTCAAATTCACGCTTGCAAACAAGCACATGTTTATTCCAGGTGGTGTCACCCGAGGGAACTGGGGAAAGGGACAAGATTGCTGTACCGATAGCACAAGATGTAAGGGTGTTGTGACAATCCAAACAGCTTTTCTTAAATTTTGGGCGGTTTATGATAGTACATGTCCAATTATTTATCTTATCACGAAGGATATTGGTTAAGCCAAAAGCGCATACGAAATAGTTGAGTAAATTGTGCGGTTACTGACCTCAAAAGTGTGTCTCTTTCCAAAGAACACCAATCCAAAAAGACACTCTATTTTCGGTTGCAATTTCGTAAGCAGCTTAACCGTCGTTACCGAGCTTTGATTCCTCTGCACACATTTTCGGATGAGCGAATGTCGTTTATTCCACACCGCAGGAATGCAGCGACCGTAAAATATCGCACCGAATGATGCAAATATTATTACGAGATTCGAACAGTACTTTTTCGCTACATGAATCAGCTCTCATATTCTTCGCAAGAGTCTCTGGGTGGCATGTAGCAGCAGACAGTAAACCATCGTACGGGGGCACGAATTGAGCTTTAAGTAATAAAATTTTACTGCGTCGATTTTAGAAACCGGATTACGCCAGCCGATCACCGACATTAGCGATCCGTTGCTAATGCACTAGAAACCATGGTCTGCAGAGCAGTGCCCATGCGCCTTTATTCCCAAATCAGCACCGCTTAAAAAGTGGCAATTGTGAAAAGAGTTCCATTTGGTTTCTATTTATGTGCAACGATGACTAGTCGGCACGATTTTCGTTAGGCAATTGATTTCCCATAAATTGCTCTATTCTATTGGTATTATTTCCAGAATATATGTGCTGCTAGAAAGCAATATTTGCACGTGAAGTGACGATGGTCACGTAACAGAGTGATCAAGCTTTATTAGCAGCACATATGAAACTATTTCCACTAGAAGCAACCGAGCGTTTCCTTATATTAGTATAGCTTTTAAAAGCATAATCAACCAATAAATCAACGTTAAACTTATTGAACCAGCGAAACCTATCGGCGCCGAATCGTTCGAAGCAATTAACGGCTTCAAACGAATTCTGCGACTCAGTACTCGACGTTACTCGGTTGCAACGATAATTACGGCTCCACTCCGGGATCGACCATCAAAAGCGAGGAGTGTTCGTACCTGGCTGGCAGATTGCAACCTATTAAAATGGCACAAAAGTTACTAGGTGTGATTTGATCCACTACGAGCGCCATCGCTAGTCATTGTATCTATTTTATAGCATAGGCCTAAAATGGGTTAGGAATTCCTATCCTGCAAGCGCAATTCAGCATTCATTGGGATTGGAAAATTGAAAATAGAGAGCATAGCGGGCAAGCCCACAGATTCGGGTACATAGTTTGGAAATGAGAATCCAATTTAGTGGCAAAATTGAACAGCACCACTACAACACCAAGCAGCAAGCACACACCCGCTGAACCCTCAAGGGGTGTACAGTTGAATCAATTTGCAACGTTTCGGACAATAAAAATCCAATCACGCTAGGATACTTCAATAGTCAGTGCCTGCTGGTGCCGCTGCTGCTGTCGATGCAATTAGCAACCGGAGGTCCGGTGGTGCGCCCAACACACTGCTCCAGAAGGCAAATTGAGCTGTAATTGGAATATTCATCAAATATGATTAATACGTTATTATTCAGGCACTTGCGATACGCTGGAAACTGCATCGAATTGCACGAATGTGACACTGGGGATGGAACGGGCGCAGTAAATCACTGGGATATTTTGTTCGCTGGCCAAAAGCATGATTGGCAGTTTGGTTTGAAACGTGCAGCAGTAGATCTAAAATTTGATCTAATATTTGCGGTCAGTGATTAGATTCAATTGAGCATGAATCACAGATATGGCTCGGGGAGTAAGTGTGCGATTTACTTTTGTTCTAGAAGAATGGAACAAAGTTCAAGGTGGTGTAAAAACGGTTTTAGTTCATAATATGTTTCAAGTGTAGTACAACTGGAAATTTTTAATTTCTGGGTTGGGTTTCGGCTACGCAGTCTGTCACGGATTCAAAACGGGTGTTTTCTACTGCCCGACGTTTCGGCCAGGGGTTTTGGCCTTTTTCAAGGGAAATCACTAGATTATCGTTTTTCCGTCAATGTATCTGTTTCCTGTGGAATAGCATTGTTGAGTTTAATCGCCTATCTGCATCTAAATTCATTGAATTTTAAAACTGTTTTACAAACTAAACTAATTTGAAAGCTTACAATCATTATTAAATTAAATTAAAATAAACAACTAAAATTTAATGATTGTAAGCTTTCAAATTAGTTTAGTTTGTAAAACAGTTTTAAAATTCAATGAATTTAGATGCAGATAGGCGATTAAACTCAACAATGCTATTCCACAGGAAACAGACACATTGACGAAAAAACGATAATCTAGTGAGTCCCCATTACATTGTTCTTCGAAAAAATAGTTTCATAATAAATGTTTTTAATAGTTTCTTTTGAAAAAGGCCAAAACCCCTGGCTGAAACGTCGGGCAGTAGCAAACACCCGTTTTGAATCCGTGACAGACTGCGTAGCCGAAACCCAACCCAGGAAGTTTATAATATGTTCAAATATTTTCAGCACCAGTTTTGATTTGTAGGTAACAAATTAAGTGTTTAAGTAAGTTACAGAGTAGTTTTGTGAGATATTCTGTTCAAAAATTTGCTATTTTGAAATGGAGTGAAAATGCTGAAATTGTGTTAACGTATATGAACGCTTATATGCCAAATTGATCTATCGTCAAATATCAACAGACAAAAAAAATATCAAAAAAGTAATTAGAAAGAATAAGAAAATAGGGTACGAAAGCCAAAATTATCAGATAAAATGAAAGGGCAAACAACAAATTTAAAAGACAAAAAAAAGATAAAAAAGAAACGGCAATGTGAGAATTAAATCCAAAAAACAAAAAATAGAAAATAACAAAGTAAAACAAAATAAAAAGAAAACCAAAATTAACAGAAAAAAAGGATCGAATTCAAAAGACAAAAAATAAAAAATGACAAAGTAAGAAGTAGAAAGAATGAAAAAAGTACACGAAAACAAAAAAAAGAAAACAAAAATAAACACAGAATTGAAAGCGAAATGAAAAGAGTGGAGAACGAGGAAAAGAAGAATAAACTAAATAGATTGATGAGACAGGAAAAGAAAAACGAAAATGTAAAAAATGAGAATAGAAAATTGAAATAATATCGACAAATGAGAGAACTCTAGTAACAATATTGGTTTTATCATAGTTTTAAAGTGCTTATTACAGCCAAAACAACGCTATAGAATTTCTATAAAACTAGTTTTGTTACCTGGGAAGTAAATGAAGAAAAGGAAAGAAAAGTGAGATAGGACAAGAAAATATGAGTAAACGAAATTATGATGAAAAACAAAATCGAGATTCAGAAAATAAAAAATAGAAAGAGGGATGTGAAATGAAAAGGGGAGATAAGAAAGAGAAACCAATAAAAAACGGAAACAGTGAAAAATCAGAAAGAGGAATTCAGAAAGGATACGTTTATATTAAAAGGAAGAAGACACTCGAAGAGAAAAAAAATTTGGGAATCGAGGATTGAGATGTGAAGCAAAAAAGTGTACAAAGAGAATCAAGAAATGATAACATAAATAGCAATAAGGTTAAAATTTTAATAGTTAAATAATAAACATTGATTTCAAACAGAAAGAAGAATCGGGAAAGAAAAAAAATGAAAAAATAAGCGAAAAAAGGAAAGGAGTATGAGAAACTGGTTAAAAGAATAGGAAAGAGAAACGTCGAAGAGAAATGGGAAGGCTATTGAGATGAATAAAAATTGAAAACAAAAAAGCTAAAAGAGACAATGATAAAATAGTATAAAAACATAAAAACGGGTGGGAAAAAGAGACAATAATAAAATAAGATAAAAAATATAAAAACGGGTGGGAAAAATTGAAAAAAAAACTATTGCACAGGTAAATGTAAAACAAAAAAAGAACATAAAAGAGAGAAATTAATATAAATAAAAAACAAAATGGACAAATAAAAACGTAAATCGGAAAAAAATTGGAAAGGAACTGGAAAAATAATTTTGGAATTGAAAACTGGAAAATAAAAGAGTGGACTGCGCGAATAAGAAATGATAGCATAAATTTCAAGTAGGCCGAAATTTGAATAGTTAAGATATAACACACTAAAGAAAGAGAATCAGATGAGGACAGAATAAAATGAGAAGATGGAGAAAACGGCAATAAAAGGTTGGAGAAAGAAATGGAAGAAAAATGGGAAATTTAAACTGTGTTTTAATAGGTAAAAGAGACGGAAAAAATGATAAAGCAACGGGCAAATAAGAATACCAAAAAGAAATTAAGGAAAGAAATTAATAGTGAAAAATTTTAATACAAATAAACTGGAAAAGGAAGAGCAAATGATAAAAAATGGGAAAAAATTAGAACACGACAATCGAAAAAGATGAAAAGAAACGGGAAATATAAAAGGTTATTTTTAAATTAGGATCTGGAAACAACAGAGGAATGTGTGAAAAAGAAATAACAACACAAATGTAAATTAGGCTAAAATTTGTATAGTTAAAACATAATATTTATTTATTTATTTGTTTGATGTTTTCATCTGGCTAAATATGCCTCAATGAACTTTTCGTGATGAGGAAAAGCCCTTTTGAGTCACAGTTTGTTACTCAAAAAGGCATAAAAACCTCATATCTTTTCTTACTCTACAAAATCATTTACAAAGTATAATCAAGAACTAATACAAAAAAAAACGAACAAGTTACATGTTGATTGGTCAGTCAGTATAAATCTATCACTAATATTATAGTTAATTTCGTAAAATTCTCGTCATTGAAGTTCTCGCCCTCTATTCAGAAGTTTACGTTGAAATGCCGCATTAGAGAAGTTGAAATCGTAGATATGGTAGACCTCATTAAAGCTGGTAGCCATAAAACGTATCGGCTCATGGCGACCGTATTCCGTACGCCGAGCATCGAGAGAACGAAAATCCCGCTGCCGTAGAGTCCTTTCAGGTGCGTAAAAATCAAGTTGTGTCAGAATTTGCTCAGAATCAGCGTCTCCTTTCAGTATTTTTCCGACAAAAACAGCCTGAGCAACGAATCTCCTGTGTTCTAGTGTGTTTAGACCCAACAGGTTACACCGGTGTTCATATGGTGGCAAGTTCACTGTATCTCGCCATGGCAAACGTCGAAGAGCGTATTTAACGAATTTTTTCTGCACTGATTCAAATCTGTTTTTCCAAGTGTGCTGATATGGGCACCACAAAACTGCATTGGACTCTAAAATCGAGCGCACTAAAGCACAGTAAAGCGACCGCATACAGTGAGGATCGCAAAATTCGTTACATATTTTAAACATAAATCCGAGCTGTCTGTTGGCTTTAGTAATTCTTTTGTCGTAGTGAAGGTGAAATGATAGTCCTGAATCGAGTATTACTCCCAAATCTCGAATGTGTGTATAACGTACAAGAGGTTGGTTGTAAATGCTGTAGTTGTAAGTGATTGGGTTCAGTTTTCGATGGAACGTTATTGCATTGCATTTATTGATGCTAACCGTTAGAAGATTTCTCGAGCACCATTCTTCGAAAATTTTGACCCATTGTTGGCGCACATGACAATTATCGATGCGTTTCACAGTTTTGTATAATTTTACATCATCCGCATAAAACAGCCGACACCCTGGTGGCATCGACAGCTCATTGATTAATATTGAGAACAGAAGTGGATCGAGGTTGCTTCCTTGTGGTACGCCTGACATGTTGGAGAAGCTTTTAGATGATACGGATCCGATCTTGACACAAAGCCGTCTGTCCGTGAGATAGGACCTGAACCAACTAATCATATCCAATTCAAACAGAAAAGAGAATCAGGAAAGGATGAGAGAAAATGAAATAGAAAGGAAAAGGAAATAATAAATTGACAGGAGAAATGGAAATGGAAAAATGGGAAGTACGAAGAAAGATTTTGGAGGTGAAAAAGACGATAAAAAATTATAAAAACAAACGGTAAATAAGAATACAAAATACAAATAAAAAATGGAGAACAAATAGTGAAAAATTAAGAAACAAATAAACCGGAAACGAGCATTTCTCATTTGCTCATGGCACAAAAAAGATCAAAGAGAATGGTAAGTATTGAGCAATGGCAACATAAAGGGAATTAAGGTGAAAATTTGTAAAGTAAAGTGATGAACATATGAGCAAATATGAGAAAATGGAAAAATGATAAAAAGAAACAGTAAATAGGAAAACAAAGATGAGAAAGTAATGAAAAAAAGTAACAAAAATATAAAAAGAAACAATAAAATATTATATAGAAAAAATAGGAAAAAAAGTGGAAGAGAAAATGGAAAGAGCAGCAAAAAATATTCGGAACATGAAATACGAGAAAAGATAACTGAAATGGGGTGTGGAGGAAAAGCAGAAAAAAGACATAGATGAAAAATTATGAACATGAATTTAAAGAAAAAGAGGAAAATAATAGAATGAGATGTTTTTATTCTCTCCTGATTCTCTTACCTGTTGAATTTGGGTGTTTATGTCGTAACTTTAAAAATTATGGTTTATTTGTTATCATTTCTAGTTCACACATTTCTTTGTTCTATTTTCCAGTTCCCAATTTCCAAATTTCCTTTTATTTTTTCTGTTTCTTATAATTTTTTTCGCCACGAACAGTCATCGGGCGCGGACGCCTTTTCATTTCGCTCCGCAATTAACTTGTATTTTTATTTTTATTTTTTTTTTTACACCTTGACGGCGTCGCGTGTGCACGTAAGCAACAATTTATTTATTTATAAACAATCTTTGACCGTCGCGCAACCGCGTGTATCTAACCTTTTCTCGACAATTCGTACTCGCCGCTTAACAATTTTTAATCAGTGCTATGGAAAAGTGTGGCATAACCAACTGTACTTCGACCGACAACCGTTTCCTGTGGAAATGCGAAGGAATATGCAAAAGGCACTTCCACGCTGCCTGCGTAGGAACCCGTAGAAACCAAGAAGAACTACTGCGTTCATTTATGCTGCCCTTATGCATAGAATGCCAGGAACAATTCATGGACCAACTCCAACTGAAGAAGCTCATCCAGCACCAGAAAATTTTAACAGAAAGTATTGAATCACAAATCAATTCAAATCAATCAGTCAACTTCCTAAACTGACTGTAACGCACGACACACTGGACAGTATCAATACACTGCTTTCTGAATTGAAGACGGAAATTAAAAAAGTAAATATCAACACAAACAATGCGTCAGCAAAAACCATAAATCGCATTTCGACGCTGTTCGGCGAACTTGGCCATGACTCCATATCGGACATATCGGACATTAGCAAAGAAAATCGGCAGCACACAAAGAACATACAACAGCACCTGGAAAAAGCATTTACTAATATTGAATCAAAAATTGACAGTATGGAACACCAATTAGAAGCTATACAAAATAAGAAAACAAACTGCAGTACAACGGCGCAGGAACTAATCAATGAATTAAAAGCGCTCAAAGAATCGAATTCACTCCAGCCAAAAACAGACAATCATCCCAGTCTGGCTGAAGAACTTCGCCTTTCATTGCCACTCCCAGAATCGGACTCAGAAGAACACCGTACTCCAAATTTCACATCAGGCTGGCGCCTAATTGGCAATAAAAAAGTATGGAAACGCGACTGGACTGAATATGACGCCAGACAGCGTAAAAGACGCATGCAGGAAAAGCAAGCAGAAAAGGCCGCTCGTAAACGTATGCAGCAATGCAAACGTCAGCAGGAAAACAGAAACCCTATCAGCATAAGTAACAACACCTATAAACACGGAATAAACCATTTCGCCTGCAACTCAAAGAAAACTCAAATTGCTGAAATGCCAAAACAACCACTACCCTCGGACAAAGACCTCCTGGCAGCTGCACGCGTTCAATTTGCTGGGCCGCCGAATTCAGACATAACATCAAAATTTATAAATTTCCAAAAAGGCGAAACTATCAACCCATATCGGACAGAAAAAAATGCAACTAACAATGAAAATTCTGCACCGGCTCCTGCCAGCATACAATCAGCACCGCAAGACAGCCAATTTGAACTTGACCCCATGCGTCCACCAATCGTCCGACTTACGCAGCAATCATCGAATGACGACGAGCGCTTTTTGAAGGCTAGACTCCGCGACCCATAAGTAATGCATATTACACGCCTATATCTCGCATACATGAAGGACCAACCATCATCTGTATGCGTAGAAGGAATGACACCAACCAGTATAAGAATGCTTCTCGCATCCGAAGGACTGCCGACATCTCCAGAACAACTCCAACGCGTCTTTATTGAAGTCCATCAGGAATATGGACTCACGCCAGCCGAAGCAGTAGCCGACCTTCAATCATATCGTCATTTTTTATCAAATGAACGCACGCACCGTCTTCAACAACTTCGCGAAAGTGTAAATAAATTTAGTACAAATTTTCGTAAGTAAGGACGCCCTCTTCTGAGGCAGAACCATTATATTTTAACATAAGTAATAACTTGAATAACACTTCTTCGCTTCCTCGACAGAATGCGACTGAAATTCTTATCTATTGTCAGAATTTCAATCGCATGAAAAGCCCAAGCAAAATGAAAGAAATTCAACAAAATCTATTGTCGTCATCTTTTGATATAATTTTAGGAACTGAAAGTAGCTGAGACGAAAGCGTTAGAAGCGAAGAAGTATTTGGAAACAATTATAATGAATTCCGGCACGATCGGAATTTGTCTACCAGTCAAAAAAAGTCAGGCGGTGGAGTCCACATTGCCATTAATGTAGACTTTACTTATGAAGAAATAATATCCGACAAATATAAAGAATTTGAACACGTATGGGCCAAAGCATTTATTGCTGGCGAAGAACATATCTTCTGTTCCGTGTACTTTCCACCGGAACAAGCTCATAAACATTCGTATGAATTATTTTTCAAAACTCTAGAATCTATTATGTCTAACATGAAACCAGAAGTAAAACTGCATGTCTATGGCGACTTCAACCAACGTAATGCAGACTTTATTGTAGACATTGAAAATTAATTTATCTTACTCCCAGTCGTAGGCGAAAACGAAACACTGCAGTATGTTTTTGGCAAATCCTCAGAACTCGGTCTATATCAAATCAATCATGTCAAAAACAAACAAAATGCTTATTTAGACCTATTATTCACAAACTGCACTGAAGACTTCTGTGTAGATGCATCATTGACTCCCATCTGGAAAAATGAAGCATTCCACACAGCAATTGAATATTCAATAGTAATGAATAACACTTCGTACCCCAGCGACTGCGAGTACAAGGATGTACCGGAATACCACAAAACTGACTTCGAACAAGTCAAACGTAGACTTCGCATAATGAATTGGCGTAGTATAATTTGTAAAGAAGGAAATGTCAACGAAGAAGTAACAAAATTTTATGAAATAATTATTCAAATTATATCAGAAAATGTACCTCTAAAAAAAAGAAGACGAACGAACACCAACAAATATCCACTGTGGTTTAATCCACAATTGAAGAACCTAAAAAATAGAAAACGAAAAGCACATAAAATATACAAAAAAGACGACAATAGCGAAAATCTTCAAAATTACCAAGAAATTTGCGGTCAACTTGACGCAGCCATTAAAATTGCACATGAAGAACATAATCGTAAAATCGAACATCAAATCAAGTCTTGCCCTAAGAACTTCTTTAATTACGTAAAAACCAAACTAAAAAGTAACAACTTTCCATCACGAATGCATCTTGACGGTAATGTAGGACAAACTAGTAATGAAATATGTAGTCTTTTTGCCACCTTTTTTCAAGAAAATTACACCACATATGAAGAAACAGATCGCGACCGCGAATACTTCTCGTATTTTCCTGAATTTTCGAATTCTTTATCTGTCAATGAAATATCTGAATTCGAAATTCGAAACGCACTTAAAAATTTAGACGCTACGAAAGGTCCTGGACCTGACAGAATAGCTCCAATTTTTCTCAAAAACTTGGCAGAAGAACTATCTACACCCTTACAACACCTTTTTAACATGTCCCTGAAGAATGGAATTTTCCCAGAACTCTGGAAAACTTCATATATAGTGCCAATTTTCAAATCTGGCGCTAAATCTGACATTCGTAATTATCGTGGAATTGCCATTATTTCATGCATTCCAAAATTATTTGAATCAATAATTAATGAAAAAATCTTTCAACAAGTAAAACACCAAATTACAACTCAACAGCACGGCTTTTATCAACTACCACAAGTCTTTTGGAATTCATAACTTTCACTCTGACTGTAATGGACAACGGTAATCACGTAGAAGCTCTTTATACGGACTTTAGCAAGGCATTTGACAGAATCGACATACCATTATTGCTCTTCAAGCTCGAAAAATACGGAACTGAAACAAAATTTTTGGAATGGCTGCAGTCATACTTAACAAAACGAACACAAATAGTCCGCTTTCAAAATTCCTTTTCAAACCCAATAGAAGTAACTTCTGGGGTTCCTCAAGGTTCCCACCTGGGCCCTCTTCTTTTTATATTATACGTAAATGACATTTCCTTTCTTCTTAAGTCAATACATGTGCTTGTATATGCTGATGACATGAAGCTTTTTATAGAAATAACCAATGCAGAAGACTTCGAAATATTCCAGAATGAAATTAATGTTTTCTACACTTGGTGCAACAAAAGCCTATTACAACTCAACATTAAAAAATGTAATTCAATAGCCTTTAGCAGGAAAACAGTGACACCACCTACAAACATTTTCTTAGGAAACCAACCAGTAGAAAAATGCAAAATCGTAAGGGACCTAGGCGTAATCTTAGACTCCAAACTTACATTCATAGAACATTATAATACAATTATCAACAAAGCAAATAGTATGCTGGGCTTTATAAAACGCTTCGGCCACAATTTTCAAGACCCATTTACAATCAAACTATTATATATTACATACGTCCGACCAATTCTGGAATACTGTAGCATTGTATGGAATCCCTATATTGCCACACATGAAGAACGCATTGAATCTGTCCAAAAACAATTTCTTTTGTACGCGCTTCGTAAGCTAAATTGAACATCATTTCCCTTACCATCATATGAAGCACGCTGCATGCTTATAGACATACAAGCACTTAAAGAACGCCGCGATCTTTCAATGCTTTATTTTATCAATGACATTATTTCTCAACGCGTGCAATCTACTCAATTATTATCACAACTAAATTTTTATGCACCCAGTCGTCAATTAAGAAATCGTAAAATATTTTCGGAAAATTCTCACAGAACAAACTACTCAAAAAATGGCCCAATAAATCGCATTATGCGTCACTATAATCAGCACTGCGAAAATATCGACATCACCATGGGCAGAAATCAAATAAAAAAACGACTAACTACTGGAAATAATGTATAGAATATAAGAAAACATTGTATTATTATAACTGTAGTCTACATTTGCTTGACGAAATAAATAAATGAATAAATAAAAAACAAATAGAAAACGGCCATCAAAGAGATGAAACAAAAATTGAAATCGGGAATTGGAAAATAGAGCAAAAAATTCATGTGAAAGCATATATGAGCAAAAAACAAAATGAAACAGAAAATTGAAATTAAAATCGAAATAAGAGAGGGGGGAAAAAGAAATTAGAAAATGGGAAAGAAACAGAAAAAATAAAAGGAAATTTGGAAAATGGGAACTGGAAAATAGAACAAAAGAATGTGTAAACTAGAAATGATAACAATTAAACCATAATTTTTAAAGTTACGACATAAACACCCAAATTCGACAGGTAAGAGAATCAGGAGAGAATAAAAACATAAAAAAGGCAAAAAATAATAAGAATTTAGAAAGATCAATGGAAAAAATTGTAAACATGAAACAGGATTTAAAACAGGTAAAAGAGGCGACAGTAAGATTATAAAAACAAACGGTAAATAGTAAAACAAAATGAGAATGGAAAAAAGGAAACGAATACTGAAAAATTAATAAATAAAAAAGAAAAGGAAACGTAAATCAGAAAAGACACAGAAAAAGAAGGCATTTGAATTGAGATTTCAAGCGAAGGTATGCTCAAGGAGAACAATAAGAAATGATAACATAAATACAAATTAGGTGAATATGTGTACAGTAATGAGATGCAAATTTGAAATTTTATGGAATAATGAATAATATGATATAAAGAAACCGAACATAGAAGAACGTGGGATAAAAAACAGGAAAAGTAGAAGGGAAAGCGGAAGGAAATGAGAAAAAGTGGAAGAGGTTGTTTATAGGAAATATTTTTTTGCAATAGCTTTGGAAATACACTCGATTAGGGTTAATCATTTTAATGGTGTGAAGCGATATATTTTTCCGTATATGTTTCGTATATTATTTTTGCTTTAAAAATAAACGGAATCCGTTGAAAACTAGCTGAGTTCAGAACTTTTGAAAATGGACAACATTCGTGACGCTTTCGATGCTTTCGGTTTTACAATTTGTACCCCTATATATGTTGCCGTAAGACATAATTCTTCGTCAAAAACGCACTAATCGATGTGCTCAAGTCTGTTGAAAGAAATATAAAAAAAATCGTATAATCAATTCATAAATGTTTGATATTAGTTGTATTTACCAGAAAATTGAACTTTGCAGTAACAGTTAATAATTTCAGCCTTGTTAAATGTTTAAAATAAACAAAGCAGAAAGAATTTTTATTTTCCGAAGGTATCGTCAGAATCCTTGGTCAAGTATATGAATATGAAAATTGTTTGTATTTCATGATGCTGTAAGGAGACGGAGTTTAACCGGAGAAAGGCCGGAATCCTCAATCGGCAAAGATGCCCCTTTTGCAAATTGTTATGAACCATTAGGATGATCGAGATGCTGTAAGAAGTGACTAGTTTGTAATAACATGTATCGTGTGTTGCACGGCTTGAAGGAAGAAGGTGTTTCCGTTCTCGTATCAACCGTCTTCTTTAAGACGTTACATATTTGTTAATGAAGTGTTATGAATTTTTTAAAAGACTGGTTGCTGTAGTTGCAAATTTCGTTCAATTATCGCACAAATGCTTCATGGTCCAGATAGCACGAAATAACCGCTCTGACATAGATTTTTTGCACGTTGTGGATTGGGATAACTGGAAAAATTATTTTCCGTTATGCCATTCTCCAACGCACGTAAAAAAGAGGATGGGCTACGCTGCTCACAGTTTGCCGATATATAAGCGAAATTTGAGCGCGAAAGCGCATTATTTTATCGTCAACTGTGTACCTGGCAACAAATGTATCATCATTGAGATGGCACCAGAGGCAAGCGACAAAGGAGCCAGGAAATTTGTCTCAACAGGTCAAACCTCGTAAGGAGAAACATTTTCGGTTGCTCCCCGGATGGCGGATTACAACAAACGTTCTACTATTACACTTGCCGCAAGGTTCAGACTGCCGTACGTTTGCTGCTCCAAGTAAATTGTTACATTCCCCTTATCAACCTATTGTTGCCTTATGAAGGCAACAATATAACATGTATCGTGTGTTGCACGGCTTAAAGGAAGAAGATGTTTCCGTTCTTGCCTTCGTTCTCGAAGACGGTTGTTCTTTAAGACGTTTCATATTTGTTAATGAAGTGTTATGAATTTTTTAAAACTGACTCAGCGCCGTGAGCAGAACTGGCTGAACTTTTCTGTTTGGAATCGGATTTGTTTCGCATATACCGCTTGTGATGCACAGTGTTAATGAATCGTAATATACATCACACTGCTGGGCAATTGCAGCAGCATCAAACTGTAATCAAAGTTGTAATTTAGTAATAACCATTCATTATGCTCTTCCAAATATATTTAGCAGCCTTGAAAAAGACTGGTTGCTGTAGTTGCAAATTTCGTTCAATTATAGCATAAATGCTTCATGGTCCAGATAGCGCGCAATATTCGCTCTGACATAGATTTTTTGCACGTTGTGGATTGGGATAACTGAAAAAATAGATATGACTAAAGTCGCATGGAAGCAGATCGTGCATGTTTTATGCTGCCGACGGTAGACACGAGTATAAAGGTGGAAATTGTGATGTCGAACTATAACCGTTTTGTTTTAAGACGCAATAGCGTAAGTGCTGCATTTCTGTTATCTGCTGCCATCCAGCAGTCCGTGTGGTATCGGCACAATCATGGAATGGATTATACATAAAACACAAAGCGCGCATTCTTAGTCAACTAGATATATTCTGTCGACCTTGTTAGGGAAAGAAGCATTGTGCGACCAATCAGAGGTCGACATTTGCGTTTCGACAAGGCTTGACAATTTTCAATAGTACAACAGTTCGAACAATCAGATTACAACTTTCTCCATTTGGACGGGTGCTTGGTTGATTTTCCAATCGCTTACTGCAAAAATGACGAAAATCGGTTGGAAACTGACTGAGCCTACAACGGTTGAAAATGGACAATTTTTGTGACGCTCTCGATGTTTTTGGTTTTTGAAATTGGATCCCTGTAATGAAACTGGCCCCCTGTGTATGTTGCCGTAAGACGTAATTCTACGTCAAAAGTAATAAAAGTTTAAGAAAAGTGTTAAATACTATATAATAAGAAATAGGTAAAGAAAGTGGAAGAGAAAATGCGAGGCAATGTAGTAAAACATCGAAGATATGAAAATATAAGACGGGAAAGAAGAGTTCAAAATGTTGTAAGGGAGGGGGGGAGGCAGGAAAAAAGCATAAATAAAAAATGAAAGCAGCGAAAAATTATAAACAGGAAATTAGAAAAGTTAAAGGTAAACGAAATGGAAAACCACCATCCAATAGATAAAAGAAAACATTGAACTCAAGAAATGGAATATAGAGCAAAGAAATGCATGTAACATGGGGAAGGAACAAGAAAATGAAAAAGAGAAAAAGAGAAACAGGAAAATGAAAAATAAAGTTGAAATAAGAAAGGGTAAAAAAAGGACCAGCGTAGCCGGAAGGCTACAGAGTTCGCTCTGTCCAGCGGATGGTCGTGGGTTCGAATCTTAGTAGAACCAGGCCATACGATGTCAGAAAGCACTTGAACTTGAACATGGGTTTCATCTCAGGCTCCCCACCAGTTACCCTTCTTTTACGCCGAAATCTACAATACCTTTGCATGACTTCCTCTTAACAAAAATAAATCCCTCTTATCAATAAAACTGTCCAGAAGCACTCACGACGAAACTTCTCCAGGGAATTATAATTGGTGATATTTGGCAGGAGGAACGGGGCTCGGTATAGTAGAACGATAAGCGTGTAAAAGAAAAGGGTAACATCACATTACACACAAGCACTGATAAAAAATAATAATAAGCATGCCACAACAAGAAAAGTACATAATAAATCAGATACAAAAAGACTTAAAAAAGAAAAATGAAAATGGAAAACAAAACAAACAAAAAAATTAGTAAGCGAAAATCATAAATGAAAATGAAAAAGAAAAGAGCAAGGGTAAAATAAAAAAATACTGCAATTAAGGACTGGAAAATAGAACAAAGAAATGTGTGAATGAAAAATTATAACATAAATGTTAATTAAACCAAAATAAGTATAAATACCAAAATTTAAAATGAAACAGAATCAGAAGAGGATGAAAAAAATGGAATAAAAGAGGAAAAGATACTAATAAATTATAAAGGGAAATGGAAAAATGGGAAATATGAGGTGGGGATTAATAAAGGTAGAGAAATAATAGAAACGGTAAGTAGGAACACAGAATGGTGAAAATAGGAAAAAAACTGTGAAAAATTAAAAAAAAAAACAAAAAGGGAAGAGCAACTGGGAAATGGCACAGTGAAGAATCGAAGAAAATGGTGGATTTAAGAACACTAGTAAAGATAGGCCAAAAGAAAGCATTAAGCATTAAGTAACATAATGTAAAATTAGGTGAAAATTTGTGTAATAAGAAAATCAATACTGAATTTAATAGAACGAATAGTTTTGACATATGGTTAAAACTAACTGCGCAAATTGGATTAAGAATTAACTGTTTTCGCTCTGTGAAGTAGATTTATTAGAAATAATTCATCAATCGGTTTGCATTCGATGCTGTAACCAACCGTCGTGTGTAACGATAGCTGTAATCATATAATTTTCCATCCCCATTTCCTACACGGCCTGCCTTCCAAAGCTATAATTCTGCCCTTGAAAAGCAAATTCGTCTCTCCGCGATATAGCGTAAACGCTCCTCCAAAGCAATAATAACGCTTATTACATTTGCCTCACATATCATCGCAAAACAGCGCGTTTATACTATTAGTTTTCCGCGTCCCGAGAGAACTTAACCGCACATGAAAGCCAAACTCGTGCCGCCGCGTTGTCGAGCGCTTATTGGCTACGCTGGTTAAGGTAACGAGTTAACGTCCAGCCTTGCCTGGCCGCTGGCTACCAAAACGCTTGGTGGTGGAGTGTACTTGCGGCGAAAGGCCAAGCTCGGTATAATCAGTTCAAAATTATACGCTTCTCCGCAGCTGAAAACCATCAAAGCGACGCGACCATCATCGATCGATTTGCTTTCGCGAACTGGGCTGACTCAGCGGCTGACCACATGATGATTACCAATTTTATTGGCTCTGGCGGCTGTAGCGGCGCGATGCTTCAAATGGATTCAACGAGCGATCGATCGATCGGGTTCTCCTGTGTTTCGCCAAAACCGATCAGTTGTGAAGAGCGCGAACTAAATATGTAAATCACGATTCTTCATTCTTCGCTTTATCGGTGTCCGGTTGTTGTGGGAGAAAAGTGTTGGTTCACTCTGCACCTTCGGCGCGAGGATAGCGCTTTCTAGATATGATGAGCAATCTAGTTCTGGATCATAATTGTTAGGCGCCTCGAATAAATATAGTTAGACTCGCCTCGGCGGAATCGGGATCGAAATTAACCTTTTAGGTGCCTTTCACGATCGCGCGCAATAAAAAAATTGCTACTGTTTTCCGCCTTGAGTAATACACATTCGTCAGCTAGAGTCGGATTTAGGCTCATTTATTATTAAGTGAAATGTAGCAGGAAAAAAATCAATGAAGACCCTGGCAAAAACTTAATCGCTCGTTCCCGAGTTCGAAACTATTAATGCCAGTGATTAGTTGGTGAAAATATACCGTCGGACTGAGGTCAAAGAGCTGCCTTCTGCTGGGGTTAATTTCGAGCTTGCCTGCCACGACAACTGTCCTGCGCTAGTGGCAACGCAGCAGTTTCTTCCAACAGTCTAGCGTACAGCAGCTGCAAAGGCCATGTCCAGCACATTCTCACCTCTAAAAGGCTCAAATAAACACATAACAATAATATAATTGAATAGATAATTATCAATTAACACCCACACGGAGCAGATCACGACGCAGCAGACCGACCGGGTGGTAAACCAGGAGACTTCTGCCTAGTTTTAATGAATGAGCACCACCAGTCAGTATGAAACACAGCACAGCACGCTTCACAACGACGACGACGGTGCGACGACGAACGACGCGACACGGTTATCTTCGCGAATAATGTGAAGAACGTTGTTACAAGCGCTTTACATCACCACAGCTCCTTGTTGATATTTCGTTTCGGTGGTGGGCGGAACGCGAGAATGCGCCTCGGAATCTAAATCGCCAACAAGCGACGAACCCGGGAAACACATTTTGGTCTTGGTTGACTTTGCTGTCTGGTTGTGGTTTTGTTTGTTTGTTAGTTCGTTTATTTGTTTGCTTCTTTGGCATTTAAAAGCCAAGTCGGTTCGCTGCTTTGGCCGGTGAGTTCGGAACCGCGCTCTGGGGTGTCCACTGGTTGTGTTTACGCTGGAAAACCCGATTGCTAGTCTCCTTGAATGGCATAAGGTAAATTGTGGAAAGAGCGAGGTGTGCCTAGTGTCATCACACACAGAGGGTACAGCTCATCTAACCGTCCCCTAAATGATATACACGTGCTAAAGCAGACTAATTATGATTTAAATGTTCTGCCCTGTAAAAAAAACCGTATGTAAACAAATCGAAGTAAATTATAAACCGTTTTCTGGTTCATTCATTAAACATATTTATGTGATAATGCATTTTTCTATGTCACTTTGACCTTTTGGGGACTTGACGAATTATTCTTGTTAATGGAAGGATAAATTACACAACACATTTGAGCGTTTGATGAAACACAATTAAAATTTCTAAATATATACCAAAATTTATTAAAATTATCAAGGCACTGTAAAATAATAGAAAATGCCAAAAATTTATCTCAACGAGAAGAAATTTTACATTAGGTTAGAGCGCCAAGAGTCGAAACAGAAAACAAATGTTTTGAATTGGAATGAGATAAATCAGTGAGCAGCAGATCACTAACCTACAAGCCAATTGTCGTACATTGGAATCTTGGCTCGGAAAAAATTATTAGTATCAACAGGATCGCAGCGCTAGCCCCGAATTATCCTGTATATTTAATAGATAGCTGCGAAATCTGTGTCCAATAAACAAAAAGATCATTCTTAAAAAATGAAGTTTTTAAAATGAGCTGTTTCTGATGAATATTTTTTGTATTTTTTAACTTGTAGATATTGGAAAAAATTTGCGATTCGAATCCCTTAACGTTTCGCTCGCATGTGAGATGGAGACAAAAATATCCTCTACGATGCCAGCTGAAAATGATTCTCGTATGGTGTTTTCATGAACTTTTAGACCGAATATCCTTGATGATCTTCTTGTGCGAAGTTCTCTGGCGATTTTTCATGGCATTGAGCGGTGAGTGAACTTTTTTTATCATGATTATTCCAACACTGCTAGTGAGAATACACAGAGGTACACCGCGGTGTGCTCTGCTGACATGAATTCGATAGCATTTAAGAGTAAACATGCGTGATGGGCGCCTGGATTTATATTCAGTTTCGAGATGCACAGCAAACAACGCAATTTACTTTTCTATCTAGATGCTCCCCTTATTTGATATATGCTAAGAGACTTAGAGTAAAAGTACTGCAGTGAGCTCTGTTGTGTGGTTGTTGAGCGCAATGCCTTTCGTGTGAGAGACCTCACACCAGTTTATTAACTTTGTGGAGAGATATTTCAGATTTCAGCGGGGTGTTTTTTTGCAAGCTACTCAGATACACACGATCCACTGCTCTCTTCAAGCAAGTAGGTTGCAATACCCACCAGTATGAGAGCAGTTATTTTCGCAGTGGAAGATATTCTCCTACACGATAATCTCTGAGGGGAAACTACAAACCTAGCTATAAGAGATTACAGGAGATTGTAGAATGCCATAGATAAAAAGGTTTCGACAGCCCTCGCCGCAATGCGATGTTTTAGTGTACATTTTTTCTGCAAAAAAAATCGGTCTTCAAAAAAAAATTGATATATTAATCATATTTATGTTATTTGCTGGAGAATAAATACCGTGACTGCGGGTAATTCCACGCAGCACTTTTTTCCGCTCACTTATCTTAAAAAACTATTTTTCAACAGTAAATTTCACTAAAACACAGTTATTTTTTTGGCTTCACCATGTGCATAGCATAACCTGCTATCGTAGTACAGAAATTGGGTATATTTAAGTAAAATTTACTGTTGAAAAACAGCTTTTTAAGCTGAATGCGCGGGAAAATGTGATGCGCGGAATTACCCGCAGTCACGGTAACTCACAAAAAGCGTATTTTCTTAAAAAAAAAAACTAAAATTTTCCCAACTTGATATTTTAATATCTTAAAAACGGATGCATGTAGCAAATTAGTCGCCAGGAGTTTTTCGATTTACAATTACTATTAAAATCAGATGGCATCAATGGAACTTGACTTTTGTGAGTAATGTTGAAATAAAAAAAAAATCATTGAAACCTTGCTTTTAAGGAACAATTTGTCTTACCTTTCTCCAACCTAGAGTTTTTCAAAAAAATTCCTGTATGGACTTCCTTACTGCGACCAGAATCGTTGATCTATTGTGGGACATGGTCGGGTGTTTGCTCTATCCCGCATTTCTATTATTAGCAATATCGCTATTGAGAAGTGGCATGCTTACTATTGTTTTATCTGTATTACGTTTCGTATGTACTTCCCTAGATGAGCTTCGTCGTGCGCCCAGGCCTGGTTTATCGATGAGAGAGACTTACTTTTGTTAATAGGAAGTCATACAAAAGTGTTATAGAATTCAGCGTAAAAGGAAAACCTGAGAAAATTTCATGTTTAGGAGCTTTTTGACATCGAATGATCTGCTACTAACTCTCCCAACTGGTCTCAAGGTACGATGCTGGCCTGTTATGTTCAAATCCCGGTTCGGGAGAGACTGGCTACGCAGCAAGCAAGTCAAGTTTCAACAAAAAAATAATTTTCCTTTTTACCTTCGTTTTACTAAACAAAGGTTATAAAATCGATCTAAAACGCAAAATAGATACAAGACCCAAAGGGCCGAACCGTATATACCACTCGACTCAGCTCGACGAACTGAGCAATGTCTGTTCGTGTGCATGTGTGTGTGTGTATGTGTGTTGTCAGTATGTATGTGCCGCAAAATACTAACGCACCTTTCTTACAGAACGCAATATTCGATTAGATTTCGAGATATTGATCAAAGAGTATATTTTATATAGGATATTTAACTTTATACACCAAATAAATCTGTTGAGGGCCAAGTGTTGTATACCAATCGACTTAGTTCAACTAAATGAACACTAGCTAGATATATGTGTATGTGTGTATAGGTGTAAATATGTTGTTTATCTGTGTGGTATATCAAAATGGAACAAAGATAAAAATCATACTTAGCGAGTTTTTTTATTAGTTGCTTGCATGTTAGAATATTTAAATCAGAATGTTTAAACATAAGATATTGTACATTTTGGATCATTTCTCTCTCTATCTTTCTTTTTTTTTCTATCTCCCTTCCTCTCTTTTTCTCTCGCTCTCTCTTTTTCCAACCGCTATTCATTTCTCAAAAGAAACTAAGAGTAAAAGACATCTTTGCTGTGTTTCATACTCTGTGTAGTGCGTCCCAACTGGTGTAAATTTATGAACCTTTTGTTTTTAGAAGCTCTTTACTAACAGTTTTCAATATATTTCAGAGGGAACCGGAATGCTTATTTAAGTTCGCTTCTTACTCACCTGATACACTACGCTTTTGTGTATTATAAATATTGCTTTCTAATATAAAAGTCAGTGCAAACAGAGTATCCATGTTATCCCACTTCTCGTTGTTGCAGCCAGTTTTATAAAGTTCTGAAATTGTTTTGGATCTTACCATACAGCCTAGGCCTTTAAAAAGAGTAACGTTCTCAAATACACTTTAAAAAGCCAGAATCCTTAAGTCTTGCGAAAAACCTTCATTCAAATCATACATGTGAAATAGAACTAAACTGACAACTTTCAAAAGTAGTTATATGAATTTCAATGAAATATCTTAGCATTCGATCCTCACAGAATTTATCAAGATTTTTGTTGATTTCTTGAAATAATCACACATATGATTCAAGTAACCTTTATACGGTAACAAAGCATTTAACGCGTTCCTGTATAATTCTGAACTATAATTCTCGAGAGCAAGTTTGTAGAACTTTGCTGCAATTCGTAGGAAATATTTGATGCTAATTCATAATCTACAATCACTATGTTCTTTTCTAGATTTAGGGATTTTTGAAAACGAAACCGTTGTGGTATTTAAGCTTGGATTATGAGGAATTATATCAATAGTATTGCAATGACAAACATATTAGCTGTTCTAGAATAAAATCTGCATCATTGTTATCTTAATTGTTTCCGGGTGTTCGATTATGTCAAAAATTTATAAATTGTTTGGGGTCGAAAAAATACAACGCAGACTCCAGTGATGACATTCACAATATTTGCGAAATCCACGTCGAGGTTTGATTCAATGATCGTATTTGGTTCATCCTCTGGAAAACTATTTTTTAAATTAAATTTTAAACGAACTATGGTTTACTGGCATAATAAGTTTATGTGTAGTAATAGTGTAGTAAGGTTTTTGCACTGCTGGGTGGATTATTTCAGGATTATTCAAACCGTGGGTCATTTTCGTGATTTTCGTATATCAACGACGGCCACTCGTTCATCCCTATTAACACCGTCTACAACCGAAAAATCTTATAATACTAGTACAAAACATCACTGTGATATCATCATCGGTCCAATACATTAAAAATACGCTAGAGCATTAATTGCGTTATGACCAACAAACATTCATTATCCAGAATTCAATTTTAATCAAAAGTTGCATGTGGAGGTTTTCGGGAACAATAAATATTTATGTGATAGATTGGTACCATCCCTACTCTGGAAAGGAGGAGCCCATACAAATAAAACATAAATTTTTGAATAACTCGGGAACTAATCAAACAAATGGAACCAAAGTTGGCATGGTGACGTTTTTGAGACCAAAAAATATTTCTGTGGTAACTTGACACCCCTCCCTCCTCTGGAAGGGAGGGCTCTCATACAAGTAAAACACAAGTTTCGGCATAACTCCTAAACTAATCAAGCAAATGGTACCGAATTTGGCGTATGGATGTTGCTTTATCTTGCAAATGAAACAGATCTTTCAACCAGTTTTCCGGAAAACAATCTTAAATGATCGAGATGATGTACCGCAGCCAAATATCGACGCTATTTTTGAATCAATCCAAGATGGAAACTACTGGTTTTTGAAAAACAGTTGTAATTGGCCCATTACCACCCAGTATCGGTGTTTCTGGCCAGATTTCAGAATAATGTTCATATGCCAGAAACGGACGCCACATACCATTTTGAAATCCAAAATGGCGACTTCCGGTGTCTGGAAAACAGTTGAATGTGTCCAAATACTGGGGTATTTCCGGAATCGTTATGATGTGTAGAAGCCAAAAATCGACCTCAGAAATCTGTTCGAATTCTAAGATGGCTACATCCGGTTTTCAAAAAACAGCACAAAATGATCTTTTTACACCTCAGTCGGGTTTTTTTGGAACCAGAATGATACATAAGAGTAAAAAATTGTTTACAAACACCATTTTTAATTCTAAGATGGTGACTCCCGGTTTCTTGAATACAAAATGAATTTTTCCGAAACCAGAATGACGCCTAGAAGCCAGAAATGGACTTCGTATGCCATTTTGAAATCCAATGTGACGACTTCCGCTTTCTTAAAAACAGCCGTAAATGACCGAATACCACCCAATATGGGTACTTTCGTAAGCGGGATGGCGTTTAGAAGCCAAGAATCGGTCTAGGACACCATTTTGAATTCTAAAATGGCGACTCCCGGTTTACTTGAAAACAGCCCAAAATGAATGAATACTACCCAACATGGCTATTTACATAAACAACGTGATGTACGGAAGTCGAAAGGCGGGGATGCTATCATTCCGATGAAACCAATTTGTCTTTTGAGTTTGAACGTATCCAATAACTGATTCGTCATGCATTTGCAGACTATAAACAAATCGCAAGGCCAATCTTTGGATGTATGTAGAATTAATTTGAAATGTTCAAAATTATTGAAATGAAGAAAAAATGGGCGGGACAAAGTTTGCCGGGTCAGCTAATATAATAATCCCTTTGGATTGTTTAAAGCACATAGTAAAAATTTTGATAACCTGCAAGGCAACTGTAATTGACTCTTAACATTAAAAAAAAGTAAAGTTTTCCGAGAAATTCGATGAAATTATAAAATTTAAAATAAGAATGGCTACATTTGCCGAAAAATGAAAATTTAGTTTCCAAAATCATTAACCAGACAATGTGTGCAGTAGGGAAAGCGAAAAAAAGCGAACTGGGAATATGATACAGATTTGGAAAAAATATACCGCATCCCGAGTTTTCAAATACAAATATAATCTATCTGGTAACGCTTCCGGTCAAAAATATTTTTTTCTACGGGATCCCTTACTAAGCTTTGAATCAAATATTTTAAGAGATGACACCCCGTTAGGCATATAGACGCGAGGCATACGGACGCGAGGCATAGTACGCTAGGCATAATGGACGGCAGGCATACGGACACGAGGCATATGGACGCGAGGCCGAATAGACGCAAGGCCGAATGGACGCGAGGCCGAATGGACGCGAGGCCGAATGGACGCGAGGCCGAATGGACGCGAGGCCGAATGGACGCGAGGCCGAATGGATACAAGGCCGAAAGGACACAAGGCCAAGGGGAAGTGATGTGGAATATGTTATTATCGTCATCATCTACACAGCATTCGATAACATGTATTTCGCTTCAAAGTGTCATTTAGAAAGCAACACACTCGCGGCCTTCGGCCGACTCGCTGTTCGAGCGAATGCTGTCCTTACTCGCTACCGCTCGTTCGGACTTAACTAAGGGAAGAAAACTCTGTTTGAGTAGACCTAGCAAACCAGTAAATCAGTCGTTTGGGTGCGAGAGGCCGCCGCTTCCGACGGCGGGTCGGCGGCCGGCTCGGACTGCGGAAACCACGGCGGCTTAGTGCCGCCTCGTTTCCTTGCCCTCGATTATGCGTCTTCGCCGCATGATTTCAAGAAAGGTATCATACCCAACTTAAACTCTGTAGGAATATAATAACACCTGAACTACATTATTGGATCTCATGCGATCGTACAACATCGCATTCGGCCTCGCGTCCATTCGGCCTTGCGTCCATTCGGCCTTGGGTCCATTCGGTCTCGCGTCCATTCGGCTTCGCGTCCATTCGGCCTCGCGTCCATTCGGCCTCGCGTCCATTCGGCCTCGCGTCCGTTATGCCTTTTGGCAGTATGCCTCGTATCCATTATGCCTCGCATCCATTATGCCTCGCGTCTGTATGCCTAGCATACTATGCCTAACATCCATATGCCTAGCGTCCATATGCCTCGTGTCCCGTCCCCATTTTAAGAGTCCAAACGGTTTGTTTGATTGATGTGACGACCTCCGCAAAGTTGTAGAATATAATACTATCTCTCTAAATAAATATATACTCTGAAAACAATTTTTTTTTTCGAGAAAACTAGCAGTTATCGAATGAAGAACCTACCGAAATAAATACTTTAGCATTACACAATTACAGTTACAGCTTCCCTTGCAAAAAGGCCACCAAAAACGGTTGAAACGTCGGGCAATTTAAACAGATTTTCATATAATATAAATAAAAAGACTGAGAAAGCCAGATTAATCCTATATTAATTCATTTATTTGAAATCTGATTTTATTTTGAAATCTTTTTTTATATAAGCTACAAATAATAAGCTAAATAAGAGACTAAATGTTAATCTAATGTGATTTTTACAGTAACTTTTTTCCTGATCATCGACAATAATGCAGAAAAATTATACATATATTCTCATTTCGAATTTTGATTAAGAAGCAAATTGAGCATGAAAAGTCATTGTTTTGCATATTTAACGTCATTTTGTGAATAATATCTCTATTTGTAATAACCAGATTCCTATTATTTCTTCTCAAACTTTTTTCCCGAATATTACAAACATTTAATTGAAAAAATAAATCACATGTCATCGATTTGAATTTGGAATTTGAGGTGAATTAAACATTAAAAGTTATGTTTTTTCATGTTTGACGTTGTTTTGTGAATGATATTATAATTTTTAATATTACTTTGGCATCTGCGAACATTTTCATGTACAAAAATCTTACCAGAGCTAGTGTTATAAACCAAATTCACGATAATTTGAACAAATTTAACTTCACAACTGCCCATCGTCATCTCGCCCGTCGCCCGTCGATCATTGTTTTATTTATGAGTGGACTAATGAATCGCAGCTATAATTAGTAATTTGCTCAACTCTCCTGCTGGAAACTGTCAATACAGTTGTGCCCTGATAAATTATTCCTACACTCTAATTGTATTGACCAGAACCACGACCTGTCATGTAATGTCCGCATCCACTGCGCTACCATGTTGACCTCTCCAGTAGAAGTGTTTGATTACGCAATTGCCGCTGTCGCAGGACACACCACTGCAAGGCCAGCTGCAGAAATGGGAACGCTACAGTGCAGAGCAAACAACCACCGGCCTCGGATTTAACCAGCACTAAATCCCGAGCGTCAATGAAATATTTACCTTTTTTCTAATCTCTCCCCCAAGCTCGGCCCTTCGGGTCAAATTAACGGACCGATAATTTAGATGATGGTGCATCGTTTCAAATTACCTGCACTCTACCACTGCACCTAACCACCACCGACCGACCGACTAACCAACCAACCACCGAACATGCGGATCGGTACATATTTAATGACAACAAATAAATAAACTCCAATCCGAATATGCATCACAGCGCATTAGCGCTAATGGTCAATCGATCACCACATCCTGGGAATGTTTGGTTTATTGGTGCGATTATTGCAAAGCGTGAGTGTAATTCGATTGTGACGATAATCGAAAATAACTCGTTTAACCAATTCTGTGTACGGAAAACGAAATTGACAAATCTATTACCACAACAAACCTATCTAATGTTGAAAAAATGCCTCTAGCATGTCAATCGTCGACAACAACAAGGGCGATGCATTTCAGCTGATTAAAACCGAAATTGAATAATTTTAATTACGTTCTGTGTTGTTATCATGTGCTCTCAATAGCTTACATTAATTATCGGAACTCATTCGTTCGTCCCAGTAGAACAAGCTGTCCGGATCTGATACGTACGAATGTTGTCCTCAAACCAAGCACTGACCCAAAATAATGTGGATGAGAAGCCGTTCTTCGTAGCTGCAGACA
Source organism: Wyeomyia smithii (assembly GCF_029784165.1). Taxonomy (NCBI): domain Eukaryota; kingdom Metazoa; phylum Arthropoda; class Insecta; order Diptera; family Culicidae; genus Wyeomyia; species Wyeomyia smithii. Next base: position 279,212,027 of record NC_073695.1, read on the forward strand.
GAGCGCATAAATTATGAGTTCACAAGTTTGTTCATACACACTACATCGAGAGGCACACGCTCTTATTCTTCGACTCACCTTGAACTGGACAGTATCCTGTATGAGGCTGCGAGTGTCGAACAAGCGAAGTTCGTCCCACACAGAAGGGATGAATAACCAAAGTGGCTACCGACCCGTGGTGTGTAAGCTAGCTGTCTAGCTGGGGAATGCAAATTTGAGCCCTTGTACTCTCCCGGCATGCACGATGGCAATGTCGGGAACGCAACGTAAGGTATGCTACTGTTATGCGTTTCAAGTTTCAGTATGCCGTCAGGCAGAATTTTCTAAATTTAGGTACGAAAGTGACCCGTCAAAGTTTGGTATCCGGGGAGATTATTAACCATCAATCTTTAAGAAAACTTTTTAGTTAAAACAATGATTTTATATCTTCTCTTTTAGCAGTGAATAGAGAAGAGTAAAAATTGAGAAATAATTAGTTATAGTTTTTCTAATAAAATAATACCTATATGACGTACGCTGAAGCATAATTGAGCTAAACATTTTATTGCCGTTTAGAATTACCAGTTGCATATAAATCAATTAAATATCAATGCTCTACAATGCTGCCACAACATACGAAGCATAACCATGGAATTACATGTTGTTCAATTTCAATAATCAGACTTCATTCTGAACGATAGCTGTAGCGTTTCCTACCCTACGTCGATTAAGCATCCTGTCTACGATGCTATTGTCCTCGACGTTATTGCAACGAATGGTACCAACCGTGGCGCGGTATAGTTTCTAACTTCGTGCCGGTTGCTAATGTGTTTTATTGTCATATTCCATTTCAATTAAATTCCCTGAAAGGTTGTAATCCCATCGTCATATTTACAAATGCACTCGACACCGTCGAACGCGGGATGTTTCTCGTACTCGTACAGATGATACCGTACGTAGAACTGCGAAACGTTTGCTAAGGACTTGAAAACGGACGGAACTGCACTTGCATTGACATGAAGCGGAAGGCAAAACGTGCTTTTATGTAGCTAAACATAGGAACACAAACGAACAAGGTAGGTTCAGACCGAAATTACTTGCTAAAAGCCAGACAATGAATTGGTGTGAAAAGTGGCGATACTTTTAGTGCTTCATCAAGTTCCCACCCTGTTGCCCGCATGCCGTAATGTAGAGGAAATGGAAAATCCCTATGACATTTTGCTTGGCAAAATGCAACTAAGCAGCACAATAATCGTACACGTGTGTACCTCCGCGAGAGGTTGTGCCGCTCGATTTCCTGACGGCAGTTCACGGGCGCTTCAAGGTGATTGCGATAATCCTTGCGTAGCTTTCGCACGTTCGCGGGACGGCATGTGGCGTGGGGAAATAGTGCTGCAGTTTCCGCTATTTATCTGTAAGTTCATTCCAATTTTACCAACTGCAATTGTAGGCTTTTTATAGTGGATTCCAGAGTCAGCTGTATGGCTTCATCGCAAGTCGAGAGAGCAGCGCTTCGGGTTGCAAAGTGCATTAGTGTGTTCTCTGCTATAGTAATTGAGCGTGAAATTGACGTGCATTCTGACCTGCAATAATTTGATTGCGAAGCCAATTTGCATCAACTCTAGATCAGTAGGGCTAGCGCGAAATTCACGATGGAACGATAATAACTGGTTGTTGTGTTCTGATCTTGTTCGAGTTGCTGAAAAATTAGGTCGAACAAAATAATGTTTACTGTTATCATGTCTAGCTATGAAAGGGATGTGATAAAGCTTTCATAAAAATTTCAAATTACAGAGCCATAAAATTAATTTAAAATTGAAAATTATTGATTTGTTTTTTTCAATGTGGCAATTCAAAGATTTGTTATTTTACTGATATCCGCTGACGCTGATATAAGTTTAAAAAATAAGCATTTTAAATTGCAAGGTCGGCATGAATCTTGAGCAAGGTTAGACCGGCTATCGTATGACGCATTTACAAATAGGACTAACAAATTTCATTAAGCCATTCGTACCGACAAGTTCAATTTAGTGTTATACCATGTCAAAAAAATTTTGTTCTTGAGCTATAGCGTCATAGAAATAAAAATTTGTGTGCACTTACCACCGACTTGCCACGAAAACCGACTTTGGCAACCATCCAAACTTGTGCGAATAACATGTTCATATTTTAACTGGCGATATCGCTGCTGCTAGCAAAGTGCTATGAACGGCAGCTCACCATTACCATTCGCAAGAAGCATCGGATAGAAGGTCGTACGATTGAATTAGCACTATAAATGTCTTATTAATCGACAATATGAAACGAGATTCGAGCAGTTGAAAAAGCAAATAAAATGAGTACTAAAATGACACAGATTTAACTTGAAAGTTTTGTGAGTTGTACAAGTTTGTGATTAGTACAAGTTTCGTCCTTTTTTATTAGAATTTCAATCATGTTACTGTCGATTCTCGAAACGGTAATAAAATTCATACAGAATGAAAGATTCTATCCGATTTACAATCATTTTTACTCAACTTGCTTCACCGGTGTGTACAGCTGTGCATACGAAGTTAATGAAAGTTAAATTTTCATTATCACAATATTTGGATATAGTGAAACGAAGCGAGCAATATGTTTGTTGGTTTAGCAGCTTGTAACGGAACCCAGAGGACTGGTGTTGTGAGTACGATTTGGTATGTTGTAGAGTCTGGTAGGTTGTAAACCGGCATGAACGCGGGTCCTCGCGGGTTTACTTTTACCTCCCGATCAGAACGGTACGGGTACTACGTAATGCCTGTTGGTTCAACTGCTAGTCCGACCTGTCCAGACTGTGGCAGTTGGTTAAAATATTGAATTAATTTCGTCTGTGCTGAACCAACATCAACAAGCCTCGCGGCGACCTGTCAAGCGAATGATTGCTAAGCTTGCTGGCTGTAATTTGTGGATTGTGGGCAGTCATCAGTGTGCCGGGGCAATGGTTTGCCAGTTGATTTAGAGGTGGTTGGGGACGTTTGGCGCATTGCAATATGTTGCAGTCTCGTTCGGAGTTTTGGGCTTTGAGTCGGTGTTCAATCAGAGTGAATCTACTTGGGCTTTTTCTAGAATATAGAAGAAACGGATCAATCGTAGAAAATTGTTCAAAAAAAAAATAACACTTGTATTATTGACTACTTTTTCGTTGCCTGCCATTTTATATTATTTTTTTGCAGTGTCACTTATTGAGAAGCAAGCTGCTATGTGTTGTAGGGCTTGTCTTCTTCCAGACTTACTTTTCTATAATCTTTTTTATTGACCTTATCATCGCCGCAAGCAAGTTACTAAAGCATATTAATGCTATCGGCTGATCGAATTTTCGATGGCTCAGATCAGAGTTTTTCTGTCTGAAGTAGTAACTGTGCGGAGGAGTCGGTGAATAAATCAATGCTTAGAGTACTTTGACATCGAATGGTCTCCGATTCTACTGCGGTTCGAACCCATGACCTACAAAACACAAACGAAATTGCAAAAAAAAATTGTTTAAAAAAATGCAATTAGACAACTTATCAATTCCAATACAATCACCTCAATAGATTTGTGAATAGGTGACAAAATTTATTTATCAAATGAAAACGGAGCGAAACTCGATCCATTCTATGTAGGACCATGCACTGTAACAGAAGTTAATGATTTAAATTGTACAGTTAAGAATGACAACACAAAATATACAGACAATCATTCACAAAAACCGAGTTCTCAAAGCCCTAAGCAAAACAAAAAACAAATAAAAAACAAAAAGTCGGAATTGTATCAAGTAAAATTTTCTATTCATTACATTATTCTTTTTGAAAGGGGAGATGTAAAATGCATTACATATAACTTTCATAAATCCATAAAACTTTGACCACATAAGCAAAGATCGATTCTACCTCGACGAGCGAGCGAAAACAAATGCGCTGATCGATGTGCTAATAATCAAACAAGCATTGACACAAAATTGTCACGCCAATGCACAATGGTCCAGAAACCAAAGTTAGGGGGAAATTTGGGTCTAGAGCTCTATAGCAATATTTAAGAAAACAACTTTCTTCTACAAAGTAGTTGCATATGATAAAGTGCTGATTAAAAAATTATCAAAAAATAGGGTGACCAAAATTTTCAATGCAATCAAGTATCTAACTTTTTTATCTTTGTAGATAGAAATCTATCTTTGAAAACAACCGATTTATATTGAAAAAACACATTTTGCGCTCTAACTTTTTTATTTCAAGTTTCACCTCCAAACTGTTCTGGACGACTTTTAGAACTTCTTAAGAGAAACGATTTGCAATGCTGATATTGAAGATATCTCAATTCTACTCAAATTATTTATGTTTTTCATCAAAACATATGGGCCATTCCATACGAAGTGACCACGAAAAAGCACAAACTTGGACACGACCATCACAGATTTTGCTCAAAGTTGGGAGAATTATTCATCTACTGTCACTTTGGAAAAATCCCAAATTTGATGTCGATTGGAATACCCCCCGCTCTGTGGGACACCAAAATTGGGATTTTTCCAAAAAAACAGTAGATGAATAATTCCCCAAAAATCTGTGATGGTCGTGTCCAAGTGGCATGTACACTGCGTATGGAATGACCCATATTCATTTTTCATTTCTTTGTTAGTCTTTTTGGGGCAAACATAAAAAATATCTCTTGGTCTAATTTTGAAGGGCATACTTGACTCTATAAATGGAGAAATGTTTAAAAATATGTTATTTTTTAAATTTGAGTTAATGCAATTTGAACACATGACAAAAATTACAATAGTTTTTTATACACTAAGGTCGCTTTTTACGCGGTTTTTTACGCTGGTTTTTTTATGCGGCTTTTTTACGCGGATTCCGGAATTTACGCGGTTTTTCTACGCGAATTCCGGAATTTACGCGGTTTTTTTACGCGGATTCCGGAATTCACGCGTTATTTTCACGTGGATTTCGGTTTTCCTACACTCGGAATGCAGAATTAACGCAGGTTTTTTACGCGGATTCCGGAAATTATGCGATTTTTTTCACGCGGATTCCGGAATTAACGCGGCATTTTTTTTGCGCGCATTTCGGTTTCCCTTCACTAGGAATACAGAATTAACGCAGGTTTTTTCCACGCGGATTTCGGAATGTACCCGGTTATTTTTACGCGGATTCCGAAATTTACGCGTTTTTACGCGTTTTTTTACGCGGCACGTATCCCCCTCGTAAAAAGCGACTTTAGTGTATTATGCTCACAAAAACGCACAGATTTATTTTTTTGGTATTTTTTTCTTATAACTAGAAGAAATTACCTTTAATTTGTTCCAAAAAGATTGAAAATCGATTAACTGGTTCTATCTACAAAGATAAAAAGGTTAGAAACTTGATTGCATCGAAAATTCTGGTCACCCTAATTTTTTGATAATATTTTAATAGGCACTTTATCATATAAAACAACTTTGCAGAAGAAAGTTTTTCTCTAAAATATTGCTATAGAGCTCTAGAGCCAAATCTCCCCCTCAAATTTGGTTTCTGGACCATTGTGCAATGTGACTTCTCTTTTCGACTCATTATTTGAATGCAAATCACATCAGCTTATGTTGCGTATTCAAATGTAATGCAAGAAAAATATAATTTATAAACCCAGATGATAATACGAAAAATACAAACAATAATTCACAAAAATTGAGTTATTAAATCTTGTTTCATTTCAAACACGAATTAAAAAAAACACTACAAGAAAAAACAAAAAGCCGAATTTGCATGAAGTAAAACAATTCATTACATTATTTCTTTTGAAAGGGGAGGTGTGACATGCATTACATATAACTTTCATAAATCAATAAAACTGTAACCAAAATTACTGAAAACACACAACAAGCAATTACGCATCTCATAAGCATCGATGGAATCTACCTGAACGGGTCAACGAAAACCGAATGCGCTGATCGATATGCTAATATTCAAACAAGCATGCTGTCACCTTCATCGACACAAAATTGTCACGCCAATGTGACATCTCTTTTTGACTGATTAATTAAATGCAAATCACATTAGCTTTTGTTACAAGAACAAGTGTGATGCAACAAGAATATCGTTTATAAACCCCATCAGCTTATCAATAAACATGCTTTTGGTACAGTCCGAGTTTGAGCCAGCAGTGCGATACAATATTAGTCAGGTGCTGATTTCACAAGAAAGAACCGTCCTTGGATCCATACGATCCCCCTTCTGCCTTTCTTGGACAAATAGATTGGGATATCGCTGAGCATAGTCGTATGGACTTATATTTAGATGGGCTAGAGTTTTTTTTATAAATCGATGAAGGTATATGAATAATGACCAAAGATAGAGAAAAGTTGGCCTGTGGCATATCAGCCAGTAGCTAAAAGCCGCCTGAATGAAAAAATTTAAAAAAATGTTAGGGGGAACCTGTTTGGAACTAATTTCCATGTTTACAACGACTTATTTCACCCATCAACATTAAAGTTCTTTTAAGGCTGACAGTGCAGCTGCGAGAATGGGGGACTCAGCTCTGGAAGGTCGAAAAATAATGAATTTTCGTTATTCTTTTCAGATGTTTGGAGTAATGTTGATTTCGGGTATTCTGGCTATTTCTTAGGTATATGTGAAGATGTACAGTCAGGATTCTTTCGTAAAAAAACGTTCAGCAATTTTTTTTTTTCATGCAAAAATCACCATTCATAAATTCTGCCAAGATTGAAAAATCAACATCGAAAAACGGCTATTTAAGAAGTTAGAAAATCTATTTTTACGCGTAAAAAAAATCAGCTCAGTAGATGCTAATTAAAACCTACCATCAGTTGAAAACGGATGATTTCGAGAGGCAACCGCTTCCGACGGCGGGTCGGCTTCCGGCTCGGACTACGGTGGCTTTATGCCGCTCGGCTCATTACCCTCGATTCACTGCATGATTTATTGAAAAAGAGAAGGAGAGTGGAATCCAAGACACGACCGCATGGATTGGACTACGGTATTTTTATATTCCATTAAAACCATTAGAAGACTGAATTGTGACTCTAGTATTTTCTGCAATTTCATCTAACAGTGTGTTTCTAAGTGAGACATTAAAGCGCTATAAATCTTCATCTTCTATCTTCTATACCTATTAAAATGCAGTCCGGTCTGTCTGTCTGATCCATATAGGCTCGGAAACTACCGAACCGATCGACGTGAAAATTTGTATATAGGGGTTTTAGGGGCCGAAAAAGGTTCCTATGATGGGTTGAGACCCCTACTTCTTCTAGAAGGGAGGGCCCCCATACAAATGAAACACAAACTTCTGCACAACTCAAAAACCAACCAAGCAAATGAAACCAAATTTGGCATGTGGATGTTTTTAGGTGTAACAAATATGTCTATATTAGTTCGACACCCCTCCCTCTTCTGAATGGGAGGGGTTCCGAACGAATGAAACACAAATTTCTGCTTATCTCGAGAACTAACCAACTAAATGAAACCAAATTTGGCATGTGGATGTTTTTAGGTGTAACAAATAAGTCTATATTGGTTCGACACCCCACCCTCCGGTGTCTGGAAAATAGCCGAAAATGACCAAATAGCAACCAATATGAGTGTTTCTTTAACCAAATTGACGCTTGGAGGCCAGAAACTGTCTCCTAACGCCATTTTGAAATTAAATATGGCGACTTCCGGTGTCTGAAAAACAGCGGCAAATGACCAAATACCACCCAATATGGGTATTTCCGGGATTGTTATGATGCACTGAATCCACAAATCGACCACAGACAACATTTTTAATAGTAAGATTGTAAGAGCGACTTCCGGTGTCTGAAAAACAGCCTAATATGACCAAATACCACCCAATATGAGTATCTCCGGAACCAGGATGATACAAGGAGCTGAAAATTGACCTCAGACACCATTATGCAGATGGCAACTTCCGGTCTCTAAAAAACGGCCAAAAATTGCCGATTTTCATACAATATGAGTATCTTCGGAACCAGAAGGATACACAGGAGCTAGAATCGGTCACAGACACCATTTAGAATTCGAAGATGGTGACATCCGGTTTCTGAAAAACAGCCGAAAATGACTAAATAACACCCAAAATGGGTGTTTCTCAAACCAGAATTACCGTCAGGGGCCAGAAATTGTCTCTAAATGCCATTTTAAAATCCAAGATAGTGACTTACGGTTTCTGAAAAATAGCCTGAAGTGACCAAATACCACCCAATATGTATGGGTATTACCGGATCCAGAATGATCCAAGGATCTAAAAATTGACCTCAGACACCAGTTTGAATTGAAACGGCAACTTCTGGGAAACAGCCGAAAATAACCGAATACTACTACATATGGATATGTACGTAATCGAAATGATGTAAAGAAGCAAAGCATTGACTCTGGACACCATTTTGAATTCGAAGATGACCACTTTCAGTTTGTGGAAATCAACGAAAATAACTGAATACCACCCTATATGGGTATTTACGGAATAGAGGTGATGTACAAAAGCTAAAAGTCGAGGATGTTGTCATTCCGATAAAACCAATCATTTCAAACAATATAAACAAATCGCAAGAAATCAATGAATTTGAAATGTTTAAAATTATTACATTAAACACTAAAATAGGCGGGACGAAGTTTGCCGGGTCAGCTAATAATTATATATACTAATAGAATGGATCTTTTATACAAACGCTGTCATTTCAGAAAGACCTTTCTTCGTAGCTGCACTACCAAGACAATCATTTAATTTAACGAATTGGGTGAAATTTTCCTATCTTAGCAAAAAGCAAACTCAACGAGACTATCTTAAATTGGAAACCAGAACGATTCAAGCGTTTTTAATGAACGTTAATGAATAGAAAATACTAAATCATCGATAAACACCCGCTATAGCTACCCACACACGTACAATAGTAATCCATGCATACGAACGAATGAGAAATTTAATTCAATAACGTGCGCTTTTTTAACGACTAATAGTTGCCACCACCCGCCTTTTGCTGCTCCAGAAAGAACCGTCCGCTTTGCCGGTTAAGGGGTAATATCTACAAAATGCTCAAAAAAACAAGGCTTTTTTCATGAATTGTTCTAAAGGACATTTGAGATGTAAGTTATTCAAATAATATAACGTTGAATTAAGCAACTCTTGGAGAATAGAAAAAAAATATTGCTGCTTTTCTTACAAAATGGTGGCTGTGCAGCAATTGCCGTAAACCGTTGTTTTTTTTTAAGTTATTCCGCGGCGAACAGTATAAGTCGTGCCCAACTCCACCTATCACCAAAACAAAAATTTTCTCATTATCTACATAAGTGTCGCTAGTGAAGTACACATGATTATATTTTCAGAATTTTTCTTCGCAAAATGGCAGCGGTTTGAAAAAAATGTTCTTTTGCGACCAAAAAAATCGACTTTAATTGTTTATAACTTTTTTTTTTGTTAATCAATCGCCAAAATCGTTTGTACTTCACTACATAATCTAATGAAGAATCTACAGTTAAAATTTCGAGTCAATCGGACGTAAACTTTTTCAGTTCTACTGCTCGCCGATTTTGAAAACATGGTTTTGAGAAATTCGCGTTTGAAGTTTCAAAACGCTAATCTTAAACATCACAATAATAAAGCCTCTATTAATTTTTTAACCTTCAGTCAGCTATCCCTGTGCGGTCAAGTTGTCCTTCCTGGGCTCTATCTTCATTTTGTTCCTTTTTTATCTGATCTAAGGCTGCGCCTACCCTCTTTCGCGGTATCAGACATACGACGCTTAGTGACTTTGACGCGGTTGGCGTCCGATCCCACGCAAAACTCAAACTTGTCACTCATTTTTAAGTACTTTTGAGGATAACTCACAGTCAAAAAGTATCAAAAAATTCAAACAAAGAACGTACACCACGAGAACGGCTGATCGACTAAACAAATGGAAAATGTGAGTAAACACGTGCTGTAGAGACGTTGTAACGGTCGAAACTTGATTCAGCGACCTTCATACTTCACATTTGAAACACGATATCGATCATAGGAAACTTCTACTGGTTTACAAAGCCTCGAAATTAAAAACAAAAACAAGCATTGCCAAAATAAACGGAAAATGTTATTTTGAAGCATTAAAGTTGTTCGGTAAAAATTGATTGAAACGAATTTTGAGTTTAGATCAGTACTTGAACGATGTAGATTTTGATTCTAGGATAGTTTTAGCATGATTTAAGCCAATAAAAAAAAATTGGTAGATATTACCCCTTAACGCACGAATGAGAAATTCAACTCGATGGCGTGCGTATGATACCCGTAGAGTTTTGGAATTTAAATTATGGGGTGAAATGTTCGAATGGTACCTTATATACCAAGGTTTCGTCAGTTACTTGGAAAGAGGGAGGAGTTCAGAAGAATAGGGAATGTTGAGGAAAGAAAAAAAGTATCGAACTTCGACCAAAACAACAGCAACTACAAATCGTTTACAAAGTCATATCGGTTGTATCCGTTAGTGTCGGCTGTGCATGGGAAGAGAGGTAGTGATTGGTTGCTCGGTATGATTTAGACAACTGATGTTATTTCCCAACTTTTCAATAGTGTATCTCAAACAATAGGTTGTTTTTGTTACATAAATTTAACCGTAAAAGAATTCCTGATCGGTTGATGCCAAAGCCTCGATATTCTGAAAAGAAATGACTGATACAGAGCTCAAAACCTGACCACTTTTTTCTGGTTGAAATACTAGATTTTCAAATTCAGGCGCCTAACTTCGATATTAGTCCAACGTCAAAAATAATACAAAATAGCGACCTTATTAATAACCTCGCACGGGCGGAAACGTGTTATTAATTACTGGTTTACTAACTAAAGGAAAATTTCATCTTGAGCTTGAAAAAATTCGAAAATGCTTGAAACTTTTCAGAGTTGACTTTGAGCAAGAGCATTTAATTTGATTGTTAAAAAAGGTTTCGATGTTTTGCATCAATAAAAAAATAACACTAATCAACACAGGTTTTGCCCTAGAGCTCAAACTGGAAAATATAGAAGATTATAGCTTTTTAACCATTCTTGTGAATTTTTTTTTCTGAGCCAGCTCAGAAGAGCGTCAAAAGACCACAGAGGAATTGCTCACCGGTTCATCGCTTCTACGTCTCCTTACGGGAAAACTTCTTTTAATTCTCTAAACAACGAACACGAACTTCCGAGCTGGCTGAGGGCACCGAAATTCATGAAAACGGTTGAAAAACTATAATTTGTCATCTAATTTCAGTTTGAGCTCTAGGATAAACCTATCTTGAAAATTGGTATACAAAAGCGAAAAAAATGGTTGAAAATGATATTTTCAAATAATTTTAAGTAACATCTATTTGAAATTTCAACAAACAACTTGCTCATTTACTAAGCTGAACGATAATTAGTTTGGGTAAAAGTGCGTCAAAAGGCCGCAGAGTAATTTCTCGTCTGTGTTCACAGGAGGAATCATTTAGCCTGCATTTCGCAAGTTCACGTACTATGTTAATGTTCCACACAATTGAAAATTATCATTTTGAGTGAGTAGTAGTCAATCATAAAATCCTGTTACACAAATCAGTGCAAAGACTTTGCTTTGCCAGGGACTTGTGATAAGCACGAAGAGTCCCTGTAAGTGCAGGGAATTAAAACATCCGCACTGATTCTACTTTGGAAAGCGAATGTTTTATTAATTAACTTCAAACTTAATTCTACCCTACCAAAAAGAGTCGGTGAGAAACAATTCTCTTGTCCGATTCTTCGTCCTGTCCTTGTCAATCCTAACACTTTTAATTAATTAGTTATACATTTGTATCCTCCGTCTCGCTCAATTTACTCGCGGACAGGCGTCACTTACTCAATTGAAAATCGTTCGATATTCATTATTATTATTATTATTTTAGGTTATTTGCCATGTGGCCGTCATCGTTTCGTTCTCATCGGAAATAATTAGAATTGCTAGGTGCATTGGAAAATGCTTATTAATCATACATGCGCGGCTATTATTTCAGAACCTGTCTGTGAGATGTCGCGATTTATTCCTAAATCGAGGAACATGCATGGACCAGAATATTCCTGTCCATGAGAATGTAATGCAAGAGTTTATGAGAATCAAAAATGCTTATTAATTTCTTGGAAGGCCTGTTCATCTCCTCCCACTCAAAGAGCCGTGAGTCATCTAGAAGAGATGACTTACGTCGGTCTGCTGCTGGCATATGTATAATACAAAATTTAAAAGGAATGATTTCGCCATCCTTCCTGGTTTGCCCTCATATCGTCGTTTGTGGAGCGTGTGAAAAAGGCTTGCAGGGTCTCGTCGTCGAATCGATGCATTGAGCCGGGGTGCGGGAGAAATTAAACGGGAGGGGCGTGGCTGGCCTACAAGGTTCTCATCAGCTGGTGGTAGAATCGTCTTATTGCTCCTTACATCGTCAAAACCGCACGTCACCGTGTTTCGTCGAATGATTCTCACGAGTGCACTCTTGTCCTCGTATGTTATGAACTTTGTTGGCTGGCGGACTTCTCTCCAAAGTGTATTGGCTATATAATCGTATTACGCCCGCCGAAAAAACAATCTCCTAAACCAAGTGGCAGCAGTCGGTTCGTGATTGCCACTGGTTTCGTTATATAGTGATAGTCAGCTGGCTTGACTTGACCGACTATACAAAGTTGCAAATAACTTGCTTGTAGAATAACTAGCTTGCATTCATGCGCGCATCTTGATTAGCAGTGCGAAAGGAAAAACATTGTCGTTAAAACGATGCAAAACTGTGTAACGATGTTTTGCTCGTTGGGTTTTTAGTGATTGCGGCCCATGTTTTGATAGGTATGTGCTCGCATTTCACTCATTAGGTTTTGCCTCAAAATTTGGTGTATATCTAGCCCGACCGTGGGCTGTGTTAATTTTGGCCATGTCGTGGTTGACTTCCTTCTCGTCACAATTCGCTTCCTCGATATGCGTCATTCATCTCGGTATTGGCCATCCTTCTCTCCTCGTCATGCTGTTTAAACCGTTCAGCCGTCGACACCCGACCGTCCAACTCCCCGTACCCGACTCCTCGTTCTTTGTGATATATGAGAGTTTTATAGGGAACCCACTCGGCTGCTTCCTGGATAACTCGCTCCGTCTCGATTATTGAATTCAGAATGGTATCACTTCCTAATTTCTACTCCTTCTAAGCAAGCGGTTATATATTTTTTTTTGTTTAAATTCTTTTTTTTTGTGGGCCAACTTGCTGTTTAATATTAATTGCACTCGCGAACGGGCTCTTATGTTCTATTATTTCTCCTAATATTCTACTTAAACACTATGCCCGTTTTTCTTTTTCTTCGGTTAACATAATTTTTTTTTCCTACTAAAGTGTATAATATTATTTTTAATAATATATTTTTTTCCATTTTTTTTTATCGGATGCTATCGGTTAACTAACGTTTACATTATTCATTCTCAACGAATTTTTACTTCACAATTCATATTTTTTTTATGCTTGAACTCAATCCGATTTACAAACAATTCTTTTTCTAATTCTCGTGCAGAGTACATTCCGCTATCAAATTATTTTTTTATCTCTTTTTCTCTGTTAATCTTTGTTGCCCGTCGAGGCTCTTTTCTTTTCATTTAAACAATTCTTTTTCTTATTGCGACTTTTCTTTTCTGTTATCGGATTCACAATTATTTTATCCGATTTACAAACAATTTCTTAGGCCACTTTAATTATGTCACTCCTTTACTGGGAAATTTGCAAAAAACTCTTTAGTTATACTGCTGTCTCGGTCCGTGTGTATTCTTGTCATACTTACATTCTACTTACACATCTCTCATTATGCAGTTTGCTGCATATACCTCTCCCCCTTCCGTCCGAAGGTGTGACCACCTGTCCTAGGGATTCTGAAAGATAAGAAGGTTAGATATAGAAGGAAAGTCTCACATGCTCATAATTGATATTGTTCAGCATATCAATCGTAATTCGTCCGTCTTTGTCATGCGGAAATGATAATCCTCCGTCTATAGTGGTTTCTAATAATTTTAACTTGTCTATTAGAGCGCCCGGTGGAACTAGACCTCTCAAAATATTATTTGCTGATGTATGCTGTGTTAAAGCCGCAACGAGTGTATCTGACTTTTTCTCCAGCTTGCTGCTGAGACTATTTAACCATAAACCCATTTCTAATAGTCTGGTTTCTAGGTTGATAATATTTTCGATATTTTGGGTGAAGTTTGCGTACTTGACCACTTCAAATTTTAATTTTTCAACTTTATCCTTCATGGCCATCAAATGTGTATCCATGTTCAAAACCGAAGTATTCACAAAATTATATGTGCTTTGCAGCACGTTTGCCTGGTGGATTAAACCGTTTTTTAATTTTTCTTCGTTGCCTCTAAGTTGGTCCATGTCATAGTCTAATCTAGTTCTGTCATTTGAGTCCATTGCTCCCAACGCCGACCATATGCTGCGTTTTCGCTCTCTAATATTAAAATATGTTTTTATAAAATTACCCTTATTGTAAATTTCTTCCAACGTTCCTCGGAGATGCTGGGTCGCTCGCATGCACTTAATAGAGGTTATTTTCTCCTCCAGTTCCTTGCACGTCGTACGGAACTTTTGTTCTGCATCTTTCAGGAAGCTTTCTTCTTTATTGATAGTGTCGAAAGATAAAGTTATCTCTATCGTGTATTTGCCTCTTACAATTAGGGTGTTGGGTAGTCTATCGATCTCGACTTCCAGATTTGCTAAATTGGTCCTATCAATACGAGCCCCCAAATTAGCTGCGTCATCTTTTTGTCACTTAGGAATATCACTCAGTTTATAATTTTTTTTATTTGTTTGTTCGTTAAGAAACCACTGATCACTATTATTCAAACATAGAACACTCAACGCGCACACATAATAACAATTGATTAAATAATTGATTGTTGATTGAATAACTGAAATAACTAATTGTTGAACAACTGATAATAAACGTAATTGGCTCCGTAAAACATTAATTTGTATTGTGCCGTGTCAAATTAATGTTATGTGAACTGAGATTAACTTCAGAGAGTGGTTACTTCCCACTTCTGACACCATAAAATGCAAAGACTTAGCTTTGCCAGGGACTTGTGATAAGCACGAAGAGTCCCTGTAAGTGCAGGGAATTAAAACATCCGCACTGATTCTACTTTGGAAAACGAATGTTTTATTAATTAACTTCAAACTTAATTCTACCCTACCAAAAAGAGTCGGAGAGAAACAATTCTCTTGTCCGATTCTTCGTCCTGTCCTTGTCAATCCTAACACTTTTAATTAATTAGTTATACATTTGTATCCTCCGTCTCGCTCAATTTACTCGCGGACAGGCGTCACTTACTCAATTGAAAATCGTTCGATATTCATTATTATTATTATTATTTTAGGTTATTTGCCATGTGGCCGTCATCGTTTCGTTCTCATCGGAAATAAGTAGAATTGCTAGGTGCATTGGAAAATGCTTATTAATCATACATGCGCGGCTATTATTTCAGAACCTGTCTGTGAGATGTCGCGATTTATTCCTAAATCGAGGAACATGCATGGACCAGAATATTCCTGTCCATGAGAATGTAATGCAAGAGTTTATGAGAATCAAAAATGCTTATTAATTTCTTGGAAGGCCTGTTCATCAGTTTACCGTTCTGATTTAACTGTAGTTTATCAAACTGCCCCGCTAATTGACTTTATGCAAACGGAAATTATTACAATTGCAAGAGATTTCGTTTATGATGGTGTAGTGGCTAATTTGCACATTGTTAAAATTAGACGAGATTCCCAACCAGTTGTTGGTCTCGTTTGCATATACACACAGGAGAGCTATAATGCATATTATTGAAATGAATTCCCACTAACAATAGGGAACTAAAGATACATCACTAAGAACGGAGCTGTTTTATCGTGGAATCTCCCAGCGCAAAAGCGCCAATAAACCTGCTGTCGCAAAGAATCAAGATCGGAGCTGTCGTAAATGAGTTATGGAGACATTTACAGCAATTCGTGTTCGGCAGAGCAAATAATAAAAACATAACAATCATAGTGCGAATTAAAACATTGGGCAATAAAGATAAACATTGTATCCGACCCGACGGCACTGATTCGGCTGTCATCGCGGTGCCGTTTTTCGAAGCGCGCCGCCAGCAGAGTGAGAATCAACAAATGTTCCGATTCCTGCATGCAAATGAGCCGCGCTGCACCAAATGTCGCTCAATTCTGGCCTGGCTTTATGAAACCTTGAATCAGCCGAAGAAGGCAGGATTTTTACTCGTAATCCTCGGTGCAGCTCGTGTTATATTGCTATGACTTAATCTACCGGCTGCAGCAGCCGTTCACCTTATTGTTTCAGGTAATAATGCTGAAAGCTTATGAACCGCGCGCTGAGATGGATTAGTCTGCTGCAGACAGAGTTGGCACTGAAAACGGCAATAATCGCAAACCGTGAGCCGTTTGCTGTTCGATGAAAGGGTGTCTTGATTTTATAATTTGCCAAAAATGAGATCGAAACCTCTATTGCACTGGACAAAAGTTTTCAAGCGAAAAACAAATTTCATTCAGAATAACCCGTAAAATGAGAAAAAATGAGAGGGACACCCTGCCAATTGTCAACAGTTTGGAGAAGGATTTGCGCCATGCAATCCGTTCCGATGATGTTGGACTGAAGCTAGAGACAGCCAGGCTTGATGGTACTGTCGTGGGCTTGCCCCAGCGCCGGAGAAGTAAAATTTATCGACGACCTGATCCTCCTACTTTTTTTATTCTCTCTCCTAACATTGAATGTTAGCACGCTTGCATTCAAATTCGTTTGCTTTTCGGCTTAGCCGCGTTATTATTTTGCGAATTTATAGAACTGTTCTGGGAATAAATAATTGTCCAATTCTCGGTTGGAATGCGCTCTAGAGAGACTAGACCGCTCAGATAGCTGATTTGATTTAAAACGCTATTTTATTCGAGCGCAACAAAAGGTTGCTGGCCCACGCGCGCCTGCCTTATAGAGTCTGTTGGCAGTTCATAACTGATTTAAAAGGTGCCGAGCCAAGCAGTAAGGGAACGGCGTACAACTGTAAACAACAAGCTAGCCATTGTCGACCCGAGGATGAACACGGCAGAACACTGCGGCAGCAAAGAACTGAATGGCTAATGAGAATTTATAACTTCATTTAGTGTCATTCGCATAAGACGATGCAGAAGCATGCAACGTCGAGGTGTCGAGATGCTGCAGTCATGCAATCCTGATTTGTTTCCGGCGACGGAGACATTTGATATTTGCCATTCAACTGTTGTTGTTGCTGGCTAGTTTCACTCGGATACGAATTTCTACCTATAATAAAGGGTATTATTTCGATTGATTTCAAATATCGTTGTCACTGACACTTGTTGCAACGTTGAAAGCTCCTACACATAATCCTATTTGGTCATCGTGAGAATTTTGTGACACAGTTAACTGTGTTGTAGCTAAAAAGTATAAAAAAAAGTTTACGGAAGTATTTTTAATCTTTATTTTTCCCACCAGTCTTGCATAAATTTAACTCTGAACGCCATACAGAAATTCGAATGAACTTCAATTATTTCTATGCCTAACAAACAAATAGCAGAAGTAGTTCACGGTGGTTTTCGCAGTTCCCATAGTAAGAGCCTGATCGATTCTCTCACGCTTTCGCCCTGGTGGAAATGGGAAACCCAGCCGAAAGTAGACCAATCCAAATCAGCACTTCGGAAGCAGCAATCGGTGATCCCTGCTAGGGGAACAAACCATTTGACCCTGGCCGGTGACAGTGAGACGGACGATTGACGAACAACGATGACGAGCAACTCCGAGCCAGAAATCGACAGCTTGGTTAACAATATGGAAAATTGGTTTCCTTTTTTTTTTCTTCTATCCCACCGTTTTGTGGCTTCCCTGAGTCACAATTTAACGGCCAAAGGAAACCAATTCGGTGCGCAACAGACTGTGATTCTTGCACAAAGCTAACGACAATTTCGCGATTTTTCTACTCTTTTTGCCCTAAGTGTAATCGAGCTGTAGAATGAAGGTAAAATGTGCTTTTCTCGATTAATTCAAAAATGTTATTATAAGTTAATTACAAATCAAATTCATCGTAACAAAAGTATGAATACATATAAATATCCAGCAACAGCATATTTTACCCTCCTTCTCCCTAGCACCATGCAACCGCAGAACCTCCTCGCGGATGGTATTTGATGCTTTGTTGTCCCTATTTGGTCTGACATTGATTAGTGGAAAAAAGTGCCCTTTTAAAATTTAATTAAAAATCTGCTGCATCTGCTACTGTTGCTACTGCAGCTGCTATTCGCTCCATTTGCATTTTCCATGGTCGCGACAGCACGCCGGACTGGTCACCATCAACATTTACGAATTTTAATGAAAATATTCATCAATAATCAATTAGAAAAGAAAATCAATTTTTCAACGAACCAACGCCGGGTGTTTTTTTTTTTTGTATATGAGAGAGCTTTCGTATTTTTTTTTCTGAATATGATACGGACGAGTGCCTATAATTGGACTGCTTCATGCAAATGAACTGAAATGTCACAGCTGGCAGTTTATCTTGTTCCTCCAGTTGGACGCTGGAAACAAATCTACACTTTTTCCAGCACCAACGCCGAATTAGTAAATTTGATTGTTTTATTTACAATGAAATTGCGATTACAGTGCAAACTGCGTTCAGAGTAAAGCAATATTTCAATTGGATTTTGCTCGTTCCCATCACTAACCGAGGGTATTGGAGGATTTACGATCGCGAATGCAGCAATCTGTTATTTAATGAGAATAATATTTTGATAAAAAAATTTCGGCTTTAGATAAATCCTAGCTTATACACGTAAACCGCACACAATTGTTCATCGTTGAAAATGGAAATCAACACATAGTTAATTGCAAATGCAGCTTAAACAATCAAAAACAAATTAGAACCAGATGCACCTGTTTCAACGAAAACGAACAGACGCCGAGTAATTGGATTTTGTCAGAGTAATTAATTTTACATCAACACCGACACACGACAACAATAACTCCATCGTACAGCAACGATAACAATAGTCGTCGGTTCAGTTGCCCGGCACAAACTGTAATTTATTTCTAAGCAATAATTGTCACCTTCATAAATTGGTGCGAATTCTAAGCTGGTGGGCGGTCAGAAACCCAAGATCCAAGCAGCGTATCAAATTACCACTCTCGATTTGTGCTTCTCTTCAGGCTCCCTTACCGAGACATACTTAATTCACCGTAACGGAAGTGCAACACAAGCTTACCAACGATTCCGTCCTGGTGGCAATCAGCTGCCATCCTGTACGTGGGTATTCGTACATGGATTTCCCTACCGTATCGTACACACGTTCGGTTGCGGTCATTTGCTGCATGCTTCGGCAGGTTCAATTATTTCGAAATTGAAAATTCTCTCAACTCACAGCAATTAAATTGCGATTACTGGTTGACCATCGCAGCCATTAACAGCATTCAACAGATGGTTGAAATATGCAATTTTCAAACATAAAAATCTAATTTCCATGACGAGGGTAGTTGTATCCTAATAAAAAAATAAAAAATTGTTTTATCACATCATTCCAATGGAAATAATTACTGTAGCATTCAATCACTAGATCAACTATTCAAGAATAATTAAAAGCTCAATTATAGTTTAATTGACACTAAAGTATGACAATCGATTAACGAACAAACTTACAACAACAAGCATTCAATTGTATGTTGCACCTTGTTCAAAACACCCGACATGGGAATGCGGGCATAAAATAAAATCCAACAGCAATAATTTACATTTCCAAGTTTGAACATCAATTCAACTCACAGAAGCGGGAATTAACAAAAAGTGTGAGACCCAGCATTCCCTTGTTGGCTGCGATGTACAAGCAATGCTCAATCAGTGCACCCGGACTTTTCCACCAGGCTGCATGGCTTCCTCTTCTAGTGTCTACCGTAAATGGTGAAAAGTGGATTCTGAAGCCTACAATTGCAATCGGATTGGGATTCTCGCTTAGAACAAAAAAAAAATGGGTTCGGATACAATTGACTTAAACGAAACCACTTCCTCCCGCGATTGTCACAGCTCAGCCGTGTGCATGCGAGAAAAAGTGATTATAAGTTATTTGCTATGTTTACACCTTACCATTCCGGGCGATATCGTGGCTGTGTATCATCCAGTTGTGTACCCTTTTTTGCACCACCATAATAATGCTGCAGCCTCAACTCAGCTGCCGAGATGACCTATGCGAGATGCATAACAATACGGAACAAGCAATCGAACAACGAGAAAACCGCCACCAACCACTTTGCCGGATAGCGATGGCGGTGGTTGCATACAATCCAATTGAGCACCCATTGAGAGGCCCCCCACCTATGCATATCCGTGAGATAGGTGCTCGGAACAAGTGCTCTTGTCTTGTACATCATTACGGGGCGCGAGAGTTCCAAGGTTGTACCACCAACTGTGAACGTCCACCACGGAAAATTCATCGATGGTGGCAGTATTCTGGGTAGATAATTCTAAACACAAGCTGCTCCAAAAACTGCAACCTGAACACGCTTCAACCGAATGTTTTTACATTTTTATTTTGCTCAGATTTGCCATATTTAATTAATACATTAAATCAATGCTCAGTTGAGCCAACGCCATGTGCACACCCGGCAATTAATCATAATTATTTTACATGCTTATTGTTGATTTATAAGTCATGTCCCATTCTCAACAGCCGCTTTATAGTCCTCGGGTGTTTGTGTGCGGTGTGTCGTGGTCGCTCCGCGACGCAATCACCGTTATGGGTTCTGGAATTGCATTTTCGTTTCGCTTCTAAACTTTAAACGTGCCCCATTATGGGCCCACCGATGTGATGTAAGACAACAGACTTCCAGCTTCACAGAATTCGTTGCTAATAATATTTATGACCAATGCGTCACGGTTCACTCACAACGCTGGCTGCAACTTTGTACGTGCGGAAATCAAATTTGCTGGAACCCCCGGCGAGAAAATGCTATTCACACAAGTGGGCCCTCAGACTGCACCCCACATAACGAACCGAAAATAGAAAAAAACGGTATCCATGATTGAGCTGTGTGTTGTGTGTGGCTGGCCGTGGTGATGGATTGCAACCGCCCGCTATTTCTAATACCGAAACATTATGCGGTTCAGAAGTACAGCAAACGGCTCGAACCGGGTTAATTGAAAAACTGCCCTCCTGGAAACAAGCCGTTACTCAAGTTGATTGTATGAATATTAATAACCGTTGTCAACCGTTTTGGCATAACAAGTAAATTATTCCTAGTGTCAACCGGTTTAGAACGACCTCTTTTCTTTTGTAATTTCCAACTTTTTCTGTGGAATAACAAGGAAGTTTATGCTTTTGTGATTGAAGCGTTCCGGCCGCTTCTTCGAGAAGTTTCCGAAACACTTTGAATAAATTTATATATTTAACTGATGTATTGAAACCAGCAGATTATTTATTTGGGATTGATGAGAAAAAACTCGAGTAGCGCAAACCTGGGCTGGATTGCTCGGTATCG
The DNA here is from genome assembly GCF_029784165.1 of Wyeomyia smithii. Lineage (NCBI taxonomy): Eukaryota > Metazoa > Arthropoda > Insecta > Diptera > Culicidae > Wyeomyia > Wyeomyia smithii. The sequence continues at coordinate 279,233,489 of NC_073695.1, forward strand.
AGTACGTAGAAAATTTTTGGGATAATTTTAAAGAAAGTTTTCACTGACTGTGATTCATTTTTGTGAAATACTGATTAGGTACACGCAAATGTTACTTCTAGTGCTGATGAAACGACAAGCTGTATATCACCATCTTCTTTCATTCTGCTTATCATGTTTTATGGTCACCCTATTTTAGAACTGATCATTCAAAGTGCTACAGTTGTGCTCAAAATTGCAGGGATCGCTATTCGTCGAAAATAATCAAATCCGTGTTTTTTAGCAATATTGAATGATATTCACCACCCTGTACAGTAGAAATAAAAATGACGGCTGTAATTGATTGCCGATCTCTGAAAATCATCTCGATTCCGTAGATGATCAAATATGATTCCATTTGAAGCTGCTTTCCAGAAACCGCATGGTGTTTCATCCAATTACTGTTCCAGGATCCATGATCGCATTACATTGCACTGCCGCCTATTCTATTGCTCACCTCACCATCAACATCACGCTACTGTGCAGGCGTTACTTTTGCGAATGAAAGGAATGTCTCAACACACGCTAAAGAGTCAGCTGTTGCTGATAACTGTTATAGACCTGCGTGATTGAGACCAAAGTCAGTCTGTGTCATGCGAACCAAATCGATCTCCGAAATTTTTTTGAATCACAGGTTACACTTGAGTTCACGATCAAAGATTATTCCTTGCACATCTACTTTAGCGAAAAATACATAAACTTTATGAAGACTCATGAACGATGCGTCTTTTACAGTATTGTTTGCCTACTCTCAGGGCTGTCATTCACACAGTCATTGCGCTCAGTGTGTTAAATTTACGTCAAAGCCAACGGTACCTACACATTAGAGTGCCAATGAAAAATTTCAGTTCGATCGGACATCGGGAATCATGCCTCAAAGTGATCAAAGTTTCCGAAAAATATCGAAAAAAAGCACATGTATTATTAATACATGAAATTGTCGATATCGAAATTTTTTTATGCCATATTTCTTAAAAATGCATGAGACGTCGAGATTTGGTGTAACCTAGAATAAAAAAATTTCTAAAAAACCACTGGGTCTTAAAAAATATTCGAGGTTGGGGTCAATGGCATATAGCGTAGCGTAACGTAAGCACGGTATATTTCGTAGATTGCAGACTGATGACTAACGCTTCCTCTCGGATTGTATGGGGTACAATGTTTGAGAGTAACATTCAAACCAATCTGAAATGAAGTAGGCCCAATACTCATCATTGCTGGCCACGCCCACCTTTACAGTAGCTTGGGGATATTAGAAAGGATATTGATGATGTAATACTTACTTAGTGGAAAGCCACCGACTCAGTAACACTCTCGTAAGTACAACGGAGTTGGAATAAGAGGGTTAGGCAGGAACTTGTTAACGTAAAAACTATCTATTAAAATTGAAAAACTGGCGAAATTCCATGCATCCAAAGCCTTCAGAGTTTAAAAAAATGCAAACACGCACCTGAGCCAAAACATATTCCTAAACTTGATCTCAAATTGCCAAACGTATCATAGTACAGTTGCTGTGAATCCATGTCACGCTGCCACAAATATAATTCATAATTATTGAAACTATTTAGCTGCAACGTTTAACCAAAAGCTTGAAAAATCGAAAAACTCGAAGAAATTATAGTGTTTAATTGAACTTGTTTAAAGAGAAGTTTTTTTTTTAATGTCAAAATTGTCCCCAAGTAACACACAAAACATGTTAGAAAAAAGATTACAACGAAAGTAGTCATATAAGTGTACTACAAGCGCAATTAAAAACTTGTGTTATTATATTGTGTTTGAAGTTGTTTTTCATCAGTAATACAACCGCATTTCGAAAACAAGCTCATTTTTTCTGGTTCTGGAGATGTTTTTTAATAACATGAGTTCAAAAATAACAATCACTATCACTTGGTCTTTTCGTAAGACATTACACCATCTAATAACAACATTACGTACCTGTAAAATGCTTTTCCTTAGCACAACAGTCGTAGCATTCAACACTCAACCTAAAAATACTTGATCAAATTAATATTTAAATTATATGAACGATTTCTATATTTATTCGAAGCGGGTCGAAACGTGCCATCAAAAGATAAACAAAACGCTTGCAGTGTAACCAATATCAATTCAGTTTTATGTTATTGTATATCTAACAACGTTTTCTAGTTTTGTTAGATTTTATATCCAGATAACGTTGAAACTTTGCGAAAACAATTTTAATGTTCAAGCAAAAGAAACAACTCTTTTTGAAAGGTTGAAAATTATTTTTTGTCATCAATTTATAATCATTTAAAACTGCCACTGATAAAAGCTACTGTCGATCTAGTTGCACTGCGCCGACACATCAAATTTGCGCATGCGCTAATTAACAGTTGTCATAGCAGCAGATTTGCGTATTGCCGTATTAGTACTCGAGATGTATTTTGCCACTTAATTCTATCAAGTTGGCTTGCTTTCATGCTGTTATCGGTACTTGTTCTATTAGCCTTCATGTTTTGCGCTTTTCTGGTGATAGAGATGTCATGGAATAGGTAACGTCAACTATTCTATACCAACGTGTGTTACTTGGGTCCTTATTAGCATACCGTCGTGGATTCATGTGATCCCGAACTATGATGCTTCGAAATATTCACTCAAAAATCAATATTTGTTTAAAAGCTAGAAAAAACATGAAATGAAGCTTGACAAAATACCTACAAAATTATATCAAAGTTTTAGTTATTTGAATCTTGAAAATATTAGAAAAGATTCTAGAAAACTAGAATATATTTAATAGTTCACCGAAGATAGTCAAAATGTGATCAAGATCCGAAAAAGAACCCACTGAGAATAATTATAAATAAACGTTTTCGTAAACATAAACATAATGCCCTTATCTTATACATCGAGTCAGCATTTAGCAAACAGAGCATTCCGTTACTTTTTTCATGACTCACACACAAGCAATCACGTCGTTTTCTTGGTGATGGTTATCACTTTTGAGGAAAAGCGTTCCGCCACCGGATGGAATGGCTGCTTCCAAGAATCATTATTGTGCCAATCTACTGGATCACATCTGGCACAACGTTGACTAATCTTCACACTTTTATGATGGCAGGTTCCAATAAAAAAAAAACATTCTTTTCAGTCATGACTTTTCTCACCTGGCTCCAGTTTGCAGCTTTTATTCCGAACTGCATAACAATATTTATAACTGAAAAGCACACTTTTTCTCTGTAGATGGAATTTCACGGTCTAAATAGAGTGATAAACGAAAAAGATCCATGCACAACAGCGAAGAAAATGGGGATTGAAATTCTCTCCAAATACTTAAGCACTTTAGCACGACAAACCGGGGAATATTAGCTAATTTTCTAGACATACACAAAAAAACCACAAGCAAAAACTATTTTACATCCACTCGCGGTCGCAGCTTGCTACGATCTTTTCTTCGAGATTTAGGGTCAATGGCATATACACCGTGTCCAATATATTCTCATACATTTTTTTATATCATTGTGATAAATTGGTAGCATATATTCACAAATATGTATTGGTACCATGGTAATTTTGTACCATGTTCACACAGACTATTCAAGATGCAGTTTGTTCCCTTTCATTAAGTGTCCACTGTTTATCGACGTTGAAACAATTTCGTGCCGAAGTGATAAAAAGGTTTTTGGAAGGTGAGCGCCCAGGCCATATTTTCAAAAGCTTGAAAAACCGGAGAGTAAAGCATGATTATGTCTATCGGACCATTAGAAGGTACCGTGACACTTCCTCACTGGATGACCGGAAGAGATTCGGTCGGCCACGTTCAGCTAGGACTAAGCGAGTGGTTGAGGTCGTCAGAGAACGAATTCGACGAAAATCGCACCGCTCTGTACGTAAAATGGCCGCTGATCGTAATGTGTCCAAATCAACCATACACAACGTGCTGAAACAAGACCTGAGATGCCAAGCTTTCAAGAAACGTAAAGTTCACGGAGTATCAGCAGCTTCGAAGACAAAAGGGTACGAAAGAACTACTCTCCTACTATCGCGGCACGTCGGAAAAGAATTCATCTTTTCGGATGAAAAATTATTTGTTCTGCAACAGTCTCACAGTGTCCAAAATGACAGACTGTGGGCCTACTCTTCGCAGAATATCACGGACAGTGACAGAAACGTGCCTCGGTTCCAAAGTGCCGCATCAGTGATGGTTTGGGGAGGTATTTGCAAGCGAGGGAAGCTACCGCTTGTTTTTATCGAGAAAGGCGTTAAAATTAACGCTATTTATTACAAAACGGAAATTTTGGAGAAAGTTGTAAAGCCAAGCGTAAATAGAATGTACGGAGAAGATCATTATGTGTTTCAATAGGACGGAGCACCCTCTCACACAGCGAATCTGGTTCAGAACTGGTGTCAGAAAAATTTGACCGACTTTTTGGCCAAAAATGAATGGCCTCCCAGTTCACCAGATCTGAATCCCTTGGATTACTTTGTATGGTCATACATGTTGTCGAAGATAAACGAGCACAGGATACCTACATTGGCCCGATTCAAAGCCGTAATCCTTCGTATATGGGACGAAATGCCCATGGAAGTCGTTCGTGTCGCCTGCGACGGATTTGAGAAACGTTTAAGGCTCGTCAGAAGGGTTAACGGTGGAGTTATTCCAAAACACTTGTTGTAATTTATTAATAATATAGTACCTTGCAAATAGAATAATAATTAATAGATTCGGCACAGCTGTTGTAAAATAAATGTAGTTTCAATTTGTATGAGAATATATTGGACACGGTGTATATAAAAAAATCAGCTTTCGAATTTTGTTTAGCGGTAGGGCTCAAAAGCTCAGTGACATCGTCGGATGTTAAACAGTATAAAACAATGGTCGTTCTTGTTTTTTTTTTTTTTTTTTTTTTTTTTGAAAAAGTTCACGCAGATAGGGAGACCAGCTTTATTCAATGTATTTTATTTCCATAAATTTATTACTTTTGAATCAGTTGATCGATTTTTAATCTCTTTCTCTATGTATAGAATCAAATGTGCCCTTCAATTTGCCCCTAAAAGAACGACAAACTAATGAAACACGCATATTTTTTTATGAAAAACATTAACAACTTTTAATAGAATTGTTATTCAGGATCAAATCATATCTCTTAAATTTCAAATCATTTTTCTTAAAAAGCCCTCAAAGTTGTTCAAAGACAGTTTTATTGTGAATTTTGAGATAAGCAAAATCAGAGCGAAAAATGTGTATTTTTCAATATGAGTCGATTTTTTTGAAAGATAGAGAAAACGCACTGGTTTTGTGCTGGAGCTCAAACTGCAAAAAAAATTTAAATTGTAGCTTTTTAACCATTCCTGTGATTTTTGGTGCTACTAGCAAAGATAATTTTTTTAGAGACTTCCTGGAATTTTCCCAAACATAGAAGCGACGAACCTGGCGAGCATTTACTCTGCGGCTTTTTGACGTAATTATGCATTTACCTACTGAGGGGCAGTGTTAGTCTAAAAGCTAACATGAAATCTTACTTGAAACACTTCACGCGTATAATCTAAAGCTTTACGCGGGTGTGTGGTACTGTTAACAACTAATTCTATGTAATCTCTTAACGATTCTAATAGCCTTTGCAAAAATAATATTGAGTTCGGGTAACTGTAACGCGCACTAGTAGTATTTTATTAGTAACATTAGGTGCGCAACTAAACTCACTATTTATCAATAAATGGCACCAGCAGTAAGTGCTGGTCAATTTGAATATATCTTAAGGTAAAACTGTGTTGAAGCCACAATTGGCCGACTTCAAGCCACCACTTCATATTTTCAAAAGAACAAGACTCAGAAAGATTTATTGCGTTCCCTGTGAAAACGCCATTGAATGTTTGCTTCACCACAGCAAACATAAAAAAGCGTTTTCACATGTGATGCATTAACCAATATCGACTCTTGCACCTTTGAAAATTCGAAATGGTGACACGGAGTCGGCTATATGTGGGTTCATCACCATTTCACCCTAAAAATGATGAACACACCAGGAACATAAGGTTAATAAACCACTATAACATGTTAGTGATTTTATTGTGGCGTCTCATATGCTTTTAGCTGTGTGAAAATGTAACCGTCACTAACCGAAAATGTTACTTTTCGTATTTCCATCAATGGAGACGGTGGGTAAAGCGCATCAAGAGCGAAAAAAAAAGGGTTACGGAAATGCTGCTGGAAACAACGTGCTGTGATAGAATCCGTCGCTTTAAAGACGTTAATTTCGATCTTGACGACTGTCCGCGTAAAAAAAGGCCAAACATCTACGAAGACACTGAGTTAGAGGCTGGTTACCAGCCAACCCAAGTGATTGTATGCTTTTAAAATGATTCAAAAACAAGTGGCTTGATTTTCTTATGATTAGAAGCCAAAGGATATTGAATGTCGTTTTCACAGGTGACAATCGCGGCAAAAAAAGAAAGGCTTTCTTCATCGCATAATGACGAATGATGTGAAATGGATTCTTCACAGCAAATAAATAGAAAAAGTCAGAGGGTCTGTCCGGATATGCTTCTACGACGTCAACTCGGACGAATATACACGCTGCGAAGGTTGTGCTGTAGACAAGGGCAGTGTTAAAACCGAACGAAATCACCACTGGGGAACTGTATCGGCATCCTTTGATGCGATTAAACCAAGCACTGCGCGAAAAACGTTCACAATACTAGCAGAGGCACGAAAAAGTGATTTTACTGCAAGACAACACTCGGCCTAATCCTGCCAAAATCAACAAAACCTGCATAGAAATGCCCACAGTCCTATTTCACAATATTCCCCAAATTGTGCTGTCCGATTATTACTTATTCTATTAAATGCTCTTATGAAGACATAATAAATGGCTTGATTCATACGTAACTTCAAAAGACGAATGCTTTTGCTGTAAGATGGAAGAAAGTTGTAACTAGCGATGGGCGATACATTGAATGATTTAGAGTAGTAAGAGGCAATAGAACACATCTCATTGTTTCCGCAACAGAGCTTTTGCAACATGTGCAATGTACGGGGCAAAAGTTAATTTTCCTCCAATTGTTTTCACCTACTAAAAGCTGCGAATTGAAATTGAATATTCAACACTTGTTGCTGCATATACGCAAACAACAGACAACATAAGAACATCTTCATTCTGTGCCGAACACGCATCAGTATCGGATGTGTTTGGTGATCGCTCCGATAGAATATAAAACAAAAGACGCGCGAGCAAGTGTTGGCATTGTTTGCCTGGTCGAGTGAAGGTTCAAGGTCGCCCGCCTTTGTGCAACTGTTTCGCATCGTGGCTGTTTGCTGGTGCGTAAGCCGATTTGGCTGCTAAGTGATTTGTGCTACAGCAGTGGACGAGAATCTCAACACAAAGGAGGAAGAAGAAGAAGCCAACAGTTGACAGCGGGTTGTGTCGCTGTGCTGAGTGATCACACACCCGGCTCGCTGCTGGTGGCTGTTTGGAGCTGCTGTATTGGTGCTGCTGGCTGTAACGGCTGCAGCTTCGACCGTTTGGACAACCAACCCTGCTGAAAGGAGAAGTAAAGAGGTACGTGTTCTGTCGGCGCTAGTGCGCTAGATTTAGCGCGATGGATGTAGATCCCTCGCCTCCCGTGCCACCATCCCCGAACCCCTCCGACCCTGTCCCTCCTGCCAACCCTTCCTCTGTTAATTCTCCAGTCCCCCCTCGCCCCAGGCTTTACCCGGACGGATCTCAGGGCAGCTTTACTGTTTTCTTTCGGCCAAAAGCAGGACCGAAATCGAAACCGTTAAACATCCTGCAGATTTCGAAAGACCTGACGGAGGGGTACAAGGCCGTGACCGAAATCTCCAAGGTCAGACCCAACAAGCCCCGTGTCGTGGTCAGCGACCTGAAACAGGCCAACGCTATTGCTCGCTCCGAGCTTTTCACACGCGAGTATCGCGTTTATATACCCGCACGAGACGTGGAGATCGACGGTGTCATAACCGATTCGAGTCTGTCGGTCGAGTGTATCTTGGCAAGCGGTTTTGGCTGCTTCAAAAATGCTTTGTGTCACGACGTAAAAGTAAAGATCATAGATTGCAAGCAATTGCGGTCTGTGTCTCTTGTCAACGGCACAAAAGCGTACACTCCGTCAGACTCGTTTCGTGTTACGTTTGCCGGATCTGCTCTCCCTAGCCACGTCTCGATCGATCGGGTTCGTCTGCCTGTGCGATTGTATGTACCCCGTGTTATGAATTGCACCAATTGCAAGCAGCCAGGCCACACAGCCGCCTACTGCTGCAATAAGGCACGATGTAGCAAGTGTGGAGAAACTCATGCGGACGATTCTTGCAGTGTAAACGCTGAAAAATGTATTCACTGCGGGGAAAATCAGCATGAGCTCTCCACATGCCCGGTGTACATGCAGCGCAGAGATAAAATCAAGCGATCACTTAAGGAGCGTTCAAAGCGATCTTACGCTGAGATGCTGGAGAAGACCGTGACCACTTCTACCATAACATCGAACCCCTTTGATCTGTTGTCCTCTGATGAAACCGATTCTGACGATTCACCAGCGGGAACAACTTATGCCAATCCTGGGGAGTCTAGAAAGAGGAAAAATATTTCCTCTCCTAAACTTCCCCGAAAAGGTCCTAAGATTTCCCAAAGTGAAATGAAAGTTACAAACAAACCAAACAGTGCTGCGGAAAAACCGAAGCAAACTCCTCCTGGGCTTGCAAATTTAAAGTCCCAGAAGGAGTTCCCAGCACTGCCAGGATCATCTAAAACCCCAGTTGTTCCTTTTGCACTCCCAGTTGATGAAACAAACTCTGGATTAGTGAAATTTTCTGACATTGTGGACTGAATTTTTGAAACATTCAATGTACCCGATCCAATTAAAATTTTTCTTACAGCATTCCTCCCAACAGTTAGATCATTTTTGAAGCAGTTGACTGCCCAATGGCCCCTCCTTGCAGCGATTGTATCCTTCGATGCCTAATTCATCTGCGTATACGAAGGATTCTATCTCTGTCTTACAGTGGAATTGTAGAAGTATTTTACCAAAAATGGATTCATTTAAAGTTTTAATAAATAGAAACAAATGCGATGCATTTTCCCTTTGTGAAACTTGGCTTACTTCAAATATTGATCTCAACTTCTATGATTTTAATATTATTCGCCTTGATCGAGACACCCCATATGGAGGAGTACTTTTAGGGATTCAAAAGTGCTATTCTTTCTATCGTATTAACCTCCCCTCGATTCCAGGCATCGAAGTTGTCGCATGTCAAATGACAATACAAGGTAAAGAGCTTTGTATTGCCTCAATATATATTCCTCCCAGAGCACAGGTTGGGCAACGGTTGCTCTTTGATTTAATAGAACTTCTTCCCTCGCCACGTTTGATTTTGGGAGACTTCAACTCTCATGGTGTGGCTTGGGGTTCCCCCTACAATGATAACCGCTCCTCTTTAATCTATAACCTTTGCGATGACTTCGACATGACTATTTTGAACAACGGTGAAATGACACGTATCCCGAAACCTCCAGCGCGCCCAAGCGCTTTGGATCTATCCTTATGTTCGACGTCGCTACGGTTGGATTGCACATGGAAGGTAATCCTCGATCCTCACGGTAGCGACCATTTGCCTATTCTTATTTCAATTACTAACGGTTCAACTCGCATGCGACCAATTGACATTCCGTATGACCTCACACGGAATGTTGATTGGAAGTTATACGAGGAAATGATTTCAAAAGCGGTCGAGTCGATTCAACATCACCCACCACTGGAAGAATACAACCTCCTCGCGGGCTTAATCCTCGACGCCGCGTTGCAAGCCCAAACGAAGAAATATCCGGCGTAACGATCAAAGAGCGGCCTCCAACTCCGTGGTGGGACAAAGAGTGCTCCGATGTCTACACGCAAAGATCCGACGCGTTTTTGGCCTTCCAGAAGGGAGGTATACCCGACGACTATATACGGTATTCGGAGCTTAATACCAAGCTTAAAAGCCTGGCTAAAGCAAAGAAACGCGGATATTGGCGTCGGTTCGTGAACGAGACGTCGAGGGAGACATCGATGAGCACTCTTTGGAACACAGCCCGAAGAATGCGGAATCGCGTAACGGTCAACGAAAGCGAGGAGTCTTCAAGTAGGTGGATATTTGATTTTGCCAGGAAAGTATGTCCGGACTCTGTTCCTGCGCAAAACTCAATTTGGCTTCCGCCGTGCCAAAGGGACGAATGATTGTCTTGCGTTGCTTTCAACAGATATTCAGCTGGCGTATGCTCGCAAAGAACAAATGGCGTCTGCGTTCTTGGACATTAAGGGGGCTTTTGATTCCGTTTCTATTGACATTCTTTCGGGTAAACTTCACCGACAAGGATTTTCTCCAATTTTGAACAATTTTTTGCACAATTTGTTGTCCGAAAAGCACATGCATTTTACGCACGGCGATTTGACAACTTTTCGCATTAGCTACATGGGTCTTCCCCAGGGCTCATGTTTAAGCCCCCTTCTTTACAACTTTAATGTAAATGACATCGACGAATGTCTGGCAAATTCATGCACGATAAGACAACTTGCAGACGACAGTGTAATCTCTCTTACAGGAGCCAAAGCTGCCGATTTGCATGGACCATTGCAAGATACCTTGGACAATTTGCCTGCTTGGGCTTTACAGCTAGGTATCGAATTCTCTCCGGAGAAGACTGAGATAGTAGTTTTTTCTAGGAAGCATGAACCTGCTCAGCTTCAAACACAATTAATGGGTAAAACGATTTCTCAGGTTTTGGTACACAAATATCTTGGTATCTGGTTCGACTCTAAAGGCACCTGGGGTTGTCACATAAGGTATCTGATGAAAAAATGTCAACAAAGAGTGAATTTTCTTCGTACAATAACCGGACAATGGTGGGGAGCCCACCCAGGAGACCTTATAAGGCTTTACCAAACAACGATACTGTCTGTTATTGAGTACGGATGTTTCTGCTTCCGCTCCGCAGCAAACACACATTTGATCAAACTGGAGCGAATACAATATCGTTGTTTGCGTATCGCCTTGGGTTGCATGCAGTCGACCCATACGATGAGTTTGGAGGTCTTAGCTGGAGTACTACCATTGAAAAACCGCTTCTGGAGCCTGTCTTCTCGCATTCTTATCAAATGTGAGTTCTTGAACCGTCCTGTGATTGAAAATTTTGAAAGGTTAATCGAACTTAATTCTCAAACCCGTTTTATGACATTGTATTTCAATCACATGTCCCATAATATTAACCCTTCTTCGAATATTCCAAATCGTGTCGACTTATCAAATACTTCTGATTCTACTGTGTTTTTCGATACATCCATGATAGAAGAAACTCATGGAATCCCGGATCATTTACGCGTGCAGCAGATCCCCAAAATTTTTTCCAATAAGTATCGAAACATCAACTGCGACAATATGTTCTACACTGACGGATCACTTCTTGATGGGTCCACTGGCTTCGGTATTTTCAATAACAATTTAACCGTCTCCCATAAGCTTGATAATCCTGCTTCTGTTTACGTCGCAGAATTGGCTGCAATTCAGTACACCCTAGGGATTATCGAAAAAATGCCCACGGACCATTATTTCATCTTTACGGACAGTCTCAGTTCCATTGAGGCTCTTCGATCGATGAAAGATGTTAAGCACTCTCCGTATTTCCTGGGGAAAATACGGGAACATCTGAGTGCTTTATCCGAAAAAGCGTATCAGATTACCTTAGCGAGGGTCCCTTCTCACTGCTCGATACCGGGCAATGAGAAAGCGGACTCTTTGGCTAAGGTGGGCGCAACAAACAGTGGAATTTATGAAAGACCAATTGCCTTTAATGAATTTTTCTCATTTGTACGTCAGAATACGATCATCAGTTGGCAAAATGCTTGGACCAGAGGGGAACTGGGAAGGTGGTTACATTCCATAATCCCCAAGGTGTCGACGAACCCGTGGTTCAAGGGGTTGGATGTAGGTCGGGATTTCATTTGCGTGATGTCCCGGCTTATGTCCAATCACTATAGATTTGTCGCGCATCTCCGTCGTGTTGGGCTCGGGGAAAGTGGTATCTGTGCCTGTGGTCAAGGTTATCACGACATAGAGCACGTTGTTTGGTCATGCCCTGTACACCGTGACGCCAGGTCTAAATTAATAGCTTCCCTGCAGGCCGAAGGTAGGCAGTCGGCTGTTCCTGTTCGTGATGTCTTGGCAAGCCGTGGCCTATCCTACATGTCCCTTACATACGTTTTCCTGAAATCCATCCACGCCCCAGTTTAGTCCTACCCCCTTCCGCCTGCATCCAGCCTAACGACAAGAACACGTTAAGACCCCGGATCCGGAAACAGCAATCAGACCCGCACGATACTCTCAAGGCCCGAGGGAGACAACCCAATATGCCAGTCCGTAATATCTTGGCCCAGCAGCGGAACATGTGCTTACCTATGGCAATGAAAACCATCATACAGTAAACCAGTGCTGTTAATGCAAAATATTATAGCTTTAAGTTACATTTAGTTTCAGCTCGTAGTCGGCAGCGAGGATAAAAAATTTGCTCTTAGTTATTAAGATACTTTAGAAAGTAAGCTACCAGATATAATTGGCGCCGTTGAACATTAAATTGTATTTGTGCCGTGTCAAATAAATTATAGATGAACAAAAAAAAATAAGAACATCTTGCAAGCACGATAAACGTCCAATGGTCGACAACTGGGACCCTCAACGATACGATTGTGTTTTTTGAGAGATTTCCCTGATGAAACATGCTGTACGTTATAAAAAGGTCAATACGCGCACCAACACCGCGTGTACTTTGTCCGCACAACGCCTAATATATGAAATAAATCCTCGCTAAGCTGAAATTGTGTCTGAGCTACCTAATGAGCATCAAAAAGGACGGCTTGTTTCTCGTCATGATATCCAGCAGAACTTAGCGCAAATTTTTATTACCCACAAGCAACCCAGAGCCTGATCTACCAGACTATGCTAACGTTTTGCATAGGTTCACAACAGTCACCGAAAGTGCCCTATCATAAATATTAAATCATAGCAAACGTTCGACAGGTAACACGCGATACTTTTCAATTTACCATTTTTTGCGGCTTCCAAACACCGACACAGAGGCTGTCTAATGGGAAATCACATTACAGTAATAAAACAGCGCCAGGCAACCCTCGCTTGGCTGGAGTCGGCTCGATCATTCGGTTCTGCTGAGCGCGGTTGTGACCAGCCCGATGCCTATGTACAGGATCCGCTGGAAAACAACTTCATTAGCTTGGGAAAATTCTGAACCTCCCCGCAGTCAGTGTTTTACACTCGGCCGCCGATTGCGACGCCTTGTTCTAGCCGCCCGAAAATTCTACCGCCCCGTGTGTGAGGCTGCCGCCAACTTTGGACACTAGCACTGCACGCGACCGCGCGTTCAGTGACGCTAGTGAAGTACGAGGGGCGGATGCAGAAACATCAAAATCAAATCACGTTGAAAATTTAAATGAATTTCTCGTGCTCTTGTAATACGGCGAATGCTTGGCCAAACGGGAAGCTCGGGCTGGAACATTGCAGCTATGTAGCGGCAAACGAAATGAAAAATGCGCATGGAGATGAATGATGTTTATCGAGAGCACCGTCGATGTGAGTGGTGTTGGCCACATTATGTAGAATTCTGTGGCGTTAGTAAAATAAAGGACTTTTTAGGGGTTCCACGCTTATTCAAACGCGTCTTGCATTATTAACATTCCAATCTAAGTTAGTGAAACCACTCGGTTGTACGGTACACTGCACTGTACTCCAGATAGCTTTTTTACCTACATTGAGACTGCATGCTGTTGCAGAGGGTTAAAACAGTTAATTACCAGCCCGACTGACAGTTCCGCTGAATTATGGTTTTCGTGAGGCAATCAGAAGTCGAGCAACCGGCGCTGTGCCGGTGATGACAAGAAAATGGCCTTTTTATTAGAACGAAGCTTTGATTAGCTGCTGGAAAATATTTCCATTTTTTTCCAGTCTCTCGCTCGTGGGCCACCGTTGGACGTAATTGACATGTTACGGACGACAGTAACAGTTAGCCTAGTTTATGTGGTTTAGGTTTTGCCTGCGTGCCGAGGATTGTGGGCCGGGACCAAGGCAATGTATCATTTCTAGTTATAGGCCGATAAATGGCGTTTAACTACTGTATGGTTAAAATTTTTAATAATTCAATAATTTTGCACTCGATGTGAGCGCAAGAACTGATCCCTGTGAATAGGTTACATTCAACCATTTCGAACTGAACTTAAGAATAAGAAAAAAGGATCTCAAAGAGCAAAAGAATTCTGAGCAATATTGGTTACGATAGAAGCAAAGGATGACACCTTTGTTTTTCTTTCGGATCCCAGTCTCTTGTGAAAATCTACCTTCAAGAAGTGTTTGCTCCAGGTCACAAGTGCAGAAGTACGTTCCTGCAGTCAAGGGATCCAAGAAATTCCACTATACACACACACTCACGCGTTGCCTGATCCAAAGTTCCATTACATTCGCTCTACTCGAATGCACTTGAAGTTTTCCTCTGTACTCCCTACTTAATTTTCAAAGACATTCGTTGCCCGGACTACACCGTCACCAGTACGGAATGCATATATTATGTTCGAGCTTCGGTAATCCGTTTTATGCAGTTGCACAATAGACGTAGAGAAACTTCATTCTAGAGCCCGCCAAGGAGCACCGGCACTCGAGTGTGGCTCCGTCTGTTCTTCTAAGCCAGTGGGTAGCAGTATGTTCTCGAGTGGAAAGTCAACTTTTTTTCCTATTCGAGTACTTGCCCGAATCCTCCCACCCACTATTGTATCCTGATCGGTCGGTGGGACAGTGAAAACTCAATGCTTGTAACTGAAAACTAAAAAGAGCGAGTGGAAGGCAACCGAAAGCTGCGTTTTTTTTTTCACGTTACAACTTTGACTAGCTCGGTGCAATAGAAGAGGTGTTGAATAACGTGATATGCGAGAAGAAACATGAACAAAGAACTGCTCTTCTAGACGGTTTAGGTTCTCGTTGATTGTTGAGGAAGAAGGCGAAAAACTAGCGCTAGATAGGACGACAGATTATTTTATTGAATTAAGAAGTTTTTCACCGCACTTCTCCTACAGCAAAACTAGAGAGTAAGGGCAGAAAAAATTCGTGCTCCTTTCAACGGGTGCAGGACCCCGACGCTTGTCAGCAGAAGCAAATATTTTAAACTGAACACATTTCAATGCAAATTAGTTTTCGGAGTAAATTTGTTCACTTACATCGAAAGCGTGGTTCCACGCTGAAGTACGTGCTGGTTTGCAACGCGTTCCAATGCTGCAGACTAGGAGTAGATGCCGAATACACGGCCACTTGAATTGAATTAAAGGATATTAGTAATGAGCGAAGATAATCTGCTGCAGACTTAGAGCCCCCGTCTTCACTTGCGAAAGATGGTTGCAAATTGAGTTTGAATTATTCATACGCGAATGTGATAGCACAAGTGCTTTCATTTTACTTGCAAATTGCATCAGTTGTTTGGGCGGTCGAATGTCCAATATTAATTAGTGCCAGACAATGTGGATGGAGTCCGACAGTAAAATCGTTTGTAAGACTCTGCAAACTTTCCAGACAGTGGTTTCAGCTACTGATTGTGGGAAAAAAAAGACGCATCGAATGATTTTCTGAGGGCCAATATTGATCATCATGGCGTAGACGAAAATAATTTTTTTTCTCCTCGATTTTATGGCAAAAAATCCAAATGTGAATTACATCAGCTTAAAATTAAAACAGGATTTGATTTTTAGCAGTAGATTCGTATACCTCGTCCTACACACAACCTTCGATTTGCTGTACATGCGTTCGCCGTTCGAGAATTTAACGAGTATAATGTTAATATTTCCCCCAGTTATCGTCCAATGAAAACTCGCTTTTTCGACCGGGACGGTAAAATACTTTTTATATGCAATTATAATACAAGTTTTTAAGATTTTTACGATCCTGGTTATGAAACGCGCTGTTCAGCTTCAAATACGTGTCAGTTTGAGCTTCACCCAGCTTCCTTTGGGAGTCCGTTTGCTGCAGATATCAAGTGACGGGTTTATCGTTTTCCATCGCACCAACGGCCATTCCGAAAGATAGCCTCTGCGTGGCACGTAATTAGCATATAAAAATGTTAATTATCTCTTCGTAAAACAAGCGGTCGGTCTGTCCTGGTAATCGGATTTCATGTTTCGAGATGACGACCAAGAGAGCGAAAGTGACGTTTTTATGAGCAAAAACCTGCATGTGCTCGCATCTGGTGCGCGCTAATGGGTTCATTGAAACGGTTAACAACAAGTACTTGGGATAATCAGAATCAATTACTAAACCTTGAAACTGGACGTTTAAGGTGTATAAGTTACCACTTTTCGGTGGAAAGACCTTGGAGGGAAACATGTAATCATCCCAAGTAACACACAAAACATGTTAGAAAATAGATTACAACGAAGGTAGTCATATAAATGTACTACAAGCGCAATTAAAAACTTGTGTTATTATATTGTGTTTGAAGTTGTTTTTCATCAGTAATACAACCGCATTTCGAAAACAAGGTCATTTTTTCTGGTTTTGGAGATGATTTTTAATAACATGAGTTTAAGAATAACAATCACTATCACTTGGTCTTTTCGAAAAGACATTACACCATCTAATAACAACATTACGTACCTGCAAAATGCTTTTCCTTAGTACAACAGTCGTAGCATTCAACACTCAACTTAAAAATACTTGATCAAATTAATATTTAAATTATATGAACGATTTCTATATTTATTCGAAGCGGGTCAAAACGTGCCATCAAAAGATAAACAAAACGCTTGCAGTGTAACCAATATCAATTCAGTTTTTTGTTATTGTTTATCTAACAACGTTTTCTAGTTTTGTTAGATTTTATATCCAGATAACGTTGAAACTATGCGAAAACAATTTTAATATTCAAGCAAAAGAAACAACTCTTTTTGAAAGGTTGAAAATTATTTTTTGTCATCAATTTATGATCAATTAAAACTGCCACTGATAAAAGCTACTGTCGATCTAGTTGCACTGCGCCGACACAACACATTTGCGCATGCGCTGGTTAACAGTTGTCATAGCAACAGATTTGCGCATTGCCGTATTGGTACTCGAGATGTATTTTGCCACTTAATTCTATCAAGTTGGCTTGCTTTGATGCTATTATCGGTACTTGTTCTATTAGCCTTCATGTTTTGCGCTTTTCTGGTGATAGAGATGGCATGGAATAGGTAACGTCAACTATTCTATACCAACGTGTGTTACTTGGGATAAGAAGCTCTACTTCATCACTATGGAATTCGGAGTAAAAAAACGAATTGAAATGCCTTCACCTCTGGCGAGTGATGACAGGACGCGTTCTACTTCACTGACAGTCGCAGAACGCTAGGTATTTCAAGGGTTCCGTCGACAGGCTGAATAACAAAGCAAAAATCGTTCAAATCATCATCAAAACCTTTACCTTCAGTTATAGGCAATACTATATCAAATGTTTGTGTGATACCGCTTTTATTATGCTTCTAGTACTACATGCGCTGAAAAGTGTTTAGGTTGACACAAAGATGGTGTAACGAATCAACCATCTTTGGGAATACCCTATTATGCAAACCTTAACTGGAATGCTGTCATAATTTTATGATTAGTTATCAAATCATTCTCAGCATATTGTTCTCTGTTAGCTTTGTTACCACGAAAAAAAAGTATATATCATACTTTAAGAGCCAAAACGGTTTGTTTTGTGTCATTGGCAGAATTGCAGATAGTAATTTTGTGCTTTTAAAATAAAATTGAATGTAGATTTTTTTCTATTGTAAAAATTTACCTTTTTGACGTAGAACTACGCCTTACAACAATAAAGAAGTGCAAATTGAGCACATCGAGGGCGTCACGGAAATTGGGGGAAATCAAATACTTGAAATTCAGTCAGTTTCCAACAGATATTCTTTATTTTTACAGCAATCGATATACTCACTGGAAGCTGACATGCCATTTAGCTAAAACACAAAGAGCTTTGCGGATCCCTGTGCGCAAAAGGTTTATTCGATCACTGATGCAAAAAGATGATTTATTGGAAACTAGATCGACCAGCAGTAAGCAGAGCTGCAGCAAGTGACAGCGAAGCAGGCGGCGATTTTAAATAAAATATGTTTGTGTGATTTTCACTGCAACACCCACTCATTCGATTGCAGCCTTCCATAGTGGACGAACCAGCAGAAGAACTCGGTAGACCGCACTGGTAATCTCAGATCACCTTCCACAGCACCAAAATTTGGATCCGTCATCTGTGTGGGAAGCACCGTCACACCCGCATGTCTGTAGCACTACTAAACATACCCAAACATGTGAGTCATTCTGTCTGGATTGGGCGCGTTCGCTTCCAGACGTTTGGGCGTGTGTGTTCACTTGTAATATGTGTTGTTTGCTTGCTTGTAGTGTGTTAAAAAGTATGACAGAACTAGAATCATCCCGTCTCATCGGCAAATGGGTATCCGTAACGACGATATATTAAACAAACTTGCATTTTTTAGCACTTCAAAGTTATTCAATTGAAGTAGTTGCTTTCTGTAGTTGATTCTGGTTTCTTGTTATTTCTGGCTGCATTTTCTTTAACTAAATTAACGATTTTCTCCGAATTATATCGTTGTGTGAGTTTCATCTGGGGTTTAATCTGTGCTACATATTATTAAGTATCCTAATCACCAATTTCTAATTTACATAATTCAAACTAGCTTGATCATTAAACTATGGTCACATTTAGTGACAGACAGTTCTATTTCGCTACTTTTTTATCGCTTGGAATAAATGTAGAACTGCGGTCGCACATTTCATAATTTGAATGGTAATAAAATCTAACATTGCTTCAAGACCGTTGAAAGAAATGTAAATTGTTTCATTTCATACTAGTTTATTTCGTAACAAATAAAGTTTAGCTTTAGCTTTGGACCCATCACAGCTCTCCTGGTAACATCAAGCGAACGGCAGTCTGAGCTAGGCTGCTTTACTGCTTGTCTTTGGTGCCATTTTAACGACACGCTTGGTGACCGTTATACAGTTGACTAATGTTCTTAAAACACAACGCTCGTATGTAAACTTACCTTCGTCTCTTTTTTCACATTCCTTCATTCCATCACCTACGCCACTACGTCTGTTTTTTTCTTCTCCGTAGTTATTTAGGACAATTGCAGGTTTGCTCATCACACAGGTAGCAGTTTTGTTCATCGTCACATCGCTATTCTATTGAATCGAGTTTGCAAAATATAAATTGAAAAAAAAGCAAAGTCAAGAGAAAAACAAAGTCTCGTTAATTTCATGCTGGGCTTCACTGCCGGTAACCGCAAGTCAGTCTCATCTGTAAAAATGTTAAATCGAGAAAACAGCTTCGAAGGATATTTTATCCACGCTCAGTTATCACTTATTTAAGATTAATTATTTTGACAATATTCATGCTAAAATATAGTTTGCATACTACCCTGCACTAATTACGTTGTAAAAACCACTGAAATCATTGATTTTATGATAAAAATCTTGAGTGTGACTGATTTGCCGTTACATTCTACACCGAAAAGTAACCGCAAGTCAGTCACCTTGCCATGTTGAAACTATAGGGCGTGTTGACGTGTTGTTATTCGTTGCCGCGGAAAACTGTCAATCCTTCTCTGTTAGGAAGTGTATGTCCATGAGAACCGTTTAAAAGATGTCGACGTTGGAAAATCTCATGATGTACGGAACCGATGAAAGCTTATCCGGTGAGGAATCGGATAAAGAAGCTGAAGCCGGGACTGCAGTTGGTTCATCCGACAACAAATGTCGAGATGATCCAAATCCATTTGAGGTTCGAGCATCATCTTTGGAGATTTCTTGGAACGATTCCCTGGATTCTGATGGAAGTTTTTTCGATACTCAAGATTTTCCGGATAGATCCACGAAGAAGCGAACCAAGAAAAAAAAATGACTTGAATTCGTATTAGCAGAAAATTGCTCCACATAAATTCATCACCAATTCAAACTAAAAAATAATCCCAATAATTGATAATTGTTACTAGATAACTTAATATTATCTGAACGGTCATATCGAACTTCTCTTCTTCCCTCCCCATCCATTTTACTGTTGTATTATGCATATTTTTTTGTAAATCGGAACTGACTTTCGGTTATTTTTCTTCTGGGACTGACTTGCGGTTACTTTGCATAATGGGACAATTCGACTTGGTATTGATTTCCACTTTTGTTGAACAAACCACTATTTTTTATCGGTACATCTGAAAATATACTCAAAGCTAGGCCAAAATCCGATGCTAACTCAAAATTGACAAAATTACAGATGGGACTGACTTGCGGTTACCGGCAGTTCAGTTCCATGTAGGTGTAATTCATCTTCTGCTACGTAAAAGAAATCATGTAGTGGGTGCTGGACTATCTGGCGGTGGGAATTGGCGGGAAAGGATACTAGAGGTAATAATAAAACAAGAGTCATCTGTCTTCGATAAACCGCAATAACGAGGATTTGAAAATTTTATCCACGCTATTTTTTTTTGACGGCGAATTGATACTGTACCTACATTTGTGCACCAGCAACCTTCAACACTATTTTAATTAACTTCAATTCAATTAAACAACGCATTTCCTCGAAGTTACCAATCATTTAGTAAATAAGAGAGTTGACCAAAGTTTATTACAAAAGTTTACCGCTTCACATCACCAAAATGTTTAACTTCAATTAAGTTAGTTTCAAAACTTATTGCAAGAAATACATTGACATAAGATAGGCTGTCGTAATTAAAACATATCCTTGCGGTCTTTCCTTACTAACAACCTCTAACTATTTATTTCTACAATTTCTAACAGTTATCAATATTTAATAACACAATAGTTATCGTAGAAAAATATCCGATTTTTCGAAAGTGTATTTTATTGAAATACTTAATTTATATTAATAATATTTCTGGGTTTTTTCTATTCTACGGTCTGTCATGTTTTCTATCCATTCGACTTCGGTGTTCATCTCCATGATTTTCTCTGCCCTAAACCTGGCTCTCTATCTTTATGGGTCCTGATACAAAAAAAAAATTGCCAAATGAAAAACGGATGATTGAAATGTTACCCTTATATTGCGTTGAGTTTAAAATGGGTGTTATTTTTTAGGGTTTCACAAGGTTAACATGAACTAATGTACTATATTAAAAATCGTTTAAAATCTGTTCACGTGGTATGTGGATTTCTGGTATGGTATTTCTTTTGTATTTTATTTGGTATTTCTTTTGTATTTTATTTGGACTTAAAATATTTGGTTAGACGCCACAATTTCTCATTAGCGCATACTTTAGGTTTATAACCATGATAGTTGCAAAACTAAATATTGTCGTCTGTATGATGCAGTATTATTTGTTCGTGTAACGCTTAGCAGAAAACGTTCCGCAACACACTGCTAAAACATATTTTCGAAAAACTGAGGCTATCATTATCGACGGCAAAAATTATTGTGTTACGACGCATGGCTTTGAACATTGTAGCGCAGAATCGACAAAGGTAAGCGAAAAACAAAGAACATTTTCGGAACCAGCAGATAAACGGCGCAAACGAGCCTTGTTTAAGGCGATGCGCCCGTCGTTTTCTCGTTCATCACCTGTGTGTTTGCTTGTTGCGGTTTGGTTCGACAGGGAACTCTTTTGCTTCGACCGACCAGTTCGGCTGAACACGCATTTTTCCGCTAATCGAGCCACGGAAATCATCACCGGCATCGGGTTCAGGATGGTTGTCTTCCACTTGCCGGTCCGTCAGCACGCTCTCACACAAACTGGAAACAGCTTTCGATACCTGCGGGTTTATCTAAATGAGGTACAAATTATAGTGTGTTTTCGTTTAATAATATACACATTCCTTGCCGATAGGCGAGTGCGAATTTGCAGGCGGCAAGCAAAAGAAACCCCATCTCTGATGGGTCCCCACCGATGGTATCGATTCTGCCGGCTGTCTGGAAACATTTGTGCTATCGACTAATTTCGAAACATTTATGCAAGGATTAAGGTAAACCTCCAAAGCGTATAAATAAACAATCAGCAACTGAATTCAATTTTTCCCACTGGAAGCGCAATCATTTCGTCCCAGTTATCACAGCAGGAAATGGATCATTATTTCACTCGTTCGCGCATACAAAAACAGCATGACGTGGTCTCGAAAAGATTTCAACGCAATGTAAATAATTCTGGCACCAGCCAATCGACTGTTCCGTCAGCAAAACAGAGCTCACGCGAACAACAGGACCATGTTTTGACAACAACGGCACCAGCATCAACAGCAACAGCAGCGAATTCCGTTTGTTGTTGCTGCACTCGCGTGGTCACGGCGAACTTTTGTGCATATCAAATTCACATCACTTCCACTTTGGCGGCACCGATCCCGATTGTAGGCCATTTGGAATGGTTTGCTGATCAGTACCCATCACCCATCGGGGAGTTTGTTTTGCGAATCATGTTTTCTGTCCGCCACCGTTGCAAAACGGACTGTATTTTGTCATCCGAGAACGAATTCTGCAATTCCAAATAGCCGCCGCGCGCCGCCGTTGCGATCAGTGACTGGACCAGCGGTGCAGGGTAGCGTAACTAAGTGAGGACGCGCGTACATTCGATGCAAATTACTGAAAATTATTTATGTTGTTCGCGATACGGGCGAAAAAATCAATCTTCGGTGTTTTTCTCCCTTTGCTTACAACAATGGAATATTCATGCCCCAGTGATGCTCGGAACTGTTTACATATTTTTTCGTTCGAGTGGAAAATGATTGAATGATTTTCAAACTATTATAAAAACAACGAGTAGTTTCCACGGTTCATATTCCCAGCAGCCCAGCACAGCACAACTGAAATCCAAAACAAATTTGACCGTTGATAGGTTTGTGATTTTGGATGTTTGGGGCAAAAGTTGATTCGTTTACATTTTTCGTTATTTTTCAGTGATTTAATAAAAAAATCCGAATCTACTGAATCCTTGACCGAGTTTTCAATTGGAAATTTAGAGCCGTAATAACACATATTGTAGTTTTCCATCCATAGAATTTCTCCCTGGTTTGGATTCAAACAAACAACAATCAACATGCAACAATAAGAGAACCATTATCGGGTTTGGCTTAAAAAGATACTCTTAATTGAAAATGCAAACAAGATCGTGTTGCAACCCAATCAGTTGCCTTTGATGCCTATATGTATGCTCCCCCACCCCTCCTATGCAATACGAAACACATTCATAATAACACGCCATCAACGCACAAGCCCGAAAATGATCTCGCCTGCTTTCGCCGTGACGTCCGTGTTTCAACCAGGCCGCTCGCGACTTGGAGTTCCTGAATGGAACTAAGAATCTTCCTGCAAAAGAGGCCGAGCTTCGTCTCTCCAGTTTGGTTTGCCGCTCGAATTCAGTTATCACAGAAGCGAAATCAGCGTGATCAGTTCGGTGTACGAGAGCATGCTTCGAGGCAAAAAAGACCCGCGTGTTCTCCGGTGGTGAAATTAGCTGCATTTTTTTTAACATTGTAAATATATGCACTGATGGAAGAGAGAGTAATAATTTTCAGCTAATTATTTTTGCGTGTTTAGGGCACATTATGGCCGTACTAAGACTTGTAACAGCCTTTTCGGTGCCCACCAGCAGATCTTTAACCGGACCGGACCAGAGTGGAGCAAATTCCTTGCTTCCTGGATGGGAAATTCCCTCGATCTTCCTCAGCTACATCCAACCTAGCGGTGAGTCCTGATACATCTTGTGGCTGACTCTTTAATAAGCCTTCCGACCGACCGACTGACCGACCGGCCAATACGAGTACGTACGTACAGGGGTTCTTGTTGATGGGCAGGTTTTTGCCTTTTCGCTCATCGTTACCATGGCGCACAAGTTCATTACATTTCATCAAGCAGGAATTATTATTGCTTTAAGTTTATTCGAGATCGTGCTGCTCCGATTCTGTTTACCGGGGTGCTCCCCCAAAGGCTCGCCATGCTGGTTTCTTCTTTTTTCTGTGTTCGTTTCCTTTCGTACTCAAGCAATCTTTTGTGGGTCTCGAACGGCATGCTGTTCACTGTCGACTGGTTACATCTGATTGAAAATAGGGCAGAGTGTCAGGATTTGCGTGTGCAGTACTGGCTTTTAGCAAGCGATAAACTTTGAGCTCGTGTTTTAGTGCCTTCGTTCAGTGCACGCCAATTAAATATTTGTTCAAAAAATTGTTTGATAATTAGTTTTAGAACTAGTGGGAAGGACTTGCCATTAAAGTAAAAAATCCAACATAACTTGAGATTATTTGAGTTGAAGGTTTGGTTGCTGTAACACTTGTTATCAACAATTTTTTTGAAAGTCATAAGCAATGCTAAAAAAGCTATAAATATTCTTTGGGTCTAAAGTAATTAATGTTTTCGCCAGGAGAATTTATCACTGTACGATTTTGATGTGAAACGATCCCATTTTTAAATATTTAATCCCTACGGAGCCAACCAAATTTGATGCGGACCTAGACAAATATATTTTTAAAACTATTTCTCATCATCATGATTTTTTTTAAGAGAGCTTTTTTTGACGTAGAATACGTCTTACGGAAACAATTACAGGGACCCAATTTCAATACAGGGATCCAATTTCAAAACCGAAAACATCGAGAGCGTCACAAAAATTGTCCAATTTCGAACGTTTTAAACTCAGTCAGTTTCCAACCGTTTTCTGTCATTTTTGCAGCAATCGATTGGAAAATCATTTAAGCACCCGTCCAAATGCAGAAAATTGTAATCCGATTGTTCAAACTATTGTAATATTGAAAATTGTTGAACAATGTCGAAACGCAAATGTCGATTTTTGATTGGTCGCTTGCTGCCTTTCCCTAAATAGGACGACAGAATGGAGTACCTAGTTAGCCGGAAATGCACTCTTTGGGCTATATAAGAGACTGTTTCTCCTCAAGCAAATCAGTTTACTAGCAGCAGGCAGCAGCATCGAACATCAACACCGATGGCAGTAGGCGAAGGCAGCTTGGATCAGCAGCGGGCAACAGCGGCGGTGGTAGTGGTTAGCTGCAGTTCTTACCTCTTTCAGTTCGGCTCCCCTTCGATCCGAGTTGGACCCCACCAGCGGTAATCCGATTCAGATATCGTTGGGCAAATACAACCCGAAACTGAAAGAGACTCGCCTAATATATAAGGTTTGTGGCTAGCGTGTGTGGCTTGCTTTAAAGCGTGTGTGTATGTTTATGGCGTGTATGCATGCCTGTAGCGCGTGTGTGCATGTATATAGCGCGTGCGGCACCGCCACCACCACCGCCATCGCCACCACCACCGCCATCACCTCCACTGCCGCCACCATCACCACCATCACCGCCACCGCCACCGCCGCCACCATCACCACCACCACAACCACCACCTATATAAGAGACTGTTTCTCCTCAAGCAAAACAGTTTACTAGCAGCAGGCAACAACAGCGAACATCAACACCGATGGCAGTAGGCGAAGTCAGATCAGAAGCAGGTAACAGCGGCGGTGGTAGTGGTTAGCTGCAGTCCTACCTCTTTCAGTTCGGCTCCCCTTCGATCTGAGTTGGACCCCACCAGCGGTAATCCGATTCAGATATCGTTGGGCAAATACAACCCGAAACCGAAAGAGACTCGCACCGCCAGGTGGATTGAGAAGCCACCATCATCCAGCGTATGTATATACAGGGTGTATGCACATAACGTGTGTGAATATTTGATGCGTGTGTCCCTAATATATAAGGTGTGTGGCTAGCGTGTGTGGCTTGCTTTAAAGCGTGTGTGTATGTTTATGGCGTGTATGCATGCCTGTAGCGCGTGTGTGCATGTCTATAGAGCGTGTGGCTAGAGTGCGTGGCTTGCTATATAGACTGTGAATCATTCAAAACTAAATAAAAAATTTGCCATGTTGAAAAAATATTCACTTGTCAATAAATGGCATTGACAAACACAATTAACCTCAAAATCCAAGATCCTCATTCCAAGAAATACATTGGCATAAGACAGGCTGTCGTATTCCACGTTACCTCTGCGGTCGTGTCTTATAAACAACCTCTTCAACTTTTTTAAAAACTCAAAACAATCTAAACATATGAAAGTACAGATCAGTCTGTCTGACTGTCTGATCCATATAGGCTTAGAAACTACTAAATTTGATCTACTTGAAAAATTATATGTAGGAATAATTCTTTTACGGTTAAATTTATGTAACAAAAACAAACTATTGTTTGAGATACACTATTGAAAAATTGGTAATTAATATCGATTGTCTAAATCATACCGCGCAGCCAATCACTACCTCTCTTCCCAAGCACAGTCGACACTAACGGATACAATCGATCTGACTTTGTTGTTATTGTTGTTGTCACTTTCTGTTTCCGATGTTTATGCTGCTGCTAGCGGAAAAAACCTTGCAAATATGCATCTTTTTGTTGGTGTTAATTTTACGACAGCGGCCGGCGCCCCATCATTCTGATTCCAAAACCGCACCAGTGACATGCGGACGCTAGGTGATAGCAGCTGAAAGGAGGAAATACAAAATAGTACCGGTCATCTCGTGCCGGTTTCACCCGTAATGCTGGTGGCTTTAGTAGTAAATGGCTACTGCAAAACACTTAAATGGCTGGAATTCTGGACGGACTAACCAGGAAACTATAATCGGCAACTGGCACCTTTTGGTGCCTCTAAATTTTGTTACAGAAGCGGCAAATTGAATTTTCTGTTTTACCAAATGATGCTGCTAGCGGAAAAAACCTTGCAAAAATGCATGTTTGTGTTGGTGTTAATATTATGACAGCGGCCGGCGCAGCTTTCAAGAAACATTTGTCTCTTCCATTCCATAATTTGCGTAGCCCATCCCACTTTTAATTTATCTGACGAAGCCTTGGTATAAAACGTACCGTTCGAACATTTCACCCCTATCAGTTTCATTACTAAACCGTACCGGCTACATACGGACGCTATCTTGAAAGAATTCTGGACGGACTGACCAAAAAAATGGATATATTCGGCACCTGGCCCCTTTTGGTGCCTCGAAATTTTGTTACAGAAGCGGCTAATTGAATTTTCTGTTTTATTACGAAATGCTGCTGCTAGCGGAAAAAACCTTGCAAATATGCATCTTTTTGTTGGTGTTAATTTTACGACAGCGGCCGGCGCCCCATCATTCTGATTCCAAAACCGCACCAGTGACATGCGGACGCTAGGTGATAGCAGCTGAAAGGAGGAAATACAAAATAGTACCGGTCATCTCGTGCCGGTTTCACCCGTAATGCTGGTGGCTTTAGTAGTAAATGGCTACTGCAAAACACTTAAATGGCTGGAATTCTGGACGGACTAACCAGGAAACTATAATCGGCAACTGGCACCTTTTGGTGCCTCTAAATTTTGTTACAGAAGCGGCAAATTGAATTTTCTGTTTTACCAAATGATGCTGCTAGCGGAAAAAACCTTGCAAAAATGCATGTTTGTGTTGGTGTTAATATTATGACAGCGGCCGGCGCAGCTTTCAAGAAACATTTGTCTCTTCCATTCCATAATTTGCGTAGCCCATCCCACTTTTAATTTATCTGACGAAGCCTTGGTATAAAACGTACCGTTCGAACATTTCACCCCATCAGTTTCATTACTAAACCGTACCGGCTACATACGGACGCTATCTTGAAAGAATTCTGGACGGACTGACCAAAAAAATGGATATATTCGGCACCTGGCCCCTTTTGGTGCCTCGAAATTTTGTTACAGAAGCGGCTAATTGAATTTTCTGTTTTATTACAAAATGCTGCTGCTAGCGGAAAAAACCTTGCAAATATGCATCTTTTTGTTGGTGTTAATTTTACGACAGCGGCCGGCGCCCCATCATTCTGATTCCAAAACCGCACCAGTGACATGCGGACGCTAGGTGATAGCAGCTGAAAGGAGGAAATACAAAATAGTACCGGTCATCTCGTGCCGGTTTCACCCGTAATGCTGGTGGCTTTAGTAGTAAATGGCTACTGCAAAACACTTAAATGGCTGGAATTCTGGACGGACTAACCAGGAAACTATAATCGGCAACTGACACCTTTTGGTGCCTCTAAATTTTGTTACAGAAGCGGCAAATTGAATTTTCTGTTTTACCAAATGATGCTGCTAGCGGAAAAAACCTTGCAAAAATGCATGTTTGTGTTGGTGTTAATATTATGACAGCGGCCGGCGCAGCTTTCAAGAAACATTTGTCTCTTCCATTCCATAATTTGCGTAGCCCATCCCACTTTTAATTTATCTGACGAAGCCTTGGTATAAAACGTACCGTTCGAACATTTCACCCCATCAGTTTCATTACTAAACCGTACCGGCTACATACGGACGCTATCTTGAAAGAATTCTGGACGGACTGACCAAAAACATGGATATATTCGGCACCTGGCCCCTTTTGGTGCCTCGAAATTTTGTTACAGAAGCGGCTAATTGAATTTTCTGTTTTGTTACGAAATGCTGCTGCTAGCGGAAAAAACCTTGTAAATATGCATCTTTTTGTTGGTGTTAATTTTACGACAGCGGCCGGCGCCCCATCATTCTGATTCCAAAACCGCACCAGTGACATGCGGACGCTAGGTGATAGCAGCTGAAAGGAGGAAATACAAAATAGTACCGGTCATCTCGTGCCGGTTTCACCCGTAATGCTGGTGGCTTTAGTAGTAAATGGCTACTGCAAAACACTTAAATGGCTGGAATTCTGGACGGACTAACCAGGAAAATATAATCGGCAACTGGCACCTTTTGGTGCCTCTAAATTTTGTTACAGAAGCGGCAAATTGAATTTTCTGTTTTACCAAATGATGCTGCTAGCGGAAAAAACCTTGCAAAAATGCATGTTTGTGTTGGTGTTAATATTATGACAGCGGCCGGCGCAGCTTTCAAGAAACATTTGTCTCTTCCATTCCATAATTTGCGTAGCCCATCCCACTTTTAATTTATCTGACGAAGCCTTGGTATAAAACGTACCGTTCGAACATTTCACCCCATCAGTTTCATTACTAAACCGTACCGGCTACATACGGACGCTATCTTGAAAGAATTCTGGACGGACTGACCAAAAAAATGGATATATTCGGCACCTGGCCCCTTTTGGTGCCTCGAAATTTTGTTACAGAAGCGGCTAATTGAATTTTCTGTTTTATTACAAAATGCTGCTGCTAGCGGAAAAAACCTTGCAAATATGCATCTTTTTGTTGGTGTTAATTTTACGACAGCGGCCGGCGCCCCATCATTCTGATTCCAAAACCGCACCAGTGACATGCGGACGCTAGGTGATAGCAGCTGAAAGGAGGAAATACAAAATAGTACCGGTCATCTCGTGCCGGTTTCACCCGTAATGCTGGTGGCTTTAGTAGTAAATGGCTACTGCAAAACACTTAAATGGCTGGAATTCTGGACGGACTAACCAGGAAACTATAATCGGCAACTGGCACCTTTTGGTGCCTCTAAATTTTGTTACAGAAGCGGCTAATTGAATTTTCTGTTTTACCAAATGCTGCTGCTAGCGGAAAAAAACCTTGCAAAAATGCATGTTTGTGTTGGTGTTAATATTACGACAGCGGCCGGCGCAGCTTTCAAGAAACATTTGTCTCTGCCATTTCATCATCTATGTAGCCCATCCCTCTTTCTATTTATCTGACGAAGCCTTGGTATAAAACGTATCGTTCGAACATTTCACTCCATCAGTTTCATTATTAAACCGTACCGGATACATACGGACGCTCGGAGGAAAAACAAAATAGTACCGGTCATCTCGTGCCGGTTTGATCCGTGATGCTGGTGGCTACTGCAAAGTACTAAAATGGCTGGAATTCTGGACGGAAACCAGTAAACAAGAAATCGGCAACTGGCACCTTTTGGTGCCTCGCAGTTTTATAATAGAAGCGGTTAGTTGAATTTTATGTTTTACAATTGCTGTTGCTAGCGGAAAAAAAACCTTGCAAAAATGCATGTTCATGTTGATGTTAATTTCACGACAGCGCTAGGTGTTAGCAGCTGAAAGGAGGAAAGACAAAATAGTACCGGTCATCTCGTGCCGGTTTCACCCGTTATGCTGGTGGCTGTTAGTAATAAATGGCTACTGCAAAATACTAAAATGGCTGGAATTCTGGACGAAAATAATCGGAAACTGGTACCTTTTGGAGCCTCGAAATTTTGTTACAGAAGTTTTGTAAAAGAAGCGTTGCAATTCCCTATACTATTTGCTTCAATGGAATATTTTTTTTTTAAGAATACGGCAGTCAACGTCATGCGGTCGTGTCTTGAATACCACCCTCCTACTTTTTTAAGATATCTAATTTTGTTGTTAGGCAATGAGCAGAATTTTTGAAAATTGCTCAATAAGTGTTTTCGATTCCATGTCGCAACGCTCACTGCGATCGATTTTTTTTTCATTGGTTGAAACTTAGTATAGTAATAAGAAGATTCGTTAATGCGTTTACTGTTACCATTGAGCATCTGTCATTTGTTAAGTTTAAGTTGAAACAGTTTACGTGTGTTGAATTTTTAAAGTATCTACTAATGCGTAACAATTCAAAGCGGTTTGATAAAAGTGGAGATACACTCATTATTTCACTAGGTATTTTTCCACACGGATTTTCTAATAAACGGTTTTTTTCACGTGGATTTTTAAATGGAAGGAATTTTGAATTACGCGTTTTTCCACGAGGTACATATCCCCGCGTAAATAAAAACTGAGTGTATTTTAAGTAAATAAAAGAGTGTTATATTGTATTTTAAAGGGTAAATCACATATTATGTGTTATATTTGCTCATACTTCGAAGAATAGAATGGCTTAGTCAAATTTGTGCCGAGAAAAGGTGTCCTGATTTCTAACTTCGACCAGATGGTATCCCTATGCCATTGGTATCCGCTGTCCCTGCATCAGCTGGCCCAGCTGCTATCGATGCTGAGATCCGCTGCAACTAGTGCGCTATTCATTGCTTCACAGCTGTGGCCGCTATCCGCTATGGCTGGTATCCACTGCACTGCTACTGCTGCTTCTAAGGGATGACTGCTGTTGTCGCTGTCTAGAACTATTATGAGCAGCTTCGGCATATTTTCAATTGCAAGGTATATGATTCTGTCGACCGTGCTTGGGGAGCAATCATACAACGACCAAGCAGAGTTCGAATTTTTCGTTTTGACAAGGCTTGACTATTTTCAATAGTACAATAGTGTGAATAATAAAATTACAATTATCTTATTTTGGGAAGAATCTTAGAAGATTTTCCAATCTATTGCTGCAAGAACGAAGGAAATCCATCGAATACTTACCGATTTATTAGCATTTGAAATTGGACATATTTTTCACTTTTTTCGGTTTTAGATTTTCATTTCACATCCCTATGTAGCCGAACTTCCTGAGAGAAGTATTCTACTTCAAAAACTAGAGTTATGAGAAGTTTCTAGAATATCGCAAAATGATTTTAAAATAAAACAGCTTTCAACTTGTAAAGCTTGTTCATTCATACAACAGGTCCAAATAGGTTCAATGAGTATGAGAAGTCTTAAAATTAAGTTTTTATAAAAATGAAAGATGAAATTTTTGATGCTAATTTTCAAACACTTTTTTCTCAAAACTAGCGATTTTGACTTAAGCAGAATAGATCAAAGAATAACTCCTGGCTCCAACGCTAAGCAAGTGGTCCCGCAGTCGAGGTGGAGAACGTGGAAGGTGAATTGGCGGAACTGGTACTCGAGATTATAGATGCTAATTGTTAGAGAAGTCTTTGTGAAATAAATAGATAAAATCGATGTTTTCGTTCTAAGCGGTTGAAAAGACATTTTTTCAAGATGCTTTCGTCTCATTAAACAGGGAGAGATGCAGCGCCACAGAACGTTGCGACAGGCACAGCAGATTTGAAGCTGGCCGTTGACTTTTTTTAGATCAGGTAGGAAATAAACTAACAGGGTGTCGAAAACCTGGAAAATCAGGGAATGTCAGAGAATTCATTTTTCGATCAAGGAAATCAGGGAATATCAGGGAAAGCTGAAAAACAACCAGGGAAAAATATTTAACCGAGACGCGATTCTTTCTTAGGCGGCTCCTTAGCGCCAAATTAGATTTTGGTTTAATATCCTATCGAACACTTTCTTCACTGGGATTTCAGAGTTGCGTTCATGTACGTTGCAATTTTTTGTGTTGAATGCTGAAAAATATCAGGGAAATTAATGTAATATTTCAGGGACTATCAGGAAAAATCAGGTAATTTATTTGTGAAAAGTTTTTTGCCACCCTGAACTAATATTGTAAATAATGTTGTCACGAATAACTTTGCTAATGACACTTTTCTTTTAACTTTTCCTATATTTGAGATAAAGAGATATAGTTTCATATCATACTAGTCCTTTAAATTCGATTTTTTGAATGAATAAAAAAAAGTTGCATTTACTGTAGAAGGTAACAATGTTCAGCAAATTTTCGTATACTATCGAATCACATAACATTGTAGAATACACCAAGAAGATAGCTTCTACATACACCGAATTATTACCAACAAATAAGCTCAGGATCGGAAACTTTTAACTCTTTAAATACTAGTTTTATCAACACCATATCTTCAGAGGGAATTGACACAAGCAACATATTTTATTACATTATTACAGTGTCAGTAAGCATTATGCGACAAATTAGAAAAATCATGGGCGTCCTATGCAACAAACATCATCACTACTATGTAACCTAAAAAGCACAAATTCGAAGTCTATATGCAACCAGTCCAGTTGTTACTAATGATGTTTCTGTTCGACCATTAGGTAACATGATTTGCAACATTTCGATCGCAGTGAAAAAAAAGCATATCATGAAAGTTTAGTAAAACGGGCAATGTATGTAGTTTCGCGGGAATGCGAAGATGAACGGGAATAGAAGGTGTGACTAGAATGAGAAAAAATTTTCCCTCGTCCAGACGGGACTTTTTTCTAATTCTAGTCACACCTTCTATTCCCGTTCATCTTCGCATTCCCGCGAAACTACATACATTGCCCGCTTTACTAAACTTAAAATGTAAGTCAATATAACAAAAAATGAAATTAGTTCGTAAAGCATATCATGAAACTTTTCTTGGTCATATTAAAGTTTCGATTCAACAAATTTTTCAGCATATTTGTCTCGCTTTTACCCGCGACATTTTTCAAAATTTCACCAGCATATCCTTGTCATATAAATGTGAGTGGTTTTTCGTGCTTATACAAGATTTCGACATGCAAATTAAAATCCATGGTGAAACTGATGGTGTTTTTAACGCGGATTTTTATACTAGTTTTTCTTACGCTTATTTTATGCTAGTTTCCCTTGCGCGGGTTTTTGATTATCGCGGTTTTTTTCGCGAACTTTCGATTTTTTTTGCGCGAGTTTTTGAATCAACGCGCATTTAAAAATAACCCTGTTTTTTACCTGGATTTTCGTTTTTAAAAGGTTACAAAATAAATTGTTACTGAGATATTTAATAAAACCTTCTATGGAAATCATTTTGCTTTAAAAAATTATAATGTTACTTTTAAATCTTCCATTTTCCTATTATGATATTTGTTAACATAATTGGAGTAATAGGATTAAATGGTCTTCTAATTAATAATAAACATGACATTTTAAGATAAGGTGTACAGAAACTTTCAGTTGGTAGCAGTATAAATTTGACGTTATAGTCAGAAATCACAATTCGATCACAATTAGATACCGTAACTACTATTAAAATTTAGCATATTTATTTGTCACTTGATTATCGTCCAAATTTGTTTCACTGAAACAACGGCATCTCAAATGTTGCCAGTATATTATCCTGTAACAATAGTTTGGCAATCTTGTCACGAGCTACATATTCTGCCCATGCATCTTGTTATAATGTAACGAAGCGGTCACATAGGGAAACAACGGGCAAGACGCACATTTTTTATCTGACGATATTTATAATATTCGACATTCACTAATACTCTCCATGCAATAATAACAATTAAACCATTATTATAGCATTAAAAATTATAACTTTTAAAAGATCTAAAGCCGCAATAGCCTAAACTCGACACGGCGAAAACTACATCAGTTTTTGCTGCTCTTATGAGGGTGGAATTATTTCGATTATTTCTTGAATATGTAAACGCTCGAAATTATCATAATATAACTGGCATTATAAATTTGAGCAATGAGCAATGGTCCGTCTTGCCCTTAGTTTTCCTGTGTTGTGTTTTCATCGCAGAGTTTGGAAACGAAGTAGCGATGCCGTTTTGTCTGCACAACACAAGTGCAAACACGGATAAATAAAAAAGAATCCTACCAGCTATGACGGGTGATGCAGGTAAACTGGGTGGCGAAAAAATTGTTTACTGGCCATCCAACACATGATTGGTTTGGTAAAAAATGACGAATCTGTTGCGGATAAGTAGAGCTGTCCATGTTTTTTGGTCAGCTAAGCAAGCAAACTTCAAAACAAATCTGCAATGTAACCTTTCAAAATATGTTAATTGCATACAAGTCGTCGACTAGTAGCAATGTGACAAGTTTTTCGTTATTCCGCTTATCAGTTGCATGTAAACGCGATTGTAACGTAGGATGATTGATACAAGTTACTGTTTGACTTCAGAGTTACACTAACCACTATGTAACAAAACTGTATCTTGGGGAGTTGAAAAGTCGTTTCGCGTCATTTATGTGACCTTTCCCTTTCTCATGCATTCTAGTATGTTTCACAGTTATTGCAGTGAGATCACAATGTGACTTTCTTTTTTGTTGCTTTTTTCAAAAAGATGTGCTGCTTAGGGGTTTATATAATAAGAATAATAAGTTTTTGTTCAGAACTCCACCGCTAGTTTCGACAATTTCCAATTTCAGTCTTGTACTTTAGATACATGTCGTCAGCAAATTTATAGATAATGTTGTCTCGAAAAACTTTACCGAAAACATTTTCCCTCTTATACTGAATTCTGTTTACGCGTCTTTTTCCTACGTGATTTTATTTTACACGATTTTTTACGCGATTTTTTTCGAAATTACGTGATCTTTTATTACGCGATTTTCTTGAAATTACGCGATTTATGACATAGGAAACATTTGTGTATGAACCAAGATACAACACACACACATACACACACACACAAATGCACACATACATACATACACGCATACATACACACGTACACGCATAAATACACACATATACACATACACAGGCACTCACCATATATCGAAAAATTTTGTCAAAACGGCGGGATCTTTTTTAACACGATTTGTTCCAAATAACGCGATTTATTTTTATGCGATTCTTTTTTTGCGCGGACGCATCAATCGCGTAAAGAGAGAATCCAGTATATTCTTCTTGTTTTGGAGATATCACGTTTTATATTAGACTAGTCCTTCACACTAGATATTTTTACATATCTGGAAAACTGTTGCATTTAGGAGGCAATAATGTTCAACATATATTTGAAAATTATCCAAACACACAACTTTGTAGAAGACACAAAA
This sequence comes from Wyeomyia smithii, assembly GCF_029784165.1. Lineage (NCBI taxonomy): Eukaryota > Metazoa > Arthropoda > Insecta > Diptera > Culicidae > Wyeomyia > Wyeomyia smithii. The sequence goes on from NC_073695.1 coordinate 279,268,974, forward strand.
AAATTAACTTTCACACTGACCGAGTAATCGCTAAAAAATGAAAAATATGTTATTCTGAATTGCATATCAGGCAACAAATATACTGGAAGGCAGAAACGTTCCAATCAATTCATTCAGTGATTATAATAATAATTTATCCTATGCAGGTTTCGCTAGTTTTTACCTAACAAAATGGTATTTTTTATAGGATTTGGCAATAGCTTGGTCTTTGGAAAAGCTATCTTTTTTGTGTCCTTCACAAAGCTGTGCGTTTTGATGATAAACACATATATGCATTATCACTTTGTTGCCTTCTAAATGTTACTGTTTTTGAGATATTTAAGGAAAAAAACTAATTTTAGGGACTAGTCTAATACAAAATATTATATCTCTTAAACATGAAAAGTTGGAAGAAAAACGTCTTCGGCAAAGTTTTTGTGACAACATTATCTACAAATTTACTGAACACACTACTTCTTCTAAATGGCTGTTGATAAAAATACCATAACACTCTTTATCGACTGATAGTTTACTCAAAGGAGTATCATTAGACTTTGCAGTCTTTAACATGTTAGAAGAGAACAATGATTTTTCTTTTCCTCTATAAAAAACTCAACGTTCACTTATACCATATTAGAGACTACAAAGCCGGAAGAAAGTCTTCTAAGTAAAAATATTATTAAATATGTGGACTTATATAAACAATCAGACATTGAATACATCTCTTTCAAGTGACACCTAACATATGATCAAAAGTTACCAGAACAAAACACTCACTCAACAAAACTTTATTCAGAACTTTATTTCACAGTGCTCATGACGCTTAAACCTATTTATTATGTAACACTAGGTCAATTCCCAACGTACTTTTTATCCAGACTACCTCTTCACTCGAATCCATCGCCTCGCTTCAAATTATCTAGTGAGAGAAAAACGAGTTAAATAAAATATTATGTTTGGGAAACCGTGTTAGAACATAATTTGCCCAGCGAATGGGGCACAACTGAATCGTACGCTACCTTAAATTCTATAAACAGGCAATAAATCAGTAAGTTGAACCCTTTACACTACATCTGCAATAACGCATATGAATCCCTCCAGTTGGTCCAGTGTTGTTTCGAACGCCCAGTCACCAAGGTTTTATCAGTAGTCAGGTTCTTTTCATTATCGTTGCATGTGGTACAGCTCGCTTCTTGATGTCTTTAACCTGTAATGTGGTTAGAGGGAAAATCAAACTGTTTGAATAATATTTTTACAATAACAAGGTTAGATTTAGAACTCTGGAAATAGTCATAACTAAAAACATTCGAAGCAGTTATGCCTTCGCCAAGAAACTTGAGTTAGGGATCGGCTCTCATTAATACAAACATTATTAATCGTGGGTAACGCCTAAACATGAACATTTCAAACTAGAAGACATTATATAAACTCTCTGACGTACCGATACAGTTCTATCTAATCGTATATAGATACAAAACAGGCTAACCAAAACGTTTCATTTAAATGAACGTCGCTAACCGTATTTTAATCGGACTGAACCAGCGCACTCTGTCAACACGTGTATTTACACCCATTATCAACAAAGTGGACAGACAGGCCGCTCTTACCGAGCTCAGCAGCTCCATTGGCCGACGGGACATTGCGCCGCCCAGAGAAGCGGGTCGAAATGGCTGCTAGACGCGGTGATTTGTACCGTTTGTATGGTAGGTGGGTATATCGGAGCGTCTAACCACGCGTATGAGTAGGGTGCAATTACATTTCATTGCATCCCTCAACCATCGAAAGATTTATCGTGTTGTGAAATTATACTGCACTAGAAATTATGTCCAACAAATCATAGGATTACGTTTCTCACTCAGGCGCTCACATTAATTTTTCTTATTCTATTTTATTTGTTTTATATATTTATGTTTTATATATGTTTTATATATTTTATTTGTTTTATAGGAAATTTTCTAAATCACATGCAGTCGAACTTGAAAAATACATCGAAGTTGGACTAAAAAAAACTGTAATTAGCCCTTCGAATGATCAAACTGACTGGGCAATCCAATTATCATGTCTGCCTCCACATCGTTTCAATGTACTTCGTTTATTTGAAATTTCCACAGTTTCACTTTCGGTTAGAGACGTTACTATCCATTCAACTTGTCATATGCGGTCGGTTCTGCTGGCCCCGGTGCGTGCCAGAATCAACGCTAGGGTCGTGTTTCCCTGCACCACTCGGATGAACCTAATTCCTCTCTGGCCAACAGCAGGACCAACTCGTAATGAACATCGGATGTCACAGTCTGGCATAGGTATGTAAAACAGCGCGATATCTTCGGCTGGCAACAAAAGGACATCGTCACCAACGGGAAAAAGTCGACAAAAAAGCATTACACAATTGGATTGGAAACTCATGGGTCAATTTTAATCGAAAACCGCTGGCAAGCTAAAAAAAAGTGTTGCAAAGAACGGCCCGGCCGGATGTACCGAACGAAAGGATGTATGTAAAACAGATGTCAACCGTCACTGTGACGACGACGATTACGATTCCGAGGGTGCCGTCGACGATGGTGCCAACTGATGTGCTTGTACTTTTGAAGTGGTGCTTTGCCATTGTCAAAAGGTGTATGTGTATACAAGTGGAAATTGGAAAACCACATCTCGTTGATTGGATCAACTGAAGTGAGAAGGAAACGTGCAATCGGCAAGGAAATAAGACTGTCCAAACTGTTTGATATCTTTACGTTTAAATTGTATCCTGTTCTCGGCTGAGGGGAAGCGGAGAAATTATACTGAGCCAAACGATTCTGATTCGAGTAAAATGTACAAGAACGAAGTCTGAGTGATCGAACCAAATTCAATTTGAATGTGTCCATTAAAGTGATTTTATTACTCTCGGACAAACTGCAACCCTTTATAATCATTGGTAATAGTTTGGTACGAACTGAACATTCTAATGCCTGTTATTATCATATTAAACAATACAATGTTAATGTTGCTAATACCAATTCAACGGTCTGTTATGGCTGAACGTTTTATAAATAAAATAAAACTATCTCAATTTTTTGTAACCAGAGGCAAACCTATTAAAATAATAGAGTGCAACAAAATGGCTCTATTCGAATAAAGCACATCCAGCAAATAATCAAAGCCTGCGGATCTCCCAATAAATATCTGCGCAAACAAGGGAAAAACATGCGAGCTTCCCAGTAGGAGAATGCCCATTTACTTCATTAGGAACTACACCAGATTAACCACCGAAGTGGAATAAATGAGCAGCAACGTTCCAGAAGCTATGAATTATCTCTGCCGGTATAGTCGAGCATTTCCATGCAACATTCTTGCGCGACCGATTCCGGCTATGCACCGTTGCACAGAGGACGTTTCTTATTTTTACCAGTCCATACAGTTGTCATGTACCGATCGTCTTAGTGAAAAGTCCCATGGCTGGCGAAACCGTGAAATCTGCTATTCCAGCACGATTATGTATCATTTTTTCCTAACGACCGGCAAACCCGGTTTGATTAGCGGTCCGGTTAATAAGATTAGCAACACTAGGATTCCAACTATGGTAGTCCCACAATCAAATATCAAATCAGTTGATAAAAATATGAACATTTGATTAAATCATGTTAATTATATAAAAAAATATTTGATTGCACGCATCACTCTGCTGAAATGACTTCATACATGGTTTTTATATTTACACAAATCATTGAACTAAAGTAAGTATAAAACGACAATAAATGGCAAAAAAAAATGAATCAGCCACCCTGGAATAATCTACTAAACTACTAAACTAATATTGGCCGGTAAATGTAACATTTTTCTACCTTCGTCAAATCGTTGAATTTTAGAGTTTAGTTTTTATAGAACTTTGGCTGTGGCACCTGATTCCCACAGAAGCATCTCGCTGCATCACATATGCGGTAAAATTTAACATCCCCTATAATATGCAGACCACAAAACGCTGCACAACGTTCACACCGGTGACCGAATCGTAAACCACACGAGCCACAGCATTCCAAACTGCATCACCGGGTACGCTAGTTGAGGCCGCTGCGCCGAACCATGGATCACCGTGAGCGCTAGAATCGAACGTAAAACCGCGACATATTGTCACAGAGTATTATGATTGAAATGACTCCATTGATGTGATTACGCTCGTGTCCCTTGGTGGTTAGTGCAGCATATACTACACATCCCGTAGCGTTTTCTGCAGTGACAATCTGTCATGTAGGGCAACGCGAGTATGAGCAATCAAAAAACAAAAATACCGTGTGTGTGTTTATATAGGAATATTCATCGGCAGGAAAAAAGATACGAACCAGAAAATATTAATTGGGTTTTGCTGGTGGCCGCATACCGCCTGGTTCTTGGAGATAAGATTTTCAATTCACGTTGATTGCGGTCCAATGCAGGTCGATTTGACCAACCTTGGATGTAAATTGATGGCGTAGAAAGGCGGTTCAAGTACAAAGTAATATTTGAATAAGCTATCGTGCAACGCAAATAAGTAGGTCCCATGTACTGCGAACGATAAAGGCGGAGCTGCCTAGGATGTTCGGCCCTTTCCCAACCGAGACTCGGTTGGAGCGTTAATTTATTTGCTCATTGATTAAGGCCGGCCCATGCCGCCAACTAGTAGGAAAATCCGTTCGCGTGAGACAGGCGAGAATATAAAACGATAATGAGTTGAATTAATCATATTGGAATCCTTTTAATGAAACCTGTCTCTGCGCGAAAAAAAAACCGAATGCCGGCGGATCTCAACCGAGCCCGAGCGCGGGCAACAGTGTTTTCTTTGCCACTCGAAAAGGAGCTGATCTTAGCTCGAATTATCGCCTCTTAATTAATTTGAGTTTTGGACGGAGGTGTTCACTTATCTCTTAATTTAAGCGCACTGCCGAGTAGCTGCCATCTGTTAGCCTTGCTTTGCCGGCTTTAATTGGCCGTTCGACGAAGGCCTGCCTAAGTGGATTCCGGCGCACACACGCACTGATGACGGTGCAATCGATCGATCTGCTCCGTGCGTAAGCAAATTGTCCAGACGATCACTTCTCCACGTAGGGCTGTACAGCTGAACGGGATATTGCTGATATTGGGGATCGTTTTAAAAAAACTTCGCACTTTCGCAGTAAAGAAATGTTGGAAACATTCCAAGAGAACATTTCAAAACGTCCTATCTGCTTTGATAGATTTTTTGATTAATCGTTTTCTTCAAACCGCTACGACCTACGAAACTCTTTTCATGGCACGTTCTTTGCACAGTTTGATAGCGGAGAGTCCAATCTTGCATTCTAAACGAAAACCACTGTTTAAGAATTTTTTATCCGGGATAGTGTTAACTCGCGCGGTTGGTTTGCCAAATTCTGAATATATGATCGATTTCAAGTTCTGGTTGTCAAATAAAATTTGAGTGAGTGTAAAGGTGTACCTTCTAACCTAGTGCCGTCGGGATCAAAGTAACGTAACTAAATTTGATTTGTATTGTATTGAAGAATTTATAATAGAATTTCGGATTTATCATGAACATGCCGACCGCTGTTGAAAAAGTTCGTTTTAAGCATCCTCTGCACGTTCTTTATCGACTAGACTAGAAGTCCTGATTTATCGTTCTGCACTTCCTCGTCTTGGTAGTATGGCGATCTCCGTGATCCCACGTATGTACTGGCCCTGAACAGTCTTGACAGTTATGGTTCCGATTATCCGTCCCTATGGAGAGTCGATGTCTTTTTTTTTACACGAGTCTAGTAGTCAATGAAGCCAGAGATCCTGGACCGATCGCTGCATCTCTTGTTAGCGGTACAGGTATTATGTATCGATGTTTCCCAAGTCCGGCTTCGGTATGGCAACGAGAGCCTCACCAACAAGAAAGTGGCCATTCGTTAAAGCAGTGCAATCTTCGGAAGAATCTGAAAGCGGAGAAAGAAGACGGGAGTTTAACACCAACTCAGCTTGGACTACAATGGTTTGGACCCGGTTCGTGGTTAAAGAGCGGTTGCCCATGATACGGTGAAAGTGGTGTTGGAACGACCTGATTCCAGCTTCCCCGATGCCGCCAAAATGCGGTGAGTGCGCCGGGATGAAACAGAACTTAATTTCACTTCCTACACAGTAATCGTCCCAGTCTTTGGAACAGAATTGGCTCCCGTGCGCGTCTCGCGAAGTTCTCGGTCTGCTCCGATGAAGGCAGTCGCGTTGTCGCAGTGTAGTTTGAGCTAGTGACCGCAACGAGCAACGAATCGCTTGACGGCGTAAACACAGACGACGAACGACAAATCTGCAACGACTTCGATATGGACGGCCTTCAGCACGAGGCATACGAATAACGCGACGTAAATCTCTACCGATGCTCCCGCCCACTTAACGGTCCACAATAGTCCATACCAGAGTGTAGCATGTCTAGCAGGTGATACATGAACCTACGGATATGGTGCCATGATCTGTTGGGCGACTTGTGGTTGACACCGGAAGCTAGCTAGCTGTTTACCCCGAGTTGGCTAGTTTTCCGCTCAGCCTGAGTAACCCGAACTGGTCCATGAACAGCTTAATGTCTTTGAGTGACAATTTCGACGCGACAATATGTGTGCACCGGCGTTCGCACCTTATGAATTCTAATAGTGACGCACTTTGGTACAGACGGTGCAGACTGGACTTAACGAGCGAGAAACTTCAGCAGAATGTTCGCATACTTCTGAAGTCAGTGAACCACTCATACGTTCGCTTGGAGGGAACTTGGTATTGTTGATGCGGCTATACATCAGTGCTACGAAGCGGACTAGCTTAGCGAAGTCCGAGAAGCGGTCGAATAATGACGAATCAATAGTGTGGCTAGTGATGACTGGACAGGTTACTTGCTACAAGTCCTGAGCGTTCGGCATCGAAACTGTCCACTCTGGCCAACTATCGATGAGGTCCATCAGGAAACACGGTCCATGTCACCACAACTCATCCTTCAAGATCTGACTCATTCACCTGGAGACATGATAGGCAGGATTCTGTTCCCTTGGTTCGTATCTCCATGCGCAGCTCGATGAAATTAGTAGTGCGCTGGAGGTTGTCGGCAAGCTAACTACCAAGTAGTGCAGTGCAGAGTTCTAATCGGGGTTTAGATTGTCCACGAAGAGAAGCGACTCGAGACTTGGCAGTTAATGAACGACTGCGGAGTTGTCCGAGCTCGTCATGAGAAACAGCATAAAAACAGCAGCCGTATGCTGCTTTAAAGTATTGCGAAAGCAGTGTAGACTGTAACTGCCGATTGTGAACAACTTTTCGTTGCACGGAGAGAGTTGCACGGAGTAACGTGGAACGGTTAACTTGCGAGTCCATAGGTAATGGTTTTTAGTTGGAAGAACAGGTCCAGATGGATCCTTCCTTTACAGGATTTGTTGAAATCTCCGGTCGTCTGGATGCACTCAGGTTTGCCGGAACTTGCTTTCGGTGTCGGCTGTTACATGGCTGGATCGTCGGTCGGAATACAGTACGTCATTGAGCGACAATCTGTTGGAACTTCGGCAGGATCCATCGAACACCACTCGTTGTTGTGATTTCCGGAAGGTGGATGGCATGGCAGGGTAGAAATAATTGCGGGCTACCCGACGCGAACGGAATCACCTCCTTCATATGACCCAATTGTTAATTGTTCATGAACGCATGGTAAGCGTCACCAAGATCGTTATCGACAGCGAACTTTTTGTCCATGAATTGGACCCGACGCGACGTACTGCGGTCGTATAGGAATTGCCAAGCATTGGTAATAGTTGCTCACGAACCGTCATTTGCGCGACCAACGATTTTCAACTTCCCAGAAACGTTCGACTTGTTTGTAGAGACTGTTATCAGTGAATACGTGACTGGGATTGCTGAAGAATTGGCACCTGTACTTTCTACCTTCCACAGACGATGTATCCTAGGACGGTCTTCTGCAATGGCGGGTACCCAAAAGCCAGCGAATAAGGGCCAGTTATTTTTTTTTTTTTTTTTCTCCACATAACATTTATTTGACACGGCACAAATACAATTTAATGTTTAACGGCGCCAATTATATCTGATGACTTAAAAACTAAAGCAAATTTTTTATCCTCGCTGCCGACTACGAGCTGAAATTAAGTCTAACTTAAAACTAGCATGGGATTTCCAATCAGTGTTTTGTTGTTCAATGGTCGTCTGATAATCGTCGAATGGCATGTATGGATTCGTTCTGCTGAGCCACGATGTCGTGAGTTGGGACAGAGGCTCGTAGTCCTTGGGTCCTGGTTCTATTGTGCGGGGTCTGGTTGCTGGTTTTGTGCTTAAGGTTCAAACGTGTTCTTGTCGTTTTGTTGGGTGTAGACGGAGGGGAACGGGACTAGACTGGGGCGTGGATGGATTTCAGGAAAACGTATATAAGGGACATGTAGGATAGGTCACGGCTCGCCAAGACATCACGAACAGGAACAGCCGGCTGTCTACCCTCAGCCTGCAGGGAAGCTATTAATTCAGACCTGGCGTCACGGTGTACAGGGCATGACCAAACCACATGCTCTATGTCGTGATAACCTTCACCACAGGCACAGATACCACTTTCCCCGAGCCCAACACGACGGAGGAGCGCGTCAAATCTATAGTGATTGGACATAAGCCGGGACATCACGCAAATGAAATCCCGACCTACATCCAACCCCTTGAACCACGGGTTCGTCGATACTTTGGGGATTATGGAATGTAACCACCTTCCCAATTCCCCTCTGGTCCAAGCATTTTGCCAACTGATGATCGTATTCTGACGTACAAGTGCGAAAAATTCATTAAAGGCAATTGGTCTTTCATAAATATCACCGTTTGTTGCGCCCACCTTAGCCAAAGAGTCCGCTTTCTCATTACCCGGTATCGAGCAGTGAGAAGGGACCCACGCTAAGGTAATCTGAGTAGATTTTTCGGATAAAGCACTCAGATGTTCCCGTATTTTCCCCAGGAAATACGGAGAGTGCTTAACATCTTTCATCGATCGGAGAGCCTCAATGGAACTGAGACTGTCCGTAAAGATGAAATAATGGTCCGTGGGCATTTTTTCGATAATCCCTAGGGTGTACTGAATTGCAGCTAATTCTGCGACGTAAACAGAAGCAGGATTATCGAGCTTATGGGAGACGGTTAAATTGTTATTGAAGATACCGAAGCCAGTGGACCCATCAAGAAGTGATCCGTCAGTGTAGTACATATTGTCGCAGTTGATGTTTCGATATTTATTGGAAAAAATTTTAGGGATCTGCTGCACGCGTAAATGATCCGGGATTCCACGAGTTTCTTCTATCATGGATGTATCGAAAAACACAGTAGAATCAGAAGTATTTGATAAGTCGACACGATTTGGAATATTCGAAGAAGGGTTAATATTTTGGGACATGTGATTGAAATACAATGTCATAAAACGGGTTTGAGAATGAAGTTCGATTAACCTTTCAAAATTTTCAATCACGGGACGATTCAAGACCTCACATTTGATTAGAATACGAGAAGACAGGCTCCAGAAGCGGTTTTTCAATGGTAGTACTCCAGCTAAAACCTCCAAACTCATCGTATGGGTCGACTGCATGCAACCTAAGGCGATACGCAAACAACGATATTGTATTCGCTCCAGTTTGATCAAATGTGTGTTTGCTGCGGAGCGGAAGCAGAAACACCCGTATTCAATAACAGACAATATCGTTGTTTGGTAAAGCCTTATAAGGTCTCCTGGATGGGCTCCCCACCATTGTCCGGTTATTGTACGAAGAAAATTCACTCTTTGTTGACATTTTTTCATCAGATACCTCACGTGACAACCCCAGGTGCCTTTAGAGTCGAACCAGACACCAAGATATTTGTGTACCAAAACCTGAGAAATCGTTTTACCCATTAATTGTGTTTGAAGCTGAGCAGGTTCATGCTTCCTAGAAAAAACTACTATCTCAGTCTTCTCCGGAGAGAATTCGATACCTAGCTGTAAAGCCCAAGCAGACAAATTGTCCAAGGTATCTTGCAATGGTCCTTGCAAATCGGCAGCTTTGGCTCCTGTAACAGAGATTACACTGTCGTCTGCAAGTTGTCTTATCGTGCATGAATTTGCCAGACATTCGTCGATGTCATTTACATAAAAGTTGTAAAGAAGGGGGCTTAAACATGAGCCCTGGGGAAGACCCATGTAGCTAATGCGAAAAGTTGCCAAATCGCCATGCGTAAAATGCATGTGCTTTTCGGACAACAAATTGTGCAAAAAATTGTTCAAAATTGGAGAAAATCCTTGTCGGTGAAGTTTACCCGAAAGAATGTCAATAGAAACGGAATCAAAAGCCCCCTTAATGTCCAAGAACGCAGACGCCATTTGTTCTTTACGAGCATACGCCAGCTGAATATCTGTTGAAAGCAACGCAAGACAATCATTCGTCCCTTTGGCACGGCGGAAGCCAAATTGAGTTTCTGATAGTAGACCATTTGATTCGACCCAGTGGTCTAAACGACGGAGTATCATTTTTTCCATCAATTTCCGGATACAGGATAGCATTGCAATCGGCCTATAAGAGTTGTGATTAGAAGCTGGTTTCCCTGGTTTTTGGATGGCGATCACCTTCACTTGCCTCCAATCCTGCGGTACAATGTTTTGCTCCAGGAACTTATTGAACAAGTTCAACAAGCGCCTCTTGGCATTGCCGGGTAGATTCTTCAACAAGTTGAATTTGATTCTATCTAATCCAGGCGCGTTATTGTTACAGGACAGGAGGGCAACTGAAAATTCTGCCATCGTAAAAGGTGATTCTATCGCGTCGTGGCCCGGAGACGCATCGCGAACAATATTTTGCTCAGGAACAGAGTCCGGACATACTTTCCTGGCAAAATCAAATATCCACCTACTTGAAGACTCCTCGCTTTCGTTGACCGTTACGCGATTCCGCATTCTTCGGGCTGTGTTCCAAAGAGTGCTCATCGATGTCTCCCTCGACGTCTCGTTCACGAACCGACGCCAATATCCACGTTTCTTTGCTTTAGCCAAGCTTTTAAGCTTGGTATCAAGCTCCGAATACCGTAAATAGTCGCCAGGTATACCTCCCGTCTGGTAGGCCTTAAACGCGTCGGATCTTTGCGTGTAGACATCGGAGCACTCTTGGTCCCACCACGGAGTGGGAGGCCGTTCTTTGATCGTTACGCCGGGATATTTCTTCGTTTGGGCTTGCAACGCGGCGTCGAGAATCAAGCCCGCGAGGAGGTTGTATTCTTCAAGTGGTGAATGATGTTGAATCGACTCGACCGCTTTTGAAATCATTTCCTCGTATAACTTCCAATCGACATTTCGTGTGAGGTCATACGGAATGTCAATTGGTCGCATGCGAGTTGACCCGTTAGTAATTGAAATAAGAATAGGCAGATGGTCGCTACCGTGAGGATCAAGGATTACCTTCCATGTGCAATCCAACCGTAGCGACGTCGAACATAAGGATAGATCCAAAGCGCTTGGGCGCGCTGGAGGTTTCGGGATACGTGTCATTTCACCGTTGTTTAAAATAGTCATGTCGAAGTCATCGCAAAGGTTATAGATTAAAGAGGAGCGGTTATCATTGTATGGGGAACCCCAAGCCACGCCATGAGAGTTGAAGTCTCCCAAAATCAAACGTGGCGAGGGAAGAAGTTCTATTAAATCAAAGAGCAGCCGTTGCCCAACCTGTGCTCTGGGGGGAATATATATTGAGGCAATACAAAGCTCTTTACCTTGTATTGTCATTTGACATGCGACAACTTCGATGCCTGGAATCGAGGGGAGGTTAATACGTTCGAAAGAATAGCACTTTTTAATCCCTAAAAGTACTCCTCCATATGGGGTGTCTCGATCAAGGCGAATAATATTAAAATCATGGAAGTTGAGATCAATATTTGAAGTAAGCCAAGTTTCACAAAGGGAAAATGCATCGCATTTGTTTTTATTTATCAAAACTTTAAACGAATCAATTTTTGGTAAAATACTTCTACAATTCCACTGTAAGACAGAGATAGAATCCTTCATATACGCAGTTGAATTAGGCATCGAAGGATACAATCGCTGCAAGGAGAGGCCATTGGGCAGTCAACTGCTTCAAAAATGATCTAACTGTTGGGAGGAATGCTGTAAGAAAAATTTTAATTGGATCGGGTACATTGAAAGTTTCAAAAATCCAGTCCACAATGTCAGAAAATTTCACTAATCCAGAGTTTGTTTCATCAACTGGGAGTGTTAAAGGAGCAACTGGGGTTTTAGATGTTCCTGGCAGTGCTGGGAACTCCTTCTGGGACTTTAAATTTGCCAGCCCAGGAGGAGTTTGCTTCGGTTTTTCCGCAGCACTGTTTGGTTTGTTTGTAACTTTCATTTCACTTTGAGAAATCTTAGGACCTTTTCTGGGAAGTTTAGGAGAGGAAATATTTTTCCTCTTTCTAGACTCCCCAGGATTGGCGTAAGATGCTCCCGCTGGTGAATCGTCAGAATCGGTTTCATCAGAGGACAACAGATCGAAGGGGTTCGAAGTAACGGGAGAAGTGGTAACGGTCTTCTTCAGCATGTCAGCGTAGGAACGCTTTGAACGCTCTTTGAGAGACCGTTTTATTTTATCCCTGCGCTGCATGTACACCGCACATGTCGAGAGCTCATGCAGATTTGCTCCGCAGTGAATACACTTTTCAGCGTTAACACTGCAAGAATCTTCCGCATGAGACTCCCCACACTTGCCACAACGTGCCTTATTGCAGCAGTAGGCGGCTGTATGGCCTAACTGCTTGCAATTCAGGCAGTTCATGACGCGGGGCACGTAGAGCCTCACAGGGAGACGAACCCGGTGGATCGAGACGTGGCTTGGTAGTGCAGACCCGGCGAACGTAACTCGAAACGAGTCTGACGGAGTGTATACTGTTTTGCCACCGATGATCGATGCTGACCGCAATTGCTTGCAGTCGAGCACCTTTACTTCGGGACACGTTTTGTTCTTAAAGCACCCTTTGGCACTTTGCAGTATACACTCGACGGACAGACTCGAATCGGTTATGACACCGTCGATCTCCACGTCTCGTGCGGGTATGTAAACGCGATACTCGCGTGTGAAGAGCTCAGAGCAAGCTATATCGTTGGCCTCTTTCAGGTTACCGACCACGACACGGAGCTTGTTAGGCCGGACCTTGGAAATTTCGGTCACGCCCTTGTACTCCTTCGTCAGGTCTTTAGAAATCTGCAAGAGGTTCAACTTTTTCGATTTCGGTCCTGCCTTTGGCCGAAAATAAACAGTATAGCTGCCCTGGGCTCCGTCTGGGTAAAGCCTGGGGCGAGGGGGGACTGAAGAATGAACAGGGGAGGGGGTAACAGAAGGGTCAGGGTCAGAGGGGTTCGGGGATGGTGGCGCGGGAGGCGAGGGATCTACATCCATCGCGCTAAGTCTAGCGCACTAGCGCTGACAAGAACACGTACCTTTTTATTTCTCCCTTCCAGTAAGGTTGGTTGTCCGATCGTTCGAAGTAGCAGCCGTTACAGCCAGCAGCACCAATACAGCAGTACCAAACAGCCACCAGCAGCGAGCCAGGTGTGAGATCACTCCACACAGCGATACAACTCGCTGACACTGATGGCTCTTCTTTTTCCTCGTTTGTGTCTCGTCCACTGCTGTAGCACAATCCAGCCAGCAGCCAAATCGGCTTACGCACCAGCTGGCAGTCACGATGCGAAACAGTTGCACAAAGGCACGACCTTGAACCCGGATTTATTTCACTTGACCAGGCAAACAATGCCAACACTTGTTCACACGTCTTTTGTTTTATACTCTATCGGACCGATCACCAAACACGTCCAGTACTGATGCGTGTTCGGCACAGAATCAAGGGCCAGTTATGATATCGATCTTCTGGCTGATATTGAACTGACTCATCGGTAGATTGCGAGGAATTTTTGCGTAATGGTCAGTTTGGTAGCAAGAAGCACTTCTGACAGAAACGATTATCTTCGTAGCGCGAGGCGAACGAAATGGTAACTCCGTAGCGGACGGTGGTAGCTTGCCCAACTCCACTAAGTGGAGTATTGCGCTTGGCATGTTGCAATCGGAGCTTTTGACAGAGAGATTCGGATACAAAACTAGGCGGGGAGCCACTATCAAGCAGGGCTCTACCAAATGTACTTTGTTATCCGCGTATCCCGCTTTGTAGGCTGTCGGTTAGCAGTCCTATGCCAAACACTTTGAGGTGAGCCTCCGCTTTGACGGGAGGTCGGAGGAGCTGTAGGGATACCAAGACTTCAGATGCTCAACAACTTTGCTAAATATACTGAAGATTGATGTCCTTAAAAAAATCTGTAGCTGCTCAAAGTTGGGTATGTCGAATTCAATGCTGAAAATCATTAATTCTGCCAACACTACCAGTGTACCAGCGTCATTAGAATTTCTATCAGAAGTAATCGGTCGAATTGAGTTTATACACTTAGCTGGACTAAGCAAGTAAATTTAGGTAAACATTCTAGACGCAGGTAGGACCTACAACGTGTTACAGAGATTTATTTATTTATTTATTTATTTATTTATTTACTACTACTGCCAACAGACATAAAATAACATGTCCTAATGGCTACTAATATAGAAGTCGACGGAACAGTAACAAAAATTTCGAGCGTATAACACAAAATGATGATTGATAATCAAAGGCTTGTGTTACTCTGTTGAAAGCGCGTTGTATACCTATGATGGCACTATTAGAGTTGCAGTTGGTTCGACGAAAGGGCAATTGTAATACTGGCATCCTTCGCAGAGTTCTAGTGGGGGCGTTCAGGTTGATTTCACGAAGAATGGCAGGGCAGCAAACTCGTGATGTCAGGATATCTGATACTAGCATAGCACGATCTGAAGAAGCTGACAGCGATCCTCGTACCTAGTATTACGCATAGGTTGCCGCCAGGGAAGCGTTCGAAGGGCGTAACGTACAAACCGCCGCTGGATCTTTTCGATTCGATGGATAGCATTGTTATAGTGAGGGATCCAGACCGTTGAACAGTACTCCAGTGAAGACCGAACCAGCGAACCAGAACGTGATCACGGAGCATTTGGATGGGTTAAGTGTCATTCGATTCAACTCGCACCATTTGGCGCATATGGTAAGTTGTTGCTGAAGAAAAGTGGCGTCGAAGGTATTTTTTATTTTGTTGAAAAGTTTCAAATCATCGGCGAATGCTAGACGAGGGCTCTTTACGGAGTAGTGAACGTCGTTGAAATAAAGCAGGAACACTAGTGGGCCAAGATGACTGCCTTGGGCGATCCCGGAAGTAACGAAAAACGATTTGGAAATTTCGTCGTCAATTCTAGCACTCAGCGTACTTTCCACTAGATAGGATTCAAACCAGCTCAGAAGGTGGCCGCTAAAGCCATAACGGTCGAGTTTAGCGACAGCAACGCAATGGTTTATTTTATCAAAAGCGACTGAGAGGTCCGTGTAGATCGTGTCCGTTTGTGATCTTTCGATAAAGCTGTCGACAACAAAACTTGTTAGGCACATTAGGTTCGTCGTACAGGAACGTTCGTCAGCTATGCTATTCTGGCAATGCGAGGAAATAGGTTGCAACACGATTAGCTCGAACAGTTTTGATATAGCACACAGAGCTAATATTCCACGGTAGTTGTCGATTTGCGTACGATCACCCTTCTTATAAACCGGGAACGAAAAAGCATGTTTCCAAGCTGTAGGAAATCTTCCTGTGACAAGTGACAAGCGGAACAAAAAGCTCAACGGAATAACTGAACCGGAGATACACATTTTTAGCAACTTGGCAGGAATGCCATCTGGACCAGAAGAGAAAAAGAGTGGTCAAGTTTAGTAGCGGCAGCAATAATCATACTATCATCGATGTTGATGGAGGCGATGGAACGTACAGTAACGGGAACATTATTGGCAGCTTCGAAAACTTGATCTTCAGTGAGAACTTCATTACTGAATACGCTCGAAAATTTCTTGGCAAACAATTTGCGCATTGCGTTGAAGCAATCTGCTCTCTCACCAGCAAGCTCCATGATAGAAGGCAAGCCAGCTTGCTTCCGCTGCATGTTGACGAAATTCCAAAACTTCTTGGGGTCTGTCTTTAATTTTTTCCATGAGCCGTCTATAATTAGAGTAGCAACGTCGTCGTAGTCTTTTATACTCAGAGTTAACTTGACGATAGTGGTCGCGTAAACAAAGCGTACCACTTGCTGAAAATCTTCTCAGTGCAGCGTTTTTCAACGATTTCAGGCGTCGTAGTGCCGATGATTACCAGGGAAGATACTTCCGATTGCGAACTTTGGGAACAAAGTGCTCTAACAGTTCGCAACAGATAGATGTAAAATCATTTACAGCCATAGGCGTAGCCAGAGGGGGGCAGGGGGGCACGAAATTGGTGCATAATTTCACTACTTCAACAATTTTGTCGCGAAATTTCAGGAGGAATTGATAAATAAAACGAAAAAATAAATTTAAAAAAACATGCCTACATGCATGTTTTCGTCCGCCATGGCGATTGTTACGGTTAGCTGCCGGAAGGCCGCACACTAGATCGTAGGTTTTTTTTTGCAAGTAAGCTAACATAATTACCTTCCATAGGAAATTTATGAAATTCAATTATCTGTCTTAGGTATTATTTTACCATCATCCAAAAAAAGTCCAGTTTTTTAACGCATACGTTAGCACAAAACGACATTTTAGCTCATTGAAACATCTGTGTAAAGTATCAGCCGGAACGAAAATAATTGATTGAAACGCTCGGCGTGGTTTTTCAGTTGATCCACTAAGGACATTGCAGCGGCAAAAGTACCGGGCAAATCCGTGTTGATCAATAACTACTAGTATTTATTTCTATTTTTCAAAATACCATTTTTTTACTTCTAAAATTTTGAAGAGCTTGCCCTCCCCCTAATCGGAATTCTAGCTACGCTCATGTTAACAGCCAAGTCGATATCGATAGGATTTAAAGCATTAGTCCAGTCAACGTTATGTAGCGCGCTCAAACCATCATACTCAGCTCGACGAAAATCGAATCGAGTCGAGTTTGATAAGAACGGGGGATCGATTCTGTATCGATTCTCAAGAGGCGATACAAGAGCCGGATGGTGGGGTACGGTTTTAACAAGAGGGTCGGGTGCGTGTGCTATCTTGGGGGCCGTCTCGCTAATACTGACGAAGCAAAGGTCTTGACGTTCTCCGAGACAAAATGGGCTGTTATGGGGTGTGATCGAAAC